>NC_071467.1:39624444-39946111 GCF_028500815.1 Rissa tridactyla | reverse complement strand
AATTGCCTCACTTTGTGAATTATTTCTGCCCTGCTGTCTTCAGAGAATCTGCCAAATGTTAATTATTTAATATGAAAATGAATTATGACATTTGATAGACATAATTTATTTTTTTTCATCGGAGAAAAGTAGCATTTAATTAAAAGCAATATTTAGCACAACAAATATTAAAACAGAGGTTATGAATCCCGTGTAGATAATTGATCAAGGGAAGCATTGTGACTATCGAGCTATAGAGAGACTAAGATCAGGGGCAATGCTGGAGTGACTTAATGAAGTTCAGCTCATTGATCAAGCTTTTACTACTGAGCCGTAAGTTTGAATCCTGATTGGGTTAATTTGGAT
This sequence comes from Rissa tridactyla, assembly GCF_028500815.1. Classification (NCBI taxonomy): domain Eukaryota; kingdom Metazoa; phylum Chordata; class Aves; order Charadriiformes; family Laridae; genus Rissa; species Rissa tridactyla. The sequence continues at coordinate 39,945,766 of NC_071467.1, read as the reverse complement.
GGCTCTTCCTCTATCCCCAGTGTTAAGATTGCCTTCTGTATGCCATTTGAAAAGCTCCGGGAGTTGCTCCGAAAGAGGTTGCAAAGCAGCTTTTGCCCCTCTCTTCAGGCAGCCAGAGCTGCAGTTTGGGTCGTATTCATTTAAATGTAACAAAAGGGCTAATGATATCAATACATGATGTGGTTCCTCCAGGGCGCTGCAGCAGCTCTTTCTTTCCCATTAGTTATGGTCCTGTTATTTTTGTAATTGGACAGATAGGGATGCTAGGAAGCACATCACGTATGTTGTTCTCCAAAGAAAATCCCTGTAGGGGCAGACACCAGTGCTCAGGCAGGTTCCTTGCTCTCTTTCCATTTCCTTGAGTGACATGTGATTGATTAAGAAAGCCGGTCAACATCAACGTGTCATAGAAAACATGAGGTAATTCACTGCTAAGGGCTACAGGAATGGCACATGAGTAAAATACAGCTCTCCTGTAGGTATTACATCTTTTCTTGAATTTTTAATTGCAACTTTTTCACCTTTTTTGTTTAGAAAACAATTAACATGTCTTCTTTCCTATAATAAACCATTGCACAAGTGGCAAGGGAAATTAATTTTGCATTGTCTGCAGAGCTGAAGTTCAACATTGTTCCAAAGAGGGTATGAAAGATATACCTGTTCTGCATCATCACCATCACCAGGAACACTTGTCTCTTAGCCATGTAAACAGTCTGTTAAGCTGGGCTGTTCGCTTCTTGAAGATTCATTAGTAAGTTTTGTGATCACCAGATCATTAAAAATCAGAAGAATGTTTTCAGCCTGAGCAGTGTTACAGAGGAGCTGTTGGTCTCTGGAATAGACTTCAGAGAAGATGGCTTGTGCAAACGGCTTTTGAAGTTATCCCTAATTCTTAGTAGTAGTTGTTTTTTCGTATTTTTATGGCAATCTGTGCCTTGTGCAGTTCTTCCAATGTTTATGGTGTTAGATCAGGAATGCGTGCAGCCCTTTGCCAGTATCAAATCTTCAGGGTTAAAAAAATATTACCAAGAGAAACAAAATTAGAGAGACACTGTATCTGCAGCTACATTCTAGAAATGGCCTTGTCCATTCTCATTAAATTTAGTTAGACCTATTATGCATGGTAGTGCATAGGTATTAAAATACACAAATATATTAGTCTAATTACTAGTATGGGGCAATAAAGCAACTACATGAGACACAACCGAGAAAAATCTGAGTTTCTTCCATCTCAGTTGTCCTTTCTGGGGGCATCTGCTATTTCAAGCAGCTCATTTAAAGGAACTGAAACCACTCATTTATTCATTAACTGTTATGATACGGATTTGTGAAAAAGAGTTGGGCAGTTTCTGCAACGGAGCTGGCTAAAGGTGAGGGGATTTAAACTCTAGCAATTTAAGCACTAACAATACAGTAGTGCCTTCACCTTGTCAACTAATCGATATAAGAACTAAAGTGTTCTAGACATTTTGCAGTACTTAGTATAGATTTGTTTTCCATTTTACATAAAATTATTATGGGAATTTTTCAATACTGTACCAAAATGTCAGTGAAATTGTGTGCAGGTATTAAAAATAAAATTAAATTGCCTTTTTTTTTTTAGTTCATTAATATTTCAGTAAAAATGATGCAGAAACACTGGAGATAAAAGGACAATTTGGAAAATATCAATTTTTTCCCCCCTTTAACTTTTGCCTAAAATTACCTCCCCCGTGGCAGAAGCAGCGTAATAGACTATATTTCTGTAACTTAGTTACTGTAATTGTCAGCTAGATATTTTGATTCAGATCCATTTCTAGTATTTTCAAGTTAACCTGAACTGACACTGAACAGGGAACTGCAGTGTCCGGGTGCGCAGTAAACTTGGTGCTCGTTGATTCAAATACAAGGCAGCACCTCTGCAAATAAGCAGGAGAGGTGGTGGAAGAGGTGAAGACATGCTAAAGTGCCTCGGCAAACCATGTATGCCTAAATGCTACCTTCAGAGCTGAGCAGAACGCTGAATTTATGTTCCACTAGGAATTTGGAAATTATAAGAGGAAGTGCTCTTCTGCACTGGAACAAATATTAGCAATTTAAACATTTTTTTGTAGAGAATGGGGAAATCCAATGTTTTTCATTTAGAAAAAGTGAAGCAGTATTTCCTTTGTATTTTAGGGATATTTTATTGACTATATTGTCTGAAACCGTGAACTGTTTGATGGGCTACTGGGACACCAAAGATCCTGGAAACACCTGTTTAATCCAGAGCACGGTGTCGCGGATGGAAATGTTTGGTACGGCTATGATTCAGCAGCAATTCAAAATTTATTAATGATTTGAGGTAGATCAATAGGTTGAATTTTAGCAGCACTTAATCATTAACCGATTTAAGGATTTGCGAGGTGATTTAATGAAATAATTGAACAGCGACCTCATTAGAGATTTGAAAATGACAAGATTCACTCTAATTTACTATAGGGTATCTTAAATCAATACATATGTGTATGGACAGAAACATACCAACACACATCACTCCTGGGGTCACACACACACAGATGAGTCTTTAGCTGCTCAAACCAAGGTCCCTTCACAGCGGCGACTCCTGTGAGCCGACGGATGCCCCATTTGACTCCTTACACACACACAGACAAATGTACAGAAAGTATTTGGATCCAGTCAAATATAAGAACGCCCACACTCGTAAAAGCTAACGTGTATATCAGAAACGCATAGATAGAGAAGTGGATGGAAGAGAAGCTAGCCTGTAGTTAAAATTTCCCTCTTCTCAAGTTTAGAGTAGGTACTCGCAATGTACCGACATTCCTCAATGGGCGATAATCGAGACTCGCGAGGGTTGACTCACCCTGGCTCTTTATTCCTCAAGGTGTCAACCTGAGCGGCGTCCCAGCTCAGGGTAGATGCTGGTCACAGCCCACTGCGATCCAGGAGAGCTCAAAGGGTCTCACTAGAGCCACTATTTATAGGGTCTGAGATAACTGACTTTTGTCAGGTTTTTTTCCACTCCAGCCCAACTCAGACAATGGGATATTCTGATCCTTTCCACCAGTTGTGCAAGCCCAGAACTTGCTAGATCTTGAAGTTCTGGTATCACTCCCACCTCTTTGGGCTACGATTTATATAGGTTGTCGGGAGTGATCAATTATCATTATTGCTTCCAAGCAATAGGGGACACAGGAGCCAGGTGCGCTAAGTGGTTGCCATAACATTCTGGTCTGTCACCCTACACGTTCGTTCTTTCTTTTATATTGGCTCATTATGTGTCCCAGGTGTTAATGGGTTGCCATAACATTCTGGTCCATTGTACCGTTATGTGGCCCAGATGAGGGAAAACCACACCAAGCATCAAGTGGCCTAAATGGGGAGGGAGGTTGCACCACCACACACGGTGCTCCCAAGGATATTTGTCTTCATGCTTCTCAGGACACTCCCGAGCTTTCAGCAACCTCTGTGGCAATCAGTGCCTGATAGTTTCCTTGGAAGGCGGAATCAAATTCATACCTTTCTGCCAAGCTGTGGTTCCATGCAAACAGCTCTGCTGTGTCTCCAGCAGTTGTGCTGCATCAGGTCTGCTCCAGCTGAAAAGTTGAGAAACCAACCAAGGAAAAGAACTGCTTCTCCAGGTTAAGTGTTTGCATGGTGATTGACAGCTCTGGCTGAATAGGCTTGACTTTTTTGGTGTTTTTTTTTTATTTCCAGAAAACAAAATCCTAATGGATTTTTACGTGCAGATGTAATGAAAAGGTATTTTATTAAGGAAGTCTGATTCCTTAGTCTGCATCTGTACATGGAGTGTAAAGGGTGCCAGTGAACCAGAGGCAAGCCTCCCGCTGGTCTCCCTGATCCTCACAGCAATAGATCTGTGCTTGCTCATACTCACCAGAATGATTCCTTCTGCATATCGTAGTTGATAGCCATGTGACCAGACTTTCTTATATGGGGGAAAAATATTCACTGATTAAAACCCGTCTCTCTGTGTAAGCTTCCGCTGACAGGACATTTTTCTTTTAATCATGTACTGAATTCACGGCCTCGCTCTTCCATTAAAATATGTCGCCTGAATGTGACCTGACTGCAGAAAGAATTCTTTTTTTCTCTCAGCTGCCGTCCCCGATGGTTTGCAGTGCTCTCTCTTTTGTCCTAAGGAAATACAAGAAGTCAGAGAAGGGATTGCACTGAACAAGCAGTGAAACAGCTCGTACTCCTCAAGCTTTGAGGGAATGATTTGGTTTTCACTGAGAAAGAAAGTCAACGTGCATACGTGCTCCTCCTAGAACAACTCGCAGAAAGACAGACAGGGTTTTCTGGAAAAATATAGCTTGATTTAGGAAGATGGAAATGCAGAGTAAGTTTTAAAAAGCCTCTGTTCTGTCAATGCTGCCTTCAGAAGTTTTTATAGTTAACGCTTCTGGCCCAAATGCTGTAATGTATCTCCTTGTTTTTTTGACTGTTCTTTCTTCACTGTCTAGTATTACAGAAACTGTTGTAAAACTTCTTTTAACTATTTCCTTTATATTTCTGCAAAGCAGAGCAGGGAATCCCACCAGCAGGGGTGAGGTCCAGCACGGGCTGTGTTTCCCCAGCACCCACGTGGGTGACAGGTTTGGAAACGGGGCACGGTGGACTTGTTATGGGGCTGTTCCATCCTCTGCTATGAATATCCATTTAGCTCCCGTCGGCTCTCCCATGGAGGTGCTGGGCACCGAAACAGCCCAGTTTGTACAAAATCCTCTGACACACTGTGTAGGGAAGGGCCCTGAGCCTGTATGTAAAATATAATCCACAAGACTCGTTCACACAGGAAGCAGACAGCAGAGTTTAGGTGACACTGCAATATAACAATGGAGACTAATACAAAGTTTTTACATGAGAACAGCCAAGACACATGTAGATAAGTACCTAAGAAGTGATGCTTTACAATATGATGGTAGTGATTTAGGTAGAAGTTGCCTTTTCTGTTTTTTTGGCTTGGATTTGTTTTTCAGTAGTTGTCAGGCTTGCCTAAGGGAGTAAGCACTTTTAATACACTTTTATAGAACGAAAGAAATGAGTCTCATGTCACGGAAAGAAAACAGACACACACAAGTGAGGAGGACAGCAGTTGAGGTTGTGGCTAGGAATAAGTACATATATGGATTTTTGTGTTCTCTGCAGCTTCAGAATAGACAGAGATTGAGTGAAACGGATGCTTGAGGCATTTCTTTGCTGTGGTTTGATTATGATTTGAACAGGTAATATTGCTAGTGGTCTTGAAAGGGAGACTGATGTGAATTAGTTTCAAGCTTGTAAGTTTTTGCCTGGTGTCAATAACTATTCTGAGAGAACAAAATCACCTTAAAGTAGAAGCCTGAAAAGCAAATTTCATTTATTCTCACCCTTACATTTTATGTGGAAGGCTTCGGTTGAAACAATTGCCTACACTGAATGACAAAAATGATGAATAATGCGGTTGCTCCATAATTCTGATGTTCACCTGAATCAAAATGATAATCAAATAAAATAGGTGTTATGAAAGGCATCTGCTAGATCTCTGTCTGAATCTATGATATACGTAAAGATTTTTCAAGAAAACATTCTTAGTGATGCGGAACTGTTCTAGCTTAACTTTCCATTACCTCCTATGTAAATTCTTGCTGTGTAGATTAATTGATAATCATTGTGAATGACAGTAAAAAGTGGTAGATAATTAAACAGCCTCTTAAAAGAACATGATCATTTCCATTTCTATTTGTGATTAGTTTAATTTATTTTTATCTTGCACCTGATATATTAGCACACGTACATGTATAAAGATTCAAATAAATAGTTAAAATATAAAGATCAACATAGAAAACTAAAGCTACATTCTGGTCACTTATACCGGGTAGCTTGAGTGTTTATTCAAGTAAAACACTGATTTCCAAAAAGAGTTCTCAAGAGTGAAATCCTGCATGAAGGGTATTTGAAATACCCTCTCCATCACCTGTAGGCTTTTCTTACAAATTTGATCTTCCTGGTAGCTCTCATCACTAACAGCCAGGGATTGCCAAATTCATCCTCCCTGGATACTAACATTTTTCATTCAGGCAAGCAGGAGTGAATTGGAAAGCCCCAAGTGTTTCATTATTGCTTCTTCTCCTTTGCCTTTTCCTGCGACCATGATTTCATCAGTAACAACACCTAAAGGTGCTCTCCCTGAACCAGTCCCCGGAGAAGCAGTGGCTTTGAGTCCAGAACACAGCTGGATTACAAGCTTTGCATTTCTTTTACTTCTTCACTTTATTTCCTTATTTTCTCTACCACTTGTGCAGTGAGATCTGACTTAACGATAAAGAAGGGCATCTGTTGCTTCACTGCCATAAAATGAACTTTATCATTGCTTTAGGCAGCTAAAATTAATTTTCTAAATATTTCGTTATGGGTACAAATGACCAGGGGTGGCAGTGGGTTGTGGGAAACTATGTCATCCTCGGGTTTCCCAGTACTGAATTCACACGTAAGCACCTGTGCTAGAAAAAGAACCTATCTTTTCTGACTCTTCTGTTAATTTCTGCCTTCTTTGGCATGTGTTTAACTTGTTTTGTGTAAAAAGAGTCAAGCTTAGACTTTCTTAGCAATAATGGCTACCCCAGACCATTTCACCTGACTTGCTTTAGAAAGCAACTTTGATGCTATTCGTTAAACTTTCAGACAGAGAAGGGGATTACTTCTTAAAAACAAAAATTAAAAACAGAAGAAAGAAAAGAAAATAAAAAGAAAACACCAAGGTTTAAAGCTCCCCTGTAAAACAGCCTCTAAAGATCCCTTTCTCACCCAAAATGCAGAACAACGTCTGGGACTATGGCTACGTCATGTCCCACAGTCACTCACCCGTCCCTCCCCAGGGCCTCTCTAGCCTAGAGACACAGTGGGCAGGGAGGTGGCACTGTTGTGGGACATGCCACGGGCACGTTACATGCCACACGTTCGTGCATTCAGTGAGGGCAGCTTGATCCACTGCATTAAGGCTCCCCTCTTCACTCTCTGCCAGTCAAACCTGAGGGAAAAAAATACTAGCTTTTTCTTTTTTTTTTTAATTCAAATTCTTCCTCCATAACTGACGTATCAAATGTTTTAACAGTTTGTATTGCTAGCTCAGTATTAAAAAAAGAAATACAAAAGAAATACAAAGAGTGGGATTTTACAGTGAAAAATAAGCCAATCTTAATATGATGCAAAACCCCAGTTCACGCTTAAATATTATAATAATAAGCAAAGGTTTTCTTAACCTCTTACCCCTTCTTACGTTCAAAATACCTTTTCTATCCACATGGCAGCATTTAGAGGCACGGTTTAATGCTCAGTTTCCTGCATGCACAAGACCTAAGGACAATTTTGAAACTAGCCCTCTAACCTGGTTTCTATCAGCCCAAGACACAACAACGATTCTAACGTAGGAGAATAGCAACCCAGGATCAATATTAATTGTTCAGGGACAACTTTATGGATGCTTGTTGGTAGTATTTGCACCTTTTATTTTGTGGGGAGGGGAGATTTTAAAAAATATTTGAAGATTTGAAGTTTTTGGCTTTCTCCACATTTTTGTAGTTTTATTCTTTCTTTTTTTTTGCTAAAACTAGCACAGAACTGTTCCTTTAGTGCTTTATTTGCTTAAAAGCTTGCAAGAACAACAGTCTATGATAGATTAAATTTTCTATTGCTTTTATCCAAAACTGAGAAAACAAATCTACTACAATTAAAAATAAAAGATTTATTTGCGTAAATTACATAGGCATGGGTATCAGCCTAATTCAGCAGATATTTGAAACTTCCCCTGTATTCTGGAAGGCAATGAGTTTAGTGTTCATGTGTGCAGAAAATGAACCGTCAAAGTGATTCTTTACCAAAACCAAACTAGAAAGGAAAAAGAAAAATCTCTGTGCTCCATTTGTTATTTTTAGAGAGTGCTGGAAGCCATGTTTAATTCATTTGCAGACCCAAACCATAGCTTCATTTAAAAACATTTCAGCCTTCAGTAATGAAAGTCTCATTATCTGTGCCATCGTGTTGTTCACTGGTAACGTGGGCAGTATCTCTGCCTCATGCTTCCAAGCTTTAAAAAGTGATACAGTATACAAACTGGGACAGGCCCTTCCAACTGGAAAGCTTAATAGATATAATATAATTATCAAATCTAGTGACTGTCCTGAGAAATTTTCCTATTACAAGATTCTTTTTGGCCTTAACTTTTTGATTTTCTTGTGCAAATCCTACATAAATGATGTAAAGATGGGACCTTAATCAGGTCTTTTTGTACCAGAGAGTTTGTCTGCTTTTTCTAACCATGGAAATGTATTTAATGCGAGCTAGAATACTAATATAAAATTATATTGATACAGTATAATGTGTAATTATCTTAATATTGTCATATGATATATAATTAATAATATAACTCTCCCTATCAATCTTACCTAACTACAATATAATCCAAGTAATTAGACTCCAAGGGAAATGCAAAAAAGACTTCAAGATATTTTATCTGCTCATTTTTGCGCAGTCAGCTAAAGTGGGGTATGAAAGTCATAAAAAGAGCAGTTCACCATTCCCCTCTGCTTTCTGTGTCGGTCATACTAATAGGCAGGACATCCTCACGTTTCCAACAAGGTCGGTGTTCAATGCAGGCGTTCAATAGCCCTGTTTAGACCAATGAACCCAACAGGGTCAGAAAACGAGTTTGAGCACCAACCTCTATTTCCCATCACGATGCTCTTAGTCATATGGTTTAGTTTTAGGTAGTCCTGCGAAGAAGCAGGGAGATGGACTCAATGACCCTTATGGTTCCTTTCCAACTTGAGAAGTTGTATGTTTCTGTGACTCTATCAACGTTAGCATCACGTGGTGGCCATGTTGGCCATCAATGCTGGGCACAGTGCAGGTCAGGCATGATGGCCAGGAGCCAGGGTGGACAAACCCACCCTGTTTGGATTGTGCAGGGGGAAAGATGGGGAGGACATAGGTGCCAAGGCGTGAGCCATGCCAGCCACACCACTTATCCCAGGACAGCTGGGATTGTGCCTTGGCCCATTTATTTACTCCTATTGTGTAGCCCATGGAAGCAAGAGTGTTGTGGAGTTTCTTTGCTTGGGTTTTCCATGATTCACCATCACAAATGGGACATTTCCATCATGTTTGTGCCTGATGCAGTTACAGAAATTGTTCAGTGTTTAGGACTATTTTGATTTTTTTTTTTTTTCCTGTTCCCCTTTTTTCCACATTGCCTATCCAGTTTTCCTTGTTACAGGGAGGCTGCATTGGCCAGTTCTGAGATTACACACAGCACCCCATTAACAAGCATTCATACTTTACCTCCAGGAATTCCTGAGGACATATTCAGGAAAATTTCAGGAAATTCATGGAAGAAAGAAATTCAGGAAAAATTTCACTGGAATGTGACTGCTTGGAACCACATCATTTTATTATTTCATACAAAAGCACTCTTCAGCTCCTATACCAAATGTAGGGGGGGTCCAGTTTACTCTTGTAATGGAGTGGCTGAAAGAGTCGGGTGTTTGCTTTCTATTTTAAGCCTTTCGGAAATTCTTCTCATTTTACTGATCTGCGGATTTTGTCTCCAGACAATGGAGATGGGATTCCATAGGAGGCCTGTACACAAAAAGAATAAATAATGTTGAAATCTCCCAGGCACTTATTTTTTCATGATGTTTTATTGGCAGATTCACATACTTCCAGTCGAAGGATATTTCATAGCCACTGGTGTTTTCTCCTTTGGTCTGTTAGTTTCAGTCTAGAGGTGCCGCTTGAAAATAGCTGATTAGGGATTTTTCTTTTTCATAGGGGAGTCATTCATTTTTATTAAAATATTGTAAACTAACACTACTAAAACACACCACCATTTTCACCAGAAATCATTCCAGTGAAATAAATGGAAATATAGTTATAAAGCTGATGCAAGTGAAAAATAAGCCCCTAGGTGCTCATTGATAAAGAATTTATAGAAGAAACAATGAATAAGGAGAAGATTGCCTAGACCTTGCAGTTTCCAGGACTTTCACTTATTTCCAGCAGCATTATTGAACCTAGGGCACTCATTACAATAAATAGCGTGTTTCTAGACACTCATTTCTTTGTAGAGTTTTACAGAGGGGATGGAAGTTCTATTCCCTCTGGTGAGAAGGAATGCATCCACACATTTGCTATGTAGGGTGCCTGATTTCGTGGAAGACCAAAGGAGTATCACCGTGATGTATTTCTTTCTAACTGCCAGCCACTGCTTATCAAGCCACCCAAGGGAATAACGTCATCCAGAAAAAGGCTTTACTCACTTAAAGCTCTCCTAACTTGCATTTATTTTTGTGTTTGAAATGCTTTGAACAGAAATGACATTGAAAAGCACTTGATCTATAAACTCTTCCAAACCAACTGTTTCGCTTTCATATTAATATTCTCGACCTCTTTGTGAGGGGCAAAGTCTTTCAGCGGTAGATGTCAACGTGGGGACTGTATCTTTTGGGGTCTCCTTTAGAGCCTGAACAGAGATTCAAAGACTTCAAAGAGGGAATGGAGAGAGCTGGCAGATGAAGAGGTACCAGACTTCTCTGCTCCCTTTCACCTGGGAAAGTTTTAACAGAGAATGAAGGATTTTTACAATTGCAGCCGTTTCTCTCCTCCTTTGAGCAAGCCACCCCAGGCACCACACCAGCCCACGGAGCCTGCAGCTGGGAGATAAGGAAACTGGGGACAGACTGCCTGGTATCAGCCCCATTTTTTAAGCACCGGGACAAGAACAGGCAAAAATGTCCTGGGAGTCAGAGTCTGACCTTGCTTTTGTTGACACCTGCATTGCAGGCTGAGTGACAATTCCTGTCACATGCATCAGAAACAATTACATCCCTCTTGCTGCCCCTGCTTCAACACCAACACCTGCTCCACCGATTAGGGGCCCCCTGCTCTGTGGAGGAAGAATTTTTTAGCATGGTAGAGATTGATGACTTCCATCCAGTGAGAAATTGAAGCACTTTATCATGTAAAATAAGGCAAACACACAGTAAATAGAAATATCCTGAAATGAGTTAGGAACTTCGTAACTTAGCCTGGTGTAGATGAGCCAGACTTCTGAGGAAGGTTGTACAGAAGTTTTTCAGAGAATAAAGTATGAGCTTTGATTCTTCTTTTACTTGAGCAAAATTAAAAATGCAAACAGAGCAAGTGGGATGTGGGATTATCCGTACAGCTTTGAAGTAGCAGTTGGAGTGCATCCATTCTTATGATCCAACATATTCAAAACAATAAAGATAGAAGTAATGCTTTACATGGAACATCATCTGTGCCTTTAGCATATGCAAAGACTTTGCCTTGAAAAGTTTTGCACATTTCCATGCTGAATTAAACCCTTTTTTCTTTTTTAGTCAGAATTCCTTTCATTTGGGGAAACAGAGGCTCTTGAGAATGAAAGTGCATCTGCACAGTACACACTCACTTTCCCACTCCTTTCATCTCTTATTTTTCAGTTTCTAATTTGTCGCTGAAATCAGCATTTCAGTCTCTGGCTGAGATTATGATTTTCTGATAAAAGAGAACTTTCAACAGCAAATAAACTGAATAGTGGGGAACAACCAGAATAAATACAAAAAGACAAGACACATTTAGGGCTGAGCCTGATTGTTTACACCTGTCAGAAACAGCAGAGCTTGCCAGTTGCCCCAGTCATGAATATGTTAAATTGAAATTCCCATCCTACACCTGAGCCATGTTCATTTTGAACATAAAATAGAGTAATAAAAAGTAAATGCAGTACTCCTTTCTTGAATCTGTAGAGTTAAGTTGTTTTTGTGGATTTGCTCTACTTGGTGATAGAATTTCCTACCAGGAGCAAAAATATAGGATGTACGTGTGTAATATATTGATTTGTCCTTACAGAATACATCTGTGTGAATATCAACTATACAGTATATAGCTTTGTCCTTGAAGAATGCATGCACTTTAATCTGTAAGATGCCAGGTCCATGGACAATTACAGTTCTATATTGCCAAGCTCAAATTCTAGGTGCTTCAAGGAGCTCAAGTAGAAATTTAAAAAGAAAAACGTGTTTTGTAATTGTGTTCTGTCAGATAGATTCTATAAACACAGGAGCTGGGCTGGTTTACATCAGAATGCATTTGGTTATTCACTACACAATGGACTGAATAATCCTATAAATATTTATGAGTAAACCACAGAGGATTTACTCTTTCTTCCAGCATGGGGAGATTTTATAATGTGCACCATGTTAGTTCAAAGCAAAACCTAATGTTTTGGTTACTACTTAATACATCTAACAGCATGGCTCTGCATCACATATGCGTACTCTCTAGACAGTTACTCACAGACAGTATTTTGGGGCGTAATTCAGGAGGAACTAGTCTATGACCACGTAGTTCTCAAAGCCAATACACGCAGCACATATTGGGGTTGGAGAGGATGTAAGGTAGGAGCTACTTTGCACTTTGACCTGAGGTAGCATCATCTGGGCTCTGTGGTTTAGTAGTTTTTAAATGAGTGGTTCAGACTAAGCAATAATCCTAGTGGAAAGGAATGGATACAAATTAAAAAAAAAAAAAAACAAACACCAGGAGGATCAAATTAGACTTTATTGGTTGCATTTTTACAGGTACAATGACTTTAAGAATGCCAACTGCCAACTCGATGAGCCTTATGATTTGCAAAGCTGCCCTGTTCCTGAAATGGGTAACTCATTTGGTTTCTGATACTATCACATGAACAAGTCTACGCTCAGTTCAAATTTAATGTTAATATCTTTCAGCTGAGAGTAATTTCCATGCTCCCCTCATCTACCTCTTCCATATTTCACCTTTAGTCATAACACAGACTGCAATCTACTCTCATTGTAAAGCAAAAAATAAGTTCCCTTCCTACTTTTCTCTAACCTGTCAACTTTAGGACTGTTGGATTTGGGTTTTTTTCATTTGTTAGTTGTTCTAAACTGAGGGCTAAGTCAATTATGTTCCTGTTTTGACATTTCTCTCTGCTGCTGATCAATCATGACACGTATGTTCCACTCCGAAGAGCGGACATAGGCAAATGTCATTAAGTCAGGTTTCTGCTGAACAGAAATCAGAACATCTAATTCTGAGCATGAGAGATGCCAGGTGAGCCCTTGTGCAAGCAAACAGAAGATTAAGGTGTCCAGAACCCGTGGGAACAGACTAACATTTGATGCATAACCTTGTTACAGTTCTTGCAATACCGGCCTTAGGACTGATAGTGTGCATTTATACTCATGGTTCATTTCTGATGAGAACTGGCTTTTACAGCACGTCTCAGCCATGCGGCTTCATGTGCTGGATCACATCAAGAGAGATGTCCAAGCACATGAGCTGGATTCCCTCTCCATGAAACTCAACTGGAAGATGAGCTTCTGGAAGACGCCTCAGTCATGAGAGCCCCAAATGAGCATTCAGCTGATGGGATCAGACTGGAGCCAATCCAAAAACTTAAGCCAAACCAAAACAGAAGAACCTGATATTTGCATAGTGTTGATATGATGTTCTCACATCCAAGTGTTTGACTGTACAGTTCTGTGCCTGTTGGTCTGAACTGCTTGCTAGTCTACACGCAGCCCTGTCACTGTCATTGAGGTTACCTAGTCTTATAAAACATTTTCCACTAGTATATAATTCTACCAAATTTGAAACATTCTGCCTAAAATTTTCCCTAGTAAGCCAATGCCTGAAGCTAACTTAACTATCCCACTTTTTCTGAGAATGAGACCAAGATAAAATGCTCCACCCTACCCGATAGAAAAAATGAGGAGATCCTTGTTGTAGAATAGGAATTTGAAGTCTGCTGGGAGGAAGAGAAGAAGGGGAGTCCTCTAACACTCAAAATTTCTGCTCTCTGACTACACAGAAATCTGGTGGAGTCTTGTTTCAGTAACTTCGCTTAAGTATGGCATATTCCTTCTCTGATGATTCTGCTAATGAAGAGCAGGCTCCAGCCCTCAGAGCTGCCTTGTGCTGTCCCCGTAGCTGAGCTGCAGAGGCCCAGCAAACCTTTCACTTAGAGCAGCTCCTCCAAGAGTGACTGAAAGGCGTTACCTTTTGATCTCATGCTTTTGCTGATGGCACGTGAGAGGGCAAGGTAAGCAAGGACTGACAGAGAAGGCAGAAAAGTGAAAAATCCATGAAGAGTGATAGAAGAAGAGTGGAAATTCTCTGCTTCTAAAGTTAGGTGTGCTCTTCAGAGAAGACATATAAGCTGACTCTAAGCAGTACGTTCACATCCCGTATGAAAGCACAGATGCACTGTTTCTTGTATGCATTTTGATCCATCCTTCACAGTTAGTGTTAAGCACCTTTCCATATCAGTACCTGAAGTATCGTGCATGCCTAATCTAGCCTGACATTTCTGGGTTAAGTGTTAGCTACAGTTAGTGTGTCTGAACTCAAGTGAAAGAGCATTACTAATTAAGTACCAATTTTGAAACACCCCAATTCTCTTAACTTTATTCTTCTATGCATTTATTTAGACAGCAATTGACATTCGGCTATTTCGTAGCTGCTCATATTAAGACTAATTGCTGTTTACTCTTTTTTCAAGAAAAAAAGGGTGCAAAGGCTCAGAAGAATTGCTAGTTGCTGCTCAGGTGACGCGTACTCTAAAATCTAGGGCAAATTACACTATCTTTATCATTCTTTTTTTCCTTTGTAGTGTCTTTGGTAGCTTTTCTCTCATCTGTCTGATTCTGAGAAAAAATGCTGAAGATCTTCAGAAGGTGCTGAGCACCTTCCAGATCAAACTCTTTGATGTAAATGTGTTGGATGAGTGATTCTGTTTGTACTTGTCCACGCAGGTAAGCACAGTGCCAGTGCTCAGCAAACAGAAATGCCATCATTTGCCAATGAGTAAAATAAGGCAGCCCTGAAGGAAGGGTCCTCCGTACAGCAGTGCTCAGACCCCTTGTATGCACCACACCGCCATAAGACGGTTTCTCCCTGCCACTGTTTCCTCTCTACTTTTCTGTGGTGAGCAGTTGCTTGGATGCTGTGGTTAAGCTTTATCTGGTGTTATGTACCTGAAAATATGTAGTCTGCTTAAAAGAGAGTGTGTCACCATTTTCACCAGTTTGTTTGCCTGACATTGGGCTACTGTCATACAGGCACAAGACATGGTCAGCGGTAATCGGAGACTTTCCAGAGCTTCTTCAGGACAATTTAATGGCAAAAAAAGCTGGTTTAGACACCGAGACAATTTTTTTTTAGAAGTTATAGTCCCAACTAAGCAGGCATAAGTTGCATCTGACTGTCATTTACTAATTGGCATTTTGAGTTTCTCAGAACATCGGTTCACTTAAGTTTTAGCAGTGCCTTGTCTGTGAATTCTGATTTACAACAGCCAAAGGGAGACACATGGGACGAAGCAGACAGAACACCGATGCCTGCCACACGGGCATGTACTACTGCTTTTTAACTACCAGGCAAAGATTTAAATGAGCAAGAAGCCTTCAAAGAAAGCATCGGTCTCAGTAAGCAGTAAAAAAACTACTGTCATTAACACGGCTTCAACTGAGCAGACATGCTCAAAGCAGTGCTGAAGGTTTTGAGAGCAGACAAGTACAAAGCATCAAAGGAATGCATAGATGCTGTAGAAATTCCTCACAGCTTTTTGTTAGGAAACATATCACGAAGAGAAAGGGCAACAGTACTCAGCTAGAGGAGAGAATTTTCTGGTTCTTTCCCACCATTAATATCTATGATTGTGCAATCACAGCCTGGATCTGTTAAATTGGAGAGAATATTTAGAGGGGACAACTTCCCATATTCATTCATGACTCCTATGTGAATAGACTGTGATTTTTGTGATTTTGTTACAGAAAGTTATTCAGGAAATCTTCCACACAAATAAATTTTAAGCAGCCAATTGCCTGCACAATTTTTTGATCGTACTAATTATAAATAACTATCAGCTGGATATGGGTCATTCAGCCATGTATTTTAAGCCCCATTCTCTAGTTGCACACACATGACTGTAATAGAGAAGAGGACTATTAAGATCAAGAGCTGGAACACTTGATTCTCTCAGGGAGTAAAAAGGAATATTTCTTGTGGGGTGAGGATATCCCTGAACTTCATGTTTCTTGTGGGTGAATTAGGATTGATTTTCATTGACACCTTTTTCTTTCATACCTCATTTCTGTGCCTGGGTACAGTGCATCCTCTTCATAAGCGTTATCACATTTTCTTTGGAAGCTGCTGGTTTGCCCTTCTTGTTAACAAGCCTACGTGCTTCCTCCCCCAAAAGAAGTGACGTGCAATGACCATGCCTTCTGATGGGTGTCCCACAGTGCCTGGCTTGCCAGCCTGCCTGTGTGTGCCACTGGTGCTCTGAGCCCACCCCAGCCCAGCGTGACCTCCTTGATGAAACGTGGCCGTGCAGCTGGATGTCGCCCCTGGCTGCTCTGGCTTGTTGGGTGCGCAGATATTTCTGGGTAGTCTCACATTATGGTTGCTGGGACCAGTCGTCTCTGGAGGGAGGGCAAGCACAGGTGCCTCTGCATGATTAACAGTCACTTAGCAGGATCGACTGGCAGGTCCGCAAGCAGAATAAAAAAGCTGGGATGGAAGACAGCAACATTGTTAGGCAGAGGAGCTTGTGGCAGGTGGGAGGAGTGCTAGCAAAATGATAGGGCCTCTGGGAGACTTCATATTGTCTAAAACTTGTGTGAGGAGCCATCGCACATCTGTTGAATGAGAGGAAACCATATTCGTCCAGCACAGTGTGATATTAACATGATTGTGAGAAAGGCTTGAGGTGTTGATTTGTGAGCACGATTGCATTATCACCATTCTAATGGCCTTTCTGTCCTCCTGAGCTTTCAGTCTATTTTCTCTCACCCTCCTACTACCTACTCCTCAAAATGGGAGAGATATTAAAAAATATATAAATACCTAGATGCCCCCCCTTCCTAAGCACGCAACACAGCCAGTGCTTAGTGCTTTTCTTTTCAACCTCTACATAGGATTTTTTTTTTGGTGCTTCCTTTTCTCCATGCCTAGGGTGAGAGCACTTCATGGGCTGACAAGAATAACATTCAAGAGAAAAAGAGCATTTCTGTCAACAGATAGAAAAGAAAAAGTAGCAAAGGAGGGGGTCGCCTTGTGGTTGCTTTTAAGGACTCTACTTTGAGATGACGTGAAGTATTAAAAGGCAAGTTATCCACTGCATGTTGGTTTTCAGGTATGAAAATGAACACTGCCAGTGTCTTGTCTTGTCTCTGCTTCTAGCACAGAGCCCACGCTGCCAGGCACTGCCATACAATTCTCCTCATCCTGCTGCCAACGTTTCCTTCTACCTTCCTCTCCTGCACTAGCTCTGGAGTAAACAGCAGTAACCACCATTGCCTGGTTTTCTTGTTACCTTTCTGCAAAGAACTCTTCAGTGCCTTTTTTGAAAGGCATCTCCAAAGAAACAACTTTGAGACATGCACAAGGAATTATTTTCTTGGCTTAGGAACTTTCCACAACTAATATCAGCCCACCCACCATTAGTTCATGGAGACATATAGGCAGTTACTAGCACCTGACTTATCTAACCTACGGCCCACAAGGAATTCCCTAGATCTTTCCTCCTATTATCATACACCACACACACGTACTTTGCTTTTACCTTGCTAACACACATTATGCATTTCACAGGATGACATATGTGTGAAACCATTGCTCAAGTTCCCAGGACTGTGGAAGGCCTTAGAAATATGTTTTTTATGCAATATCTGAGAAAAATTAATTATTAGACATTGATTTATTATCCTCTTTGTATCTTTTTCCAATGAGAAAGTAACCTAAGTGGTTAATTTACTGCAGACATAACTGCTGGGGATAACAGGTAAGCAAACAACTGACCTGGACGTACGGCCGTGGAAACAAAAACCTGCTCTCAGTTTATTCTTTTTCTAATCTGAAATGCTTATTAATATGGCTCAGCTTTACATATGTTTGCTAAAAAAATTCTACTGCTTGCAATGCTTAATTTAGTGCATGTAATATTTGTTCATTAAGACATTGCTGAATATCTGAAAAAAGTTCCATGGTATTCCAAGAGATCATCAGGCCTCACTCTGCACTGAGGCAAGACCAAGTAATCGTTACCATCTTTTATAAATATTTGTACAATCTGTTCTGCAAAGTCTGACCATGCCGGCTTTTCCAGTCTTCCTCATTAACAGTTCTCGTAACTAGAAATTTTTCCAACCTTAATTTTCTTTGCTAAAAATGAAGAGCATTTTTTCCCCCCCATTTTTCTTTCAGTGAACAAGGAAAAAAATTGATTAGGTTTCTCTCTAGATTTTTTTTCCACATATTTGAAAACTATTATCATACATCCTACTGACACCATAGTCTTTTCTTCTCTGGATTAGCTGTAGTAATTCTTCCAGTTGTGACTTTAGGTCGTTTTTGCCAAGCCTGTGATCATTGTCATTGTGCTCTGGATTCTCTCCAATATTTCCTGAAGTGTGTTGCCCAACAGAGAACATGGTAGCTAATGTAAACTTCAACCACTGCTGTCATCCTACCTCATACTTGCGCTGAATTCCCAAAATGCATCACTTAAAAATTTCACCCACTATATGAGTTGAGCAGTGAGGCTCTTTTATATCTTAGATAAAATGACCTTATTTCTTCATGGGTTGCTTCTGCTCTCATGGTGTGACCAGAGAGCCTCCCTGGGCCTGGCCCTCTCCTGTCTTGCCAGTCTAAACTTTGATCGTGTCTCTCTGCCGGCGTCTGTGGGGCTCTTCCCCAGGCACCTACAAAGGTGGTGCAAAACTCAGGAAACAGAAATCAGACCAATGGTTGTATTTGATAAGAACAAACAAGGATCCGGGTACCTTCTTCATGTCTGGAAGCTGATCTGATTACAGGTATTATCTTGCCTCATGTATATTATTTTGCTACACAGGGAGTCACTAAAAGTCACTTTCTCCATTCAGAGAGTCCTTAAACTGAAGTGAGAATTGTGTAGCAATCCTAGAAAACGCCATTTTCCCATATTCTACATAGCAGCCAGAGGCAAAATGATTTTTCAATTACTTCAGCTGTAAATTAAATATGCAGAAGGTATAGATTCTCTCTTAAGGAGGTCAACGTGGGAATAGAAACGGTAAGGGATATGTCAGTACTACTAAGTTAGTCATCCCTTAGTAAATATTTGTCTTAAATGTGTTATGCACCAGTCTAATGTAGCCTGAAATTGCACTGTGGATTAGAAGCAGGAATATTCTTCCTGCGTGCCGGCCGTGGTTTGCCTCCTACCTCGGCAATGGTAGGAGGCTGCTACCTACCTGCTCCATGAGGCCGTGTTTTGCCAGCTGAGCAGAGCCCGACTGCGGAGGGGAGCTCATCAAAATCAGTGAAGTAACCGCTCAACAAACAGGTCACCGAAGGTGGGGAGAGGGGACGTGGCCTCACCCATCGGTGTCTCTTGGGGGATTTCCTTCCCTGGTGAGGCGCTGACGGTGTCATCCCTTCCCCAGCACTTGGCTGTGCAGCCATTACTCTGTTATTAACTGGTTTAGTCCGACGACCTCTCTCGATTCAGTGTTGACATGCTCTTGTCACACGGTGTGCCACCATGCTGACACTAGTCGTCACAATCAGTCTCTTCTCTGGCTCGCTGCTTAGTTACGGGTAGTTGTGAGACAGGTAGAAATGAAAAGAAAAGCCAAGGAACAGTAGGATTAATAACAAACAAAGGTGGGATGCGAATCAGAGGTGTGGGACTCACAGATGTGTTTCATGCAAGCTATCAGCCTCTGATTTGGAGTAATTGATGTTGCCTTTGAACACAAGTGCTTGAGAGAAACATCGAGTTAAATAAGAAGCTCAGAGACAGCTTCCAGGCTGCTGGAAACTTGCAGCAGGATCCGGCAGCCTTGGAAAGCAGCAAGAGAGAGAGTTGTGAGCAAGTTAAGGAAATCAAGTCAAGCTGGCCATTTCTGATCTGAGAGTCAAACGCACCGTCAGGGGTGCAGCACCACTGATCAGCCGAGCACGAAGCCCTGCCGGTCTCATTGTCTGCACCGGCTTGACTTCCCCCAGGGGCTCTTTGGAGCACTTGCCTTTCCTGGCTTAACCACAGTCCTGTGTCCCAAGTCCTCTCGAGGAGGCTGTTACTGAAAGGGGGATGAAAGGGTGGGCACAGCTGGTGGAGCCGTTGATGCTGTTTGTTGGGACGAGGCGTTGCAACGGCGCGGCGTGTAAGGTGGCTGGCAATTAAAATTGGTTTCATTCAGAAAACACGAACGAGCTGCTTGGCCTCTGCTTTTGCAATCGAGCTTGCTCACCACTGTAACGCCACGCTAATGAGTGCGTTGCAGGTTTGAGCCTAGACCACCTTGTATAATTTAATAGGCATCATAAAAAAGTCTAATTGAGCACCCCCGTGCTTCAAATGAACCCGAGGAAGGCCTGCAGGTTGAAATGCGGCTGGGAAACGAACCCAGTTTGAACTAATCTCATTACATCGGTGCTACCTGAAAGCGTGATTCACACGCATGCAGGCACTTTTCTTACATTTATGTTTTTTCTGCCTTATTACCTCATTGTAAAATGGTTTTAAGAGCAGAAAAAAATGAGAGGGATATTGCGCCTTGCCGACCTGTATCTTAGCTTTGTTATGTTCAAAATACTCACAGGACTATAGAATCTGCATGCAAATTGCATGCTGATATGTATCTTCAGGAAAGAAGAAGCAATGTCAATAAATTAATATTTTCATAAGACACTAATTGCACTGCAACTTTATGTTCATAAATATTGTTCTCCTTGGAAAAGCAAACTTTCGCAGCAATGTTTTTGCAGCTATTATAAACTGCCAGCCTTCCTCAGGCTTTGCTTCACTGTTTAACCCACTTGGCTCCATGGAGTAACTGCCGTCCATTCCCAAAATATGCAAAGGAAAAAATTCGTATTAACCTGAATGATTAATATGAATGAGAACATACGTTCTCAACAATTCTAGTATTTCCTTTTGTCTTCATTTTTGTGGTTGAATTATACAGAAACGAGCCCTTAGAGGGACAATATATATGACTTATTATTATACTTATCAAATAACAAACATATTTTATATATATAGTAAATATATATTTATAAATATATACATTGATATAATTAATAATTCTAGGGTTGTGGAAATGTATTTAAACTGGGAAAATAATTTTCCTAAAATCAGTTCAAATTGTGTTTTGCTGCAACAGTAAGTAATCACACTTTAATTTTTTGTTTTGCTACAGGGCATAATTTGTCTTTGTTGGCAAACTCTTGCTCCCTTTTTTGGCTAAACTACCAAGTTTTACACTGATTATGAACTGTAGTTTGCAGTAGAGTTGGCTATAATAGCTTGAAAAATCTTAAATTCATAAAAAATGTTTGTGTAATTTTATTTTCAAAGTTATCTATCTTTACTCATTTCAATTGATTAATATCTGGTCTTTAAATGAGGAATAGTTTAAAGGTTATTGGGGTTTTGTTAGCTTAATTTTTGATGAGATCTTTTTCAAAGGTCAATTTGGAAAGTTGCTTCCTGGGAAAAAAAGATATATGCTGAAAATGCATTTCCCTATTTAAAATAAATTAGCAGAAATTTCCAGTGTGCATAATTCTGTTTGAATAATCACCCGATGTATCTGAAAAGACTATTTTTTGTTCAGATTAAATCAAGATGCAACGTACAGCAGCAGCAGCAAGCAGCATCTGCTGCTAAATTTGCAAATGTCTGAAACTTGTGATACGCGTGCTTAAAAAGTAAAATTGTTCTTTGTTTTGGTCAGTTTGATAAAAAGACCTGTTCATTTCACCTAACAATTAAAAAAAAATAGCAAAGGAAATTCTGAGGCTGACTCTGACCTTAACCTCAAGAGCTGTTTGGCAGTACATTCGAAATGGGCTTGAATGGCATCCGGGTTCAGCTGTGCACCCTCCTGCTTGTCCCACTGCTTGCACAAGACTTCACCTGCCTGCTTGGCATCTCCTACCAGTCTTCCCCATCCCTTGACTTGCCATCACATGTATTACTACGCTCGCTTTCCACGCTAGCCCTCTTTTCTAAAGGGCAGCCCTCATTCCCTGGTCGATTCAGCTCCCTTCAGAAGTTAAAAGACTGTAAGCATGAAGTTGCAAAGGGAGAAAACAGGCAAGGGCCAAAGGTTGCTACTTCGAAAAAAATCTCAAAAAGCAACCCAGTGGGTGCACAAGTGAGCACTGGCAATGCCTTGTGGAGAGATTTAAGAGGTTACTGCCTGAAACGCCCTGCCAAAGCAATTGAGTGCGGGGAATTTTTGTGAAGAGACACACTACGACACTGCTGAAACACAGGGAGAAAGATGCTCCTGAGAGTTGAGCACTTTTGCATTCTCAAAAACACTATTCTCGTTTCCATAAAACATCTTTTTCTATGAGATCCGTCATGTATTTCTCACAAGATTTCTTTTTCCCAGTTCAACATCTTTGTTGGAAACGGAGCAATCAAAAGCATCAAATTCAAAATGTGACAGCCTTGAAGATCTACCAGAATTGTATTTATCAAAACCTTTGAAGTGACCCTTGCTTCAGGCTTTTTTAGGGGTAGGTCTCTGACCAGGTAATTAGTTTGCCTCCAAAGTCGTTATCACTAACAAAAGCTCCAGAAGGGGGTAGGATGAAATGAAATACCTCCTCTTTTTATCATTAATCTCTTATTTCTTCGAGATACTGAATTGTGTTTTTTAATTATAATTATCACAGAGATATTTATATATGGTACCTGCATTTCAGACCATGCACAATTTTTTGCCATTAATATTAAATTCCTTATATGCTATGTCTTAATCAGGCAAATTTTTTGCCAGCGTTTCTAACTGGCTGACTTCACCTCGTTGGCATTTTCTTTAATTTGAAAAAGAAACAACAGTAAAGACCTAGCGCACTGTCTGCAAATACCTCCTGTGTTGCCCTAATGAACCCAAGGCGTTGCTCTTCAGTCAAACAGCTGGTTAAAACCATCTGACATTTTGTTCTGGGCACAGCGATAAATTGCAGCAAATGTCTCAGCTTTAGCCAAGGGAGGTGCTCGGGGAAACCGGAGAACTCACTGGCTCCCTGTCCTTGAGAATGAGTGATCAGAGGAAATGGGAACTATCGGGAAGTACTGGGCAACCCTAATTTCTCTGCGCGACCTCACTGATTTTCAGATGGAAAATGGTGAATCTGAGCAATTTGTCACCCTGCGTCTTGCCCTGAGTGGTGACGTAGAGCCTGGCTTGGCTCTGCCCTCCTGCCCTCTTTCTGTCACTGCACTGTTTTCTTACAAGCAAAGGTAAAAATTAACAACCCATTTAAATCACTGATGCAAAAATAATAGTTCTTCTGTTCAACATCCATACAGGGTCGAAGAATTCTGTTTCAAAACACATAATTCAATTCTAAATGACAGTTATATTTCCTGTTGTTTAACACAAGAAAAAATCTGATTCTCATTCTATCTCATTACCACAACTATTTTCTGATTCTTTCATCTTTTTAACCTTTAGTTTATTTACTTCCATATATAATATATATGTATATAAAAGGTTCTGATATAACTCCTCAAATTAACACTCCAGAGCTTGGAAATGTTGCTACAGGTGTAAAAAGAGCAAACCACAACCACTTGCTCAGAACACACTGAAGTGCAGGAAGTCTAAAGAAATACTATTTACTCGCTATTGTTATATTTTTCAGCAAAATCCTATTGTTTCCTCTTCAGTTTTATCCTTCCTGAAATACATATTCTTTTCTTTCAGCACTTTACGTAAACAATGCATAGTGGCCAACAACTGAAAATGAAAATTCAAGAAAAGGAACCTGAACTGGGTTAATCTGCTGAGTTCAAATTTGTGTCAATATGTTCATTTTTCTTCTTAAAGTAGCTTTAGTTGAAAGGTGTCGAGCAGAAATTCTGCTTGCTGCGAAAACAAGTACATTTTAATTAAATCATACATAAACGTGTAGAACTATAAATTCAGGAGTCCAGTGTTATATTCCCCTTTTTAGAATCGTGGGTGGGTTTTTTCATTATTTTCATCTTTCCGGATGTGAAAACTCCATATCTCACATGCACATATTTATTTGTTTTCCTCAAAATTTCTCTCTGTTTGTTGGCATCTTTTCATACTGACATGGAAGATTCTAGATGTGGTTTTATCGGTGCTGCGTAGAAAAGATCTATCGGTGTCCCAGCACGCACTGTTTATGTGTATCCAGCTCAAAATCATCCTGGCTTCCTTCATTTCTCAGCACAGATTCACATCCAATTTACTACCCTGTATGTCCCCTTGGTCTCTCCCAGCATTATTGCTTTCCCAGTATTTCCATCAGAAAAGTTATGGTTTAGATTATTATTTTCAGAATGTGCTGACCTGCTTTTTTTATTGACACTTGAATCTCACGCTCCTGTTCCTGCCCATAATGCCACCTTGTTCCTTCTTGTTTTGATTTTTTCTGGTCGTAACTTTTCCTAGTTTAGCATAATGTGCATATTTGGGAAAACCGCACATCTGGTTTTCTACACCACCAACAAATTAATCTGATCTTTCCTCCAAATAAAACATTAACCACTGCACTGACTGCTCTGAGTGTTTGCTGTGCTGGGCTGGCTCTGAGCTTTACTCCAACTAACTGCCTGTATTTGGACCAAAAAAGTAAGACCAAAATTATGACTTCATTTAAGATTAGTACATTTTTCTATAAATAGGTCTGGGGTTTGGGGCTTGAATAATTGAATTTCTGGGCACGCAAAAATATTCTCTTTTTTTAAAAATTTCTAAGGCTTCTCGGAAAGGTGAAGCAAGGTCAACTTACTTACAGTGTGACTAATTCATGGAATTGTGTCACACATATGGATTCCTTCTGCTGCTTGTTGGGAAATATGAACAAAATAATTAGCTAATGCACGTATGCATTTATTTTAATAATTAATGTGTTTATGACCTGCATTCGCCCTGTAGTATGTATTTTAACTCACAATATCAAACATATTTTGAATATAAGGTTTTCGGTTAGACAATATATATTAATGATAGTGTGGTGCACAAAGAGCTATAAATAATCTTATAGGCAGTTGTGGCATGCTGTTCAAATATTAATGAAATCATATTAATTCAATTCCTAACCTTGCTCAATTAATCTTAGACGGCATAATGCTAACAGTCTCACAAGGATAAAGTCTGCACGGCTACTGCCAACAGAACAAATGAGGAGAAGAGGGGCACATGCCATTTGTTTAACTGCATAACTGAAAGCTCCCTCTGGACCGGAGAGAATAAAAGTCTAATTTTCTGCCACTAAACGACATTTTCTCTTCACAGAGAGCTGAAGGCTCTACTAGTCTCTATTAATCACTGCTGCAAGACTTCGTTAATATCTATTTTCTGAGAAGTCCCAGCTAACTGTAAAAGGCTTAGGCTGTGTAAGAAAGGCTACGAGAAACATTGCTTAGGCAATTAACATGCATTTTTAATGAGCATGGCCTTACTTCATTCTCTTGTCCGTCCTGTGACAGATTACTCGTTTCAGTCTTATAAAAGCATGCTTTGCTCTTCCAGATACTGCCCTCCAGTTTTGTTGCTATAAATAGTTGTAAGTCCATTTTTGAAAGCAAAGAAGTCCAAGAAGGCTAAAAAAGAGGATGATTTTTTGTTCTGATAAGACACAAAGAAAAAATAAAACCATAGCCATATCATGGTTTTAGATAACAGTGGAGGAGAACAGAGGAATTTAAAAGAGTTATAAGGGGAGAAGTAAGAAGATTAGTTTGTGCGTGAGAATACTGATACGAATATAAAAGGAAGGAAAGGGAAATTAATCAAAACTAACTTTAATATTTTATATCAAAGAAACTCAGATAATATGGTAGTTGAAAAAAAGGAATGTGAAAGTAGCTTCTGCAGAAGAGGTGCAGCAGTTTTGCTTTTGGAGGGGTCAACATTCTTGAAATCAGAGACAGACACACAAAATAACACAAGCAGGGAGTCACACCATAGATGAAGAGCTCGGTTTGAGAGCCGTGACTGTGGACATCATACAAGAGACTGTAGGAGCTGATGGGGATGAATAATGAAATGTTAAGGTGCGGGGACAAGGAGAGACCATGAGAACACCAAGTGGAGAGGCATGGAGGTAGCAGAATGGTTAACGCTGGGATACTGAAGCCAGCAAAAAGAAGCAGCCAATGTCACAATCGCAGGGTCTGAGACACAAGCAGTGATGAAGGGTGGAGCAGAGAACATGGAGAGAACACATTTTACGTTTTTTTAGAAGAAATAAAATAGGTGGCCTTACGAAAGATAAAGGAACTAATATGAGATGAAGAAAAGGACATGTCCTGTCTTTGCCTTTGAACCTCGCCAGAAGGATCCATCATATCACCAAACTGTAGAGAAAAGTAGAAGGATTGCAGCAGCAGGATATGCAAGGTCTGTTTCAGGATAGGGCTAAAAAGTGGTGTGAAGCAATAGTCTGTGATGTTCCCACTAGGGAGGGAAGATGTGATATTCATTTTACTGTAGCCAGCAGTGTTTATGCTGTTTCTCTTGACAGCCTCTTTACATTTATCTTGAAATTTAGTTCAGCAACAAGCTAGATGTCTTTGGTTCTCCACTATGTACGTGGGAAGAGTCGCCACTGCTTTTATCTTCTACTTCTTTGCCCTGACAAATCTTGGTTCAGGAATGCATTTGGGTTTAAAAGTTATTTTCAGAGAAAGGAGGTCTCTTGTCTCTGAAGAATAACATTTTCACTCCTTTTTAGCAATACAGAACTGTGGCAACTACCTTTTAGGCTTCTAGACAGAAAGTGTAGCTCAGAGCTACTTCAAGAGGTAAGTAATCTGGGACTGCAGAGAAAGAAATGAAGATGACCCTTTTTTGGCATCGCATTTGCCTATGTTAGGCATGTGCAAACTCAGGCTTTTTTGAAACAAGTCTGATGACTCTGGCTCTGAAAACAAGGGAAGGTATGAGATGGGATTGAGGAACTGGAGACTCAGTCCTAGAAATCTTGGCTCATGTAAATAATCCTTAAATATGTTCATAGATTTATCAGCTTGAATTACGTGTCTTTAGTTACCAGTGAAATGCTCCTGGGAGGAAAAAACAAAATGAGGGTTAGAAACACAAAGCTTAAAATTGTATCTGGGCAACCAAATTTACCGGTATGTATAGGGAGATTAGACCAGCCTGTAGTCCTGAAACTGATTCATCATGAGCACTGTTATCTTTTATCCTTGGTAAGATGCTTTCATTTTTCTTGTGGGTTTTAAAATGGAAAGCCCACAATGAATGACTTCCTTAGGACTATCAAAAGACACACTGAATGCAAAACTACTGAATACAGAGTTATAATATTCTCATTAGAAATGGACAGTTAGAATTCAGGAATATTTTTTTTAAACCAGGTTCAATGGTAATGGTAATCCATATCCACTGATGTAAATTATTATCATCTTCTAAAAGCCCCTGATAAAAATTGACAAGCTAGACTCTTGCTAAAAGCATGAGATATGGATTCCAGAGGTAGGGATAGGACAGCTGCAAAATGAGTTAAAA
This sequence comes from Rissa tridactyla, assembly GCF_028500815.1. Lineage (NCBI taxonomy): Eukaryota > Metazoa > Chordata > Aves > Charadriiformes > Laridae > Rissa > Rissa tridactyla. Next base: position 39,918,170 of record NC_071467.1, on the reverse strand, counting down.
CATCATAAATATAGAATGAGGATGCAGAAAAATGGAAATCATTTTGTCTTTTTGAGTAGGTCCTTTTGAATCCCTTTCCTTTCTCTCTGTACTTGACAGTGGCTGTGTAAACTCTGGCCCATTTTTATTATATACATATTTAAAGGACATGGTTTTGAAAGATCAACCTGTATTTCTGTCTGTGGAGTTTCATGCACATGTTTAATTGGGGATATATTTTTCTCCTACATGCAAAGTGCATGTTCAGAATTAAAACAGGATTGATTTTCTCTTCAACGCAGGGTTTGCTTATTTAATTCAAATGTGGTCAATCAATATAAATGTATTTTAATGCAACAAAAGCAAAAAGAGAGAACCACAGAAATGCATACATTAGGAGGGTTAGGAGCTGACAGAAAAATCCTCTAAAATTAGTTGTGTAGGAGCGTTATTTTTAGTCCACTCTAGGTAAATTCTTCTGTTCATGCTAGATAGTAACTCTAGAAGAAATATGTTCATAAAGGAAACCTGAAGGAAAACAACTCTGGAACAGGTGCCTGAAAATTGGAAAGCCATTATCATGTTGAGAGCCATGACTATGAGAAATGGTCCAACAGTCACAGCTGAAGAAATAAGGAGACAGGAGCTGCTTAAACAAGACTTAAATGACACCGCGAGGGAGTGAAGGATGGCGAAGTCCCCTGCTAGCAGACAAAACAAGTGTTGCAAGTATGAATTGTTCCTGCGCAGCCCTCCTCCTCTCCTGTATCAAGATAATTACACTCAAAGTCGTCTGATTAGAAAAAAAGAGAGAATGGTTGAAGTTCAGAGATTGAATGAACACTTGAAAAATACTCAATGGGCTGCCTAGCAGCCCATACTTTCTGCTTACTGTAATAAGTATAACAGGCTACGCCTCTCGTTGATTTCAGGAAACTTTGGATCAGCTTTCCGGTGTAAGACAGTACTACAGTCTCACTGTTATATGTGTTAGACATCTGCAAAGTAATCCAAAAAAATTACAGGGTATGGTGGTGATAACTTTTAACACCTTTAATGCCAAAAACAGGGTGAAAATCCAGCTCTTTTAATGCTCCCGTACACTCAGTCAGAACATCGCTATGTGGGGGCCCGGAACAAAAAGGATGAATTGCAGTGTGCTCCTACTTGCTCCATCGTTAATGGTTTCCTTTCAAAGCACGCCATAATTTAATTTTATTAATAAGAATTAGAAGTCAGGAGCGCCAATTTTGTGTGGCATAGTTCACTCATACAAACTGAGTGCACATTGGCAGCAACAATATTTGAATGTAGGCAGCATGACTTAACTAAATCCCGGGCAAACTTTTTTCTTGTAAATCAATGATTAAAAATACTGGGCTGGATTTATCAGAAGAAGAATGGGCATTGCGCAATGTTTTCATTTTTTTGAAATTACATGGCAGAAAAGAATCTTTTCATATGATATTCAGGCACAATGGCTAACAGCCAAATTTCGATCTTGACAGAAAACAGATGCATGTGATGATATGTAACAGGCCAAACCAGTGTGTATTTAAGCATTAAAAATGGCATTTTTACAATAAAATCTTTATATATGCTCTTTGTTCTATTTTTGTCATATACTGCTCTCACTGTCTCCTGTTTTAGGTAACTACGAGGAGAATATGGTCTCCTTGTTATAAAATGTCAACCTCTCATTAAATTCTAGTGTCCATCTTTTCTCTCATGAAAAATACATAGCTCTATGGCTCTTTACGCACTCATTTATTTATGCTGTAGGGAAGCTCGTACTCCCCAGGCCATAACAGCTCCCTCTTTGATTCTCCACTGGGCATGTTTCTGGAGATTCTGATTCAGGTTTTCCTGATGTTGCTGTTTTGTTTTATTTTTTTTCTTTTTTTAAAGCAATGAACCTCAAGGAGAGAGGTTAAAGGGAAGCAAAAAGACAGTTTGCTTGCCTTCTCTTTCATCTCCTCTTTCCATTTTCTTTGGCCGATTTTCACTGCTAAATGTCTATCCAGTGACTCCTCACCTTTTCTCCAAGAACACTGGATACTCAAGAGTAGAGTATGCTGTACTCTTATGCTCTGCTCTGTCTTTTACTGCATTCAGGCTCCTGACACATATTTCTCAATGTTCTTAAGAGGCATTGCTGCTAGTGGTCACTGACCTGCATTTCTTATACAGATTATGTAAAATAAAACTGAATGAAGTCTTAGTGGAATATGAACTATAATATTTACGCTGCTGTGGTTTTTTTTTCCCCTCTTATTCTTTTTAAAAGAAAGAATTTGAAGTGAGAAGTGCAGATTTGTGTGGCATTTTCACAGCCATAAATACCTTGTCCCACTGACTGCAGTGGAGCATTTCAATCTCAAAACATTTTCCTGGCCAGTTTTCATTTCTGTTATGTATGCTTCCAAGAGTTTGGCTTGGCTGTATAAGAAGTGCTAGCATGCAATTAAAAGATACTGCATGTCTATCAGAAGTGACTGAATATTGCCTCTGGCTATCAGCGTATCAGAAGGACAGCTATCTGTGCTCTGCTGGGATCAGTCCAAGTTCCTGGCTTTCTAAGCCACTGCAAGTAACTCTGCAAGTGAGAGAGTTAATGAAAATAGCAATTATCCTTTACTATGTCTTTCAGGAGTATATGGCAAACCAATCCGTACTCTAAAGTGTCATTCTGCATTCATATGAGTTCTTTTATTGTGTGCCAGGCAATACATTTTATGCCCTTGGCAAAGATAGTGTCTTTGGTGCTGAGAGAACAGCACATAATACTACATCTCGGAAGAAAAAAACTACGCCAAAAGGAGAGTACAGGCTTAATTCTCATTTCACACTTATTTGCCGTTGCTGTATTTCTACTGCTGTTAACTGAGCAGCCTTTGATTTATATGAGTTTGAGCAAGATTAAAACCAAGTCCTCTATATCAAATGTGGGCTTTATGTATCTTTCTATTATTTGTGCAGAAATGAAAACTCATACAATTGAATTGCTTCCATATAAAGCTCGTTGTTTTGGCCAGATTAGGAGTGTATATAATTAGCACCCCAATGTAATTTGTTTTCTTTGTAGCCAGATATTAATTTTCTTTCTTAAAATCCCATTTGCCTTATTTTCTCTAAAACTGAAATACAGATAACATATATTTTAGTACGTATACATTAAACTGACGTTATGTCAATCAAAAAATGAAATATACAAACTACTTATTTCATGGTCTAGCTGATTAACACAATCATCTAGTATAAGGTAGTGAATTCTGATTTCATAGATAACTCCTATTTCTATCCATATAGTGCATTTTACTATATTTATCTTGGGTAAAAGTGTAATAGATATATTTTCTAGTTCTAAGACTATTCATACATTTGCAACCTTGTGAAGAATAAATCTGATTTTTTATGGAACTTGGGCAATTTTGAGCTTTCTAACATTTGCTATTAACAACAGAAAAAAAATGTAAATGAGTGAAGGAATAAAGTAGGGTCGATTTGCAAAGATGAGAGATAAAGAAGCTGATATAAAAGGTCTTTTATCTAGTGTAATGCAGCGCTTGTGAAACAAATTGAGCCTTTTAGTCACCATATGGCACTTTTAGAGCTCTATTATTGTCCTTATATCCTAGACCTCTGCTCTAACCAACCAAATTTCCCCTCGCATTGTGCCTTATTTACTTCGTTATGTGCCATTCACATTTTCCATTTGACCACTGATTCTGATTGGAAGGAAGAAAATGATTCAACTCATAAGAACAAATGAGGATGTTAGTGGAGACAAGAGCAGTAAAACTAAGCAGCTGTCTCCTGCTTTTTTTTTATTGACAAAAAAAATCCAAACTGCTTTATCCAGTAGATAAAACTGGAAGCGAATCTGCTGCCTTGCAGAGAGGTAGAATATTCATTCTAGGCATATGCCACCTGAGATACTAAAGTATAGGTCTAAACATAAATCTACTGGGTTGAAAGTAGTCACAGTAGGTATCATGAGATAAGTACATTATAAAACTTATAATTAGAGAGCTGAAGAAGATGGAGGACAAATAATGCCAGATCTGGAGAACTCTGAAATGAATGTGACTGTTTCCTTCTACTTGAAAATAGACTCTCAATCAAATCTATAAAGACATGACTTATGAAAGCATTTTCATTATCTGAATATCTGTTGCAAAATGAAGAGTCATTTATTTTCAGGGAAAATTTCACACTCATTCAAAGTCATGATGAAAGAGCATGAGAAGCAAATGTGATTTTGATCCATATTTTAATAAATAAAAAGAGAGAGAAAAAGAGAGAGGAGAAAAAACCTGAAGGCTGAAGACAGTTTGAGATTGTAGGCCATTTAATTTGTAAGGAAAGCTCTATCACTGCTTGTGCGGTGTGGAGTGGGAGCTTTACCCCTCACAAGGCAGGACTTTCCAAGGGGGAAGAGTCTCTCCGGCCACAGCAACACCAACGTGCTTTCAGAGTGGGAAAGCCAATTTCGGATGGTGCTCTGGCTCAGCATTGGATCAGCTGTCCCGTTGCTCATGCAAATACTTGTGCTGGCATGCTTTAACTCTTTTTCTTTGCTGTTTAATATTTTAAAGCTTTTTTTCTTCACCTTTTTCAAAAGCTTGGATATTTCTAGTCTTACAGCCTGTGTACACAAACAGTGCCGGCAGCATAGCTGAGAGAAGAGCAGCAGATCATGCCACAGGCAAACAGGAGACACCAAGGGGGATTCAGGGTGAAGAACCCACCTCGCCGTTGATGGAAGTGCCTGGGTAACTTCAGCCTCCATTGCCAAAGTCTCTAGCTGCTTAAAAGGAAAATGTTTTACTTTTTTTTTTCCCTACAAATGAAAACAACCAAAGCTTTTAAATCACCCCGCTTGCTCCCTTGTCAGGTAAGAGATACAGAAACAGTCAACAAGGAAAGGGGAGAAAGCTAGTTCCTAAAATGGGAAATTATTTTTAGATGTCGCTGTTGTTAGCAAACTGAGAAGCAGGAATCTGAGAGAAGTTAAGAGTGTGGATGAAATCCTGGCCCTGGTGCAATGAATCACAAAACTCCCACTGGTTTAAATAAGAAAGGAGATGTTTTTTTCCTTTGTGTACAGTTTTTATCACATGCCATTTAAAAAATCAAAATTGCTGAGAGTTTAAGTGATAACTGTAGTTTAGATTAAGTAATAACAGCAGCTAATGAAAAGGAAATAGCACATCAGTCTCTGACAATTTTTCAGGTACTATTTCCTTACAACAGCAATCATAACCATAACAATAATGAAAGGCAGAGAAGCTTTTCACTCAGTACCTCTGTCTGCTGCCAGGAGCGCAGCAATCATTACAGAATACTGTATTCTACTCACTTTAAAGCTAATTCTGCCATCTCACAGAGTTTCTTGTGTTATTCCTATACCCCAAAGTGCTCTCTTTCCCTTTTGTGCATGTTCCTTGGCTGTCAGTCCTCCTATCGTGGCCAAGTTCACTGAGGCCACACAAAGTCTGAAAGAAAGCTTTGGCACCGTATCAGGTATAGAAGCTGCTCAGCAGAACAGGCAATGTTTATTGCAAGGATTTTAGACTCTATAAAATACACATAAATCCTCTTAATTGTATAAATAATTATTTACTCGAATTGCCCTCCATGTCTAAGTATTTGAAGGCATCTGCCAAAAACTCTGGACAAAGATGAGTTTCCAGTCTAAATCAATTTTGAAATACAACAATGCAAAACAGTTTGGGAAAGTGCCCTGAGACCTCCTCAGGCTGTTTGACCTGCTGTATACCCAAACATGAAGCTTGAAAACTTTGTTCTGGATTTCCATGGCTGAGTTTGCGTGTGAAATACCGTATTGTTCAGTTCTGTTGCAGTGAAGCTGTGAGGACTGAAAATATGAAAACAGGCTTTATTAAGGGAAAATAGCTCCAGTCTTTAAAGACTGAGACTAATTCCTCCACACAAACACAGTATTTAGTGGTATTCTGGAAAGCCAATCGCTAATTCTGTAAACATTGTATGAGATAATCCTTAGAAAAAAACATCATGAACAGGAAAAGAGAGCGTTAAAACCAGAGTGACTGGGCTCAAAAAAGAGAAAATGTTCATTGGGTGCCTAGGAATTTTGAAGGAGAGCCTAGATTTACCTAGTATTGAGTTCTGAAGCTTCAGCAATATTCGACCATTTGCAAGTGCTGTGAAAAAACTGTTATTTTTACATTCTTCTCTACTAGGTTGTGTATCATCCTCAGATCATCTTTCATTGCGTAAAGGAGGGTGGAAACCAGGGAAATAATAGAAGGACATAGGGCATGAAAGGTGGGAGAATTCCTGCTGTATGGCAGGCTCAGTGGTCAATGTTAAATCAGATTAGGGAGGCTTTTTCTGTTACTCTCAGTTGTGATTGGGAGTTTTTAAATGCAGAGGCAGTCAACGGTGCATCTGCACATTAGCATTTGTGCAGTAATTTGCTCTACAAATGCAATGTTCATTTCTTAGAAGAACATAGCATACACCTTCAGGAATTTTCCCTGTGTGAAGAGATCTTTGGCTTTTTTTGCATTTCTATCCCTTGCGGAGGGTTCCACAACTTGAACTGGGCTCCCTGGCTACGGAATTTATTACAGTATAGTTCTGCTCTTCTCTTACCCTTTAATTTGACCTTTCTAGATGTAGTCTAATAATTTTCTGTCCTATAAAGTTAATTAAGAATTGAACGTTTCCACCTGTTACTGCAGTAAAGTGAGGTTGTTCTTTTGCTAGAGCATATTAATAATGTCACTAATTGAGACAATAATTGTCATGACACAAGGTCCCTCATTTTGCTCTGAAAGAGTTTCACCTATGGGAGAAATAGGCTATGACCTGACATGGGAGATGTAAACTCTAGTAATGAGAGAATGTGTCATTAATCACCCTGTAAGGCCAGGGATACCCGCAGCAGAAACAATTAGCTGCGGACTGGAGAGATTCTGTGGGGCTGTGGTACCCGTACGCTGTTACTAGGGACTTGGATACAATCATCCAGTTAATCTGGCCAATATTACCTGCATGGCACGTCCTCATTCCCTCACCTTTCCTATGGAGGAGTACAGTGTTGCAGTGGTGCAGACCACTGCACTGAATGGATTTTCCTCCAGGGAGCCAGAGGTAGGTGGGTGGTGTGGAGGAACCTCAGATCAGTCTCGAGAAAGCCACAGAAACGCTGCTAAGAGCCTTTGAGTCCAACTGGGTTTTAGACTAGCTTTTCAGGACAGCATGAGCCTCAAGAGAATTGCGTTTCTAGGGAGTATCTGAGAGAGGCAGATGTTTTCAAAGCCTTGGGTGATGGGATGCCACATCCTTAAGAAAGAGGTTTACCCTTTCACTTGGTTTTACTGATGTGATAGGTGAAGCATAGAGGGCACAGTGGACTCAGTGGGATGATTTAGCAGATCTGGGAGAAGAAACCAATTTTCTTTCATGTCAGATCAGCTTCTTGTTCACTATATCACAGCACCTCTCAGAAACACCACTGGAAGTCTTTATTGGTCATGAAATTAGAGTGTCTTCTGCTTCGCCTTGGAAAAATTCAGTGTGAAGTACTATCAGAAGTTTTTTTGTAGGCAAGAAACAGAGATAAGGATGCGTTAGAGACCTGATTTGCACCTGGGAGTTTTGCCTGTCTTGCTTATATTAACTCAAGATTTTTGGCTAGCATGTGAGATGGGATCAGGATTTAGGCTTCTCTTATTCTGCCAGGCTATGGTTAAACTACAGTACCTAAGGCTTTTTTTGGTATAATTTTAAGACCTTATGTCTCTTTGGGCCTTAATCACAAAAGCTCTAAAATATATCCATGTGCTATCATAATTTGATGATATCTTTTAACACACTGTGTACCTTTAAAAACCGAGAAAAAGTCTAAGTGGTTTCACTGGTGGAAACCTGTAAGCGGATGGGTCTTGGTCCTTATTCTTGTTCTGTGTGGCAGCTGGGGCGGGGGGGGAATGGTTTTAAAGTTATGCTTCTATTAAATGAAAATGTCAGAATGTAGATATTTATCTCGTATGAGGGTTAATTAACAATATTTGTACTTATAGAAGTACAATTTTTGCATTTTTGTGGAAGGAAGGGTGTAGAAAGTATCTAGTCTGGACTCAGTCTAGGTTGAACAGCTTCTGTCCACCGCAAAACAGGGTCAGTCATTTGTCATATTCTGTTAGTAGTGAAATGTTAATGATTAGTGTGGTCTTTGTCTATAGGTAAGTCTTGCACAAAGTGTTAAAATAAATATTTGCTAATCCTTTATATATGTGCCTTGCTTTCCAAAATTTGAAGTCTCAGCCAGGTTTCTTCAGCAACATAGGGAAAATCAAAAGCACAGCTTCTTATGTTAGAAGTGCATTATTCTTGGCTACAATCGCTTTGCTTTAATATGCTGTTACCTTCTGCCTGAATTCAGCACACTCAGGCATTCTCTTGATGTTCATAACTGCTGCTGCCTACTACTCAGATATCTTCATCAATCTCTTCATGATTGCTCTTAAGGTTTTATTTTTTTTCCTGACGATCCAGGCTACTCAAAGCCCATCGGCGTGTTAAAAGTCTGATTAAACTTTCAGTATATCTGACAGGCCTAGCTGTGGGGATTCCAGATTAACCATCTGGAATCATTTGATCTTAAGCAGTATTAAAATAATGTTTCAATAAACCCATGTTTGAATGCTACCATGTTTATAATCCAATAAACGCTATCTCGGTACCAGCTTTTATTCACAGAAGAAATGACTCCTCTCTCAGCTGCCTCAGTCGCAATATCTAGTCAGGATTTTTTTAGAGGTTTTGCAAATTTATCTGAGTAGGTTTAAATATCCACTCTCTACAACAGTGTGACTTATTTTTATTGAACACTTGTTTAAAATATTTTATAAGAGTAACAGGTCAAACAGTTATAGTAGGGCCCAGTAAACTCTAATGAGTGTTTTAGGAATAGAAAAGTTCTTCCTGTGCCGTGTCAAAACAGTTTCTGTGGTCACCCATTCTTCTGCCAATGAAACAACCACTGGGCAGTCCAGCTGGATCCAGCTGAGATCAGTTGTCCTCCCCTAAGGACCCCTGCAATCTCAGGTGTGCCTCTCCCAGCGGATGCCAACCTGATCTACTGCTAGGGTGAGATGCCTTTTAAAGTAGAGAAATTGTTTTCTGTAAGTGCTTTTCTTTAAATTTAGCTGAGCTTTGAGTGCAGGATGCTTTAGATATATAAATCCTAAAGCCCAAATTCCCTCTTTTCTTGATCTTGACTTGCTGCTATGAGTACAAGTTAGCTTCCTGAGAGCTGAGGTCATAAAACAACTAACCACCATGACAGAGGGTGTCCTTGAGCTCTGCAGCTGGAGACACTGACCATAACATCCAAAGCGTGCAATCTATTTGCAATATAAATAAATAACTTTCCAGTAGATCCTCCTTTGAAGGGGAAAACAAGCAAGGCAATAGCGTTAGAAAGAATGATTAGGCTGAAATCCTTGCTAAGCTGCAGATTATACACAGCTATTTCCATAGCCCTTGGTAGAGTCAGCTGGCCTCCTGCAAGCAAGCGATGAGAAAATATAAGGAAGGATTTTGCTCTGGTTTAGCCAGTCCTCTTTCCCACACAACTTCTTTAGTATCTCTTCTTCTTTGTCCTCGCCTGTCCTTTCTGTCAATTTTCATCATACACATAAAAACCCCTTAGGAAGCGAGGTAAAATAATCTAACTGTTAATGTCTATTACATATTAGTTGTGCTAAGCTAGCTACACTGGTCAGAAGACAAAACTGCCGTCACTCACCTAAGAGAAGATAATGTTTTATATGCACTGCACCACATGGAATTCTTTATTTGTGCTAGTCCAACACGTTAAAAAAGAAGGATATTTTAAGTAGATGGAACTGGGTCTTTAAAGCACTTTATTGGGACAAAGGATACATTGTACTAAGATGTTATTAAAAATATGGGAAATGCATGGTAGAAGATTTGTTTACCTAACTGCCTGTGTTGACGTCTTTTTTCCTCTTTCTGACTGTAACTCAATACCTAAAATGATGTTCGGATGCATTAAATCTTTCTTTGAATTAATTGTCTTCCACAAGTAGGAATTCTGCTACAGTAGGGGTTAATTTTTATATACCATGATATGGTAATTGTTTTTATGCACAATTCATCTAAGGAAGTTTCAGATGAAGTAGGAAGTATTTGGGAGATATATAATGCTGCAACCAACAGTAAAAGAAACCAGAAATGCCAGTCAAAATATCTAATTTCCCAGGGTTTTGTACAGCCAAATAAGCAGAGAAAAGTCTTCCAGCCTGGATTATTCACCTCCTGTTAATCAGATAGGACATGGCATAGGTACAAAACAGATAGGATATAGGCATATATTGAAAAGACAAAATAAGAAAGTGAGAAAAATGTAGTAAGGAAATTGTATTTACTACTGTTTATTGCAAAAGTTACATCTCCCTTTTCAGACAAAAAGATAAAACAATAGTTATTTTGTCAATGTAACCTCTTGATCTGTCTTCAAAGTCTGAGATGGGTACAGCTTTCAGGAATTTTTTGTGTTGAAATGTTGAAATGATGAAATATTTTCATTCTGTATAATACTACCAATTTTTCAGTATAATAAGCACTCATGTTTATACACTACATTTTAGTCAACTTAATCTTAATAAAGCTACACAAACCTTATTGATAAAGATTTTCACAGTAAGAACCACCATTCATGTCACCTCCCCACTTAACTGCAGCTTTCATTACTACTATTCAGCATCTTTCTCTGCTCTCTAAAACACAGTTGGACTATATCTTAACATATTCTAAGGTAAGTTTGTACCTCTTTTGTGCTCTTCAGCCAAGCTTGGAAAGCACAGCTTTTTAATTTTGCAAATGCTTTCAAAAAGGCAGCCAGGTATGCACTGATGCAAGAGTAGGAAAAGCAGTCAAATTCTGATTCTTCACTGGCCTTTTGATGTACAGCTCCTTTTCTTCGATTCCCCAACCAAAAAGCATTGACAATCAAACTGTTCTTGAAAATAAAGTTTTGGATACACACATAGCCAGGGGCTTCTGCTTTCCTTTCAGCTTCCTTCACCTCCTTCTTTGGAAAACTGACAACTCTCACTCTGCCCTTCTGCTGTTTTTTGCAGATGATCTTGGGAAAGTTGATACAGGAAAGGATGTAAAAATGGTCTTGTGTCACTCCTTTGAGGGTTCAGACCAAAGAGAAACATACTGCCTGAGCTCTGTTGTCATTATTCAAAACTTAAGGCATAAACCAAAATATAATAACTATCCTATTCCTTATTGATACCGTCTTGTAATCAAGTCATTCCTGATTCTTAGTCTGGAGTAAGATTGGCCACCTTCTTAATAGTTAAACATCTCTGTAAGTACATGCAGGACAAGGGAGACTACCATTTCAGACTTTGTCTGAACGTATTATTTTCCCAGAGTCTGGAGGGTGATCTCCATAGCCTGCACAATATTTTTAATAAAACACATATCTTTCACCCATACCACTTGGTTTTCATCTGAAACTTGTGTTTCATGGTGTCTTTTTGACCACAGCACAAAACCATAACTGTTGGAAGAAAATTCTTTTGTGCCCTAAGGACCAGTTCTAGGTTCCTGCGCTCCTCTGCCTCCTCTGGGGAGAAGACTTTAGTCTAGGTACAACCACCCTCAACCCACATCTAATTCAACTTCTCTTGACAGTGTCAAGATTGTATTATGTAGATAGGAAGATATAAAGCATTTTGTATAGTACAACAGTACAAAACCTAATCACGTTTGGGTCAATATAAGTGAGGTTAAGTTTAGACAATGGAGAAAAACTTTCTAGAGTACTTTTTTTTTATTATTATTCTCTCTAAATGAAAGTATATGGTGTCATTGTAGGCACCTTATGCCATCCCACCAAAGTTTAAGCTGGCTATTTTAAACACCTAAAACAACTGCATATGGTAAAAGGGTTTGAAATGGGACCTACAAGGTATTGACCTCCTGGACTGGTAGCTGGAATCTTGGTAGAGTACCCTATGGTTCCTAAAATTATGTTAGATATGTATGTTTAGGTATCTATCCACCTTCTGGATAGCTGTGGGCATCTGGACATCTGTCTGGCACTGTCTCAAAGGTGCTTCCTAGAAAGAATTACAGAGTTATTCTCATGTACAGCCGAGGGTCCAACAGTAATTTGCTTTTTTTTTTTTAATGTTGAAGATGTTTACTATTTCATAGTGACGATTCGTTTAGCCTATTGGGAAGGTAACAGCCCATCTTGAATAGTATCTCTTCACCATCAGAGAATAAAACTCCCCCACACCTTTTTTCTCTATTCAGCTTTGGACAGATTTCCTGTGTGTCATATTTCTTTCACAGTAATTGAATCTTGCCCACGTAATAGCCATCACAACCTGAAGTGATCAGATTCTGCTTTGCATCTCATCTGCTCTTGTTATAGCTGTCAGACGAAGTTATACCCTGTCTAGATTCATAACAAGTTTAATGATGTTTTTCATATATTGGCCTGAAAAAAGACAGTTCAAATGTCTTAAGATTTTCCCTTACAATGGGGATTCAACAAGAAGTATGAATCATTATTGACACACTCAAAATAATCTGTCATGCTGCTTTAAAATACTAATGAGAAAACCCTTGAGTCTTTTTATATTAGTAGTTGTTTCATGTTGTAATTGAATTTGAAAAGCTCTGTTAAGATTTTTATCCTCTGACAGTAACTTATTATTTCTAGAATAAAATAGTTTCGTAAGTGGTTTAGATGGCAGCAGTCTGAAGAAGCCCTTTGCACTTAATCTTTCTATGAACTATGTAGCTAACTGTAAATGCGGTCTCCCAGATCCAAAAGTTTTAAGGGAATGTGTAATTTAATATCATAAGCTTTCCACAGAGGTCATGTTTTCTAGATGTTTGATCATCCTTATAATTCTCACCTTTGCTGAAGGGAAATCTCAAAAATGTTGACAGTCTGTCAACCGATGCCTTGCTGGTGCTGTGTTCTAGGGCACTCCTGATTCATCTTGAAATTCAGTTTTTCTTCCCAACACTATGATATTATCAAGTTGTAGTCTGGGTGTGATTCATTTTTCTGTGTAAATGCTACATAGCCTGTTGTTCACCCTATTCTGTCTTCCAGTACTTCATTATTCCTACTTAAGTATAGTAATTTGCACTTGGCCTTACTGAATCACATCCTATTTTTCCCATACCCTTTGTTAGTTTCTCAACTTTATTTTAATTCTAACCTTGTCCTCCATGGGGCTTGCAACCATTGCCAGCTTGCTTCCATCTGGAAGTGTAAAAGGCATAATATCTCTTCAGATAACTGAGTGACTAACAAAACTACCGGACAGTACTGGACCCAGGTGGAATTCTACGGAGCCCGATCAGCTACTGTCTCTTAATTTGATGGAGAACAATGAGTAGCTATTTCTGAGTGCAATTTTCAAGCCAGTTGTTCAATCTATGTAACAGTACTTTGGTCTAAGCAATATTTTCATAGTTTGCTTATAAGAATGTCAAGCAGTGTCAAAATGCTTACTAAAATCAAGATATATCACACCTATTGCTCCTTCCCTAACCACAAAGCCCATTATCTCTCCTAAAAAGGAACAGACTTGATTTAACATGATTCAGTTTCTGATAAATTCATATTGGCTTTTACTTACCACCTTGTTTTCTTGATAGTATGTTTATTTACCCACTAATAATTTGATTCCTTGTTTCAGTAAGTTTATAGTAAATGAAGTTAGGGATATAATTCCGTGTGTCCTCTTTGCCTTCTCTTTTCCTGTCTTTGTGTAAAGAGACAGGGACAATTTTGGACTTTCTGATCTACAGCCTCTCCTGTTTTGATCAAATTCTCACAAGTATGTTCTAACATCCTTGAGATTGCTTTAGTCAGACTTACACGTGCTTTGAAGTTAATTTACCAGGGCTGGTACATCTGAATTTCTTTGGATTTCTAATTTATGCAAATGATCAATAACATATTCTTCCTTGTTCTCACCTGAGTCCTTCATTAGTGTCAGTGACATTACTTCACCGACCACAGTTAATCTTTCTACTGAAGAGAACAAGAGAAAAGACATTGGATTTTTCAGCCATCTCAAGGCCACAGTTCTGTGTTCACTCCCTTGAAGGCCGTGCCAATTAACGCAGCCAAACCTGATATCCAGCTGCTCGAGCCCATGCCTCCAGTCAGCTGGAGGAGATGTTTGCGTAGCTGCAGTGGGCTGTCCAGCTGATGGGTGACCTGCCCATGCTGGAAAATAATTACTGCTGCCACATGCACCTACAGCCTCTGGGTCACATCACTGTGGACTATGACAGCTCATTGCTTGAGCTTGCTCTTCATTAGCAACATGCCACTGGATGTTTTTTATCATGCTTTATTCTCTTTCAGTTGCGTCTTGGCATTTCTGAGTTTGTCCCTATACATTTCTGGTTTTATTTTATATTCGTCTCTGGTAATCTCTATGCAGGTCACTCAAGAGACCATTACTGAGCCAAATCCATCACTTTCTATGCTTCTGCTTGGAAAAGTTCATGCTCTTTCAGTGTGTGTTTTTCCAGTCTCTTTGACCGCTTTCTTGAACTCCTTTTTCTAATAGACCTGTTTCTTCCTAGAAGCTGCCTGCCATCTCACATCACTGCAATATGGTTCCTGGGTGTTTACTCTCCTCATTCCACTGTTCTTCTCCTGGAATTGTTATGCAGTGCAAGCTGTCTTCACGTTCAATGTTGTTTCTTATAGATGTTATCTGTTTTGTTCATTATAAAGTAAAAAAATAAATCTAATCCCTTTCACAGGACTTTCTGCATGAAAGTGAGTAAGATTATACAGATTTTAAAGTTTTCTTAGCATCAGTTCTTACCTCTAAGGAATAGAAAGAATATGTAATTTTTTTTCTTCATGCTGATGCAAACTTTTAGAGCAGCCGTATAGAAGACAAAATGACTCTGTTCTTAAAACAAATAACAATATTTATCTAAGAATATGACAAGTTTACAAGAAATATCACCAGATATTAGGTTTGCATTGGGTTCCTCAAATTGCTGAATTTGGTAATTTAAAAAAATTATATCCGAATTTCCCAAGGTGAAATTGCATGCTCATTTTCCATGTAGAACATTAATTGTCTGCTACCTGACAATCAGAAATATTTCCAATTATAAAAGAGATCACTAAATTTTAGCATTTCCTTATACAATAATTTATAATCTATCAAAAGCTATTTTAAGAAGTTTCTTCTTACCTTAAATTAATACATTAAAGATTTTTAAATGAAGCTGTTGGGCATCTGTATTTTATTTTTTTCACCAGTAAAGATACACAAGCTATTTTTTTGTCTTAAAGAAACGATCTGAAAATTATTTCTTTGTTTAGATTAATTGGGGAATTGTATTATACTGTTTTCTCTAATTCACTGCTTATCAATTCTGAAGCATCCCTGTCACTTTGGATGCAGGGTCAAGTGCCCTGTAAATATCTTCTTTAACTGTGCTTGTGTTGCGATTCGTGTTGCAGTCTGAGAGGACAATTTATTCTATAAACCTCTTATGGATTTTGTTAAAACTTCTAGCAAACAAATAGGAGCCTAAGCAAGCACATTATTAAGATAATTTGCTTCGATTCAGCTAATGGAAGGGATGGAATATATGATCTAATCAAGACTGCAATTAAGATTGAGTCAGTGAACCTGTGAGTTCAGTTTCTCACATCATCCATCTATTACACCAGCAGATAATCAGATTGAATGCCACTGGAAATAATTGTTACTTCTTTAGAGTCCATTTTCCTTCCTGCTTAAGACCCTATCAGTGATCAACACAATTTTAGCATTAAGCGTGCAAAAGACGTAAGGAGCCACAGGTCACAGTTTAGGTACGACTTACCTATTGGTGCATCGACTATTTCACTTTAGCTATTGGGTATTTCCCAAAACAAACAGAGATGTCCCTTTGCTCTGTCATGGTGAAGGTATTTCACCATTTCTCTCTTAAGCCTCATTCTTACCAAAAATTATTAGTTTTTTGCTCTGTTCCTCTTTTCATGCGGTAACACAGAATTTTTCCTCTAACTCAAAATAAATAAAGGTCAAGTTCAGCATAACACAAGGTTTTGGTTGATAATTATTTTAAAATATTTAATCTGTATATAATTTAGAGATTAAATATCTTTGGGTTTTAATGCTGGGAATTTTTGGAAATGTTGTTTCATAAGCACACACATTTTCCCATGTACACATGTAAAGAATGAGCCATATACCTAAGAAAATACAGAGGAAAATTCAGGAAGAACAAGTTGTAGCAAAGCTTGAGTCACACAATTGTGAATATTTCTAAACAGGCAGTAGGAGTTTACCTGATGAATAAGAGATCTTTAGGTTTTAGTAAACTTACTGAACTCCCCTAACTAAATCTTCAGGTCACTTTTTTTCTCAAGACCCTAAATGCAGAAGGAGCAGCACTGAATTTTGTAGCCCAGTCTATAAGAAAATAAGATATATAACAAAAGAACAATTTTCTTCTAAGTACTCTCCCCTTGGGAATGGTTTTCTCAGGCCAGTTTTCAGGATCAACTAGTTGATCTTCTGGATTACGAATACGGTTCACTCCTCTGACACTGGACAGAATTTTAGGCCTTTAGTCACAGAGGAAAGTTGTGTATGTGCACAGATTTTCATTTCAATATATCTGCTAGGTTGACCATAGATGAACTAATTTTCCAAAAATCTGAAATATACAAAGGGCTCATAGGTATGGTTTGTACTTGGAAGGCTGATGTCAGTTTTTGAGATACGGTTGTGAATATGAATCCCACAGTCAGCTAAATAATATTTTAGAAATGTAATGATTAATGTAACACATCCTTCCTTTCATTTAAGAGGGCTTTTTTTTTTCCCTGCAGTTGTTTTAGTTCTTAAGTGTTAATGACTTTTTACCAGCTAGGATTGGCTGACTACTGTGACTTTTTGACTTTTTAAAGACTTCAGAACCAAATCCATAAAGTATTTTGACATTTTGTAGAGCAAATTTCTCATAATTAAACAATAAAAGTTTTCCTGGCCAAGCTCTGATCATAGCCCATATTTCTCACAATGAATAACGTTGCAAGGAAATCTTGGATTATGAACTGCTGAGAGTAATCCTAGAAATGTTGCATGATAGCTGAGCATCATTCATATCGATTCTCAATATTTTATGTGGAAGTATCTAACATTATGTCTTCCCTTTCATCTGGAATAGGTAGCGCACCTAACTGAACCTTATGAATTCCAAAACCTGAATGCAACCAGACTCCAAGTAAGGTATTTCAATTCAACAAATAGTGAGTTGAAATTATAATACATACATTAAGCCTAGAGCTAACATTTTAATCTCTTTCCCATTGTGTAAGTTAGATTTCCATGCTTCTGATTTTCCAGCTATGTGATTTACAGCTGAGTTTAGCAAATGTAAATAATAATACATTGGCATGTTTAACGCAGCAAACATGAGTGTTTAACATCTCCTGGAAATATTGCCTGGGACTTCCTGGGAAAAAAATCTGTTGTAGCTGAAATCTTGTTTTTCATAGCCATTGATGAGCACTTTTTCCCTGAATGTGCTTAATCAGATTTTGACCCACGTATAGGTGTCACCTCTCCAGCATGTTCTGGGCATTGAGTTCCACGGTTTAATTCTGGTTTGTGTGAAAAATGTCCTTCATTCAGTTTGTGATGAAAGGCAAACCCCTAGTCTGTGATCTGATAATTTGGTTTGATTTTCCATTGTTCTTATATAATGAAAAGTGGGATTAATAATTTTATATTCATCTTTTCCAAGCCATTCATGATTCTATTTTTTTCTATAATTCTGTCATCAACTGTCTCCTTTCCAAGGGTGAATTTGTTTAATTTCTCCTTATTCTAAAGCCATCCATATATTTGATTATCTTTGACTCCTTTCTCTGTACTTGTTCTGATTCAACTACTTTTTTCTGAGCTGAGGAGAAAGAACTGTGCGTAGCACCGAGGATGCAGGACTCAAGGGATTTGTACAGTGACATAATGACGTATTCTACTTTCTTTTCTGTTGCTCTTCTACTGTTTGATTCTCCTTTCTGATTGCTGCTGAGCACTGACCTGGTGTTTATAATGAACTATTCACAAGTTTTCCAAGCGGTAATAACAAATTTAGAGCCTATTACTGTATATGTATAGTTGCGGTTGGTTTTCCTTATGTGCATTACTTTGCATTTACTGGCATTGAATTTTAACTCTAATTTTGTCACCCAGTCGCTCAGTATCATGAGATCCATCTACAGCATTTCACAGTGGACTTTCATTTTGTGTTGTCACTAATCTGGATTGAGTTTTGCCCTGTTTCTCAATCATTCATGAATACTTGAAATCCATAGGGCTCAGCATGAGTCTGTATAGGGCATTATGCATAACTTCTCCCACTATGAACACTGATCTACGCATAAACCATTTATATATCGTTTGGGGGTGCTCGTCAACAGCAGGCTCAATATGAGTCAGGAGTGGGCCCTGGTAGTCAAGAGGGCAAACTACATGGTGTGTATGAAACACAGTATAACCAGTCGGTCAAAAGACATGATTATCCCGCTGTATTCAGAGTTGGTACGGCCTCACCTTGAGTACTGTGTGCAGTTCTTGGCCCCACAATTTAAGAAGGATGTGAAAGTCCCTGAATTCATCCAGAGGAGGGCAACAAAGCTAGTGAAAGGGTTGGAAGGAATGTCCTGTGAGGAACAGCTGAGGACTTTGGGCTTGTCTTGTTTGGAGAGAAGGAGGTTGAGGGGCAACCTCATGGTTCTTGACAGCTCCCTGAGGAGGGGAAGTGGAGAGGGAGGTGCTGAGCAATTCTCCCTGGGATCCAGTGATAGGACATGTGGGAATGGTTCAAAGCTGCACTAGGGGAGGTTTAGGCTGGACATTAGGAAGCATTTCTTTATTGAGAGGATGGTCAAACACTGGAACAAGCTTCCTAGAGAGGCGATGCCCCAAGCCTCTCAGTGTTTGGACATTTGGACAATGCCCTTGACAACATGCTTTAACTTTTGGTCAGCCCTGAATTGGTCAGGCAGTTGGACTAGATGATCATTGTAGCTCCGTTCCGACAGAAAAAGTCTATTCTATTCTATTCTATTCTATTCTATTCTATTCTATTCTATTCTATTCTATTCTATTCTATTCTATTCCATTCCATTCCATTCCATTCCATTCTATTCTATTCTATTCTATTCTTTTACTAAATGATGAGACTAAGAGATGAACCCTTTTTATACCATGACAGCATATAATTCTTGAGAAGCTGTGGTTAGGGATCTGGTCTCCAAATTTTTGGGGATGCAGGTGTTCTACATCAATTGGATCACTTATGCCCCAAAGGGCTTTAACATGGGACATGGCTTTCCACTACCACCATAGAATCATAGAATCATAGAATGGTTTAGGTTGGAAGGGACCTTAAAGATCATCTAGTTCCAACCCCCCTGCCATGGGGAGGGACACCTCCCACAGGTTGCTCAAAGCCCCATCCAGCCTGGCCTTGAACACTTCCAGGGATGGGGCATTCACAGCTTCTCTGGGCAACATGTTCAGTGCCTCACCACCCTCACAGTAAAGAATTTCTTCCCAATATCTAATCTAAATCTACCCTCTTTCAGTTTAAAACCATTACCCTAGTACCTTGATCTTTCATTCCTCACTATTTTGTCATGTTTGTACTCATGTCCTCTTTGAATAATTACACTTTGTGACAATTTGCTTATTACAGGAGCCAGGCTGCCTCACCTTTATTTTATTTTTGATGAAAAATTTGCTTCTGTAAAAGCTGATATTTCAAAGAACTGTGACAGTTGTCAATAAAATAGATCTATCTGAATTTCCTTTAAATGAGCTAGCTCTACTTCTCCTCACAATACAAGGGAATTGTAACAGCAGGAGAAAGTGACGCAAAACTTAACCTCCCAGATACTTATTCAGCTAGTCTGTGCAGCACTGCGTGGTTTAGTAGGCTTAAACATAATTGTACCTGCAAGGAAGCAAAGGAAAACTGTTCAAGCAAACAGACAGCCCAATGGAAGCAGAGGAACCCTAGGAACATAATCCAGATGTCCAAAGCTACCTGTTTTGGTGATGGCTTCAGTCTCCCCCATGTACATTAAGGTTTCTTGCAAAGACTAAGGACATACCCCTGAGGTCCTGGTGCCCCGCACATACAGGAGTTTTCTTGGCATAGACCAGTCCCAGCTCTGGATGCAAGGAGAAGGAGGAGAAGTGGGCTAGCATTCCCTCTGCCTGACTTCCTCTCTTTCAGGCTCTCTATTTCAGAGTCTGTTCACATCAGGACAAGACCAGAATAAGCACCATCACCTATGTTCTAGATTTCTTCAAATCTAATCTTGTTTTCTGGAAAGAAACTCTATGTGCTGCAGCCAAAAGCTCAGTCTAGGTGACCAAGAGTCAAGGACTTCAAAGACACGCTTCCAGGTAAAACCTCTCTCTGGTCAAGACATATTCTCAGTGCAGCAAATCCTGCTTTGCCTCCCCCTTTTGCAATTGCTTCTACCAGATACAGACTCTCTTGCTGAGTAGCAGTAACCTCAAGGTAGGAGTCAGGGCCAAATCTGCCTTCCATTTGCTAAAATGTCCTGACAGTTGGCTCTTGGGCAATACATTCGCTGCCACACACACACCCAGGACACAGGGGCATGCACTTGCTGGTTGTGTACTGACAGTGGGAGACAAAGTCCTGTCTAGAATGGCTCCAGTGTAGCTTGTGTATTTGCACACTGCCTGAATACAGGCTGAGCTTAGGCTCCTTGGAAAAGAAATATTGATTTTGGGTGCACCCTGGGCTTTGGGCTGCAGAATCAGGTCCAGATGAAGCTAACGGGATGCAGTGTCAAGTGAAAGCTGTTAGTAAGAAACAGGAGTGAACAGGAAACAAAGCCACAACATACATACAGGGACCATATATTGCAAGCAAATAAACTGTGCCAGGGACATGTGGCATAACAGATCACACTGGGTCAGATATGACTGGAGAAACAGCTTCTGAAATTCATTAGGCACTGAGAGAAAGCGAAGCTTCATTGCAATTCTTGATAGCTTTTCTGCCCGGTGGGAATCCAGCACAAAAGCCTTTTAGCACACAGTTTAACTGGGAATACCTGAGCAAACTGATAACATTGCTGCTTTTATGGTAGTCTTGTTTCTCACCTATCACAGCAGACCAGTCCACAAAGCATTATAAGGACACGTGTGTGTGTGTGTCTCTTTATGTACCTTCATCTGCACATTCAGGTAGCAGCTTGTAGGAATTAAACAATGTTATCCATATCAAGAAGAACTACAGTAGGAAGGATATCCATAAAAGAAAACCAACTACCAAACAAGGGTTGTTCAAAATGACCTGCATTGCTATTGTAGAGTCCTTTGTGTTGCACAGTTTTGGCGTTACAGCTGAGTGAAGAGGCTGCTGTGTTACCTGCCAAACATATACATCCAGCCACATTTCTGATTATAGCATTGTTTCTTCCAAAGAGCAAAACCAGATCAACTGTGGCTCAAAATCGAGTCATTTGTTCAGTGGTTTGAATATGGCACATTCATACACAAGTGAAAGCACACGTGGTAGATAATCTGCTAAATATCCTGTGAGATAGAAATTGATTAGGAAAAACAAATTGGTGATCAGGAAGGAGTTTCTTATCTTCACCTCTTCTATCTGTGATATATTCTTGTTCATGGCTGTAGCATTTCAACAAACACACACAAAAAGGCAAAACAGTATCGAAGTCTGGTGGACATAGAAGTGATTTGTTTCATTTTTCATTTTCAAGAATCAAAAGCCATCAGCTGTTTGCCAGGTCTGTCTTTTCTTACCTTCTTAAAGATGGAGGTAAACTTTCTTTGCCGAGAACAGACAGATTTGTCATCTGTGGTCCTCTAAGGAAGATAAGATTTTAAGAATTTCCAGTATATATTTACACATCCAAGAAAAAAATATCAACATTATTACTTTTTATGATTTTCCTTGTCTGTATTGAACAAAATGTTACTAGGAAAAGAAAATTGAGCTGTGCAATGTCCAAAAATAATTTGGAATTGAGATCCACAGAGAGAAATACTGTATGCTGCTTTTCCAGCTCCCCCTGCAGACTAGATTATAAGAAAAGTTCTCAGACAATCTGTGCTCATCCGGGCTGCTTTATGTAATTTCTACACTCTTGTGAATTTTAACCAGCTCTTGGTTATTATTGAAGACTTTTTCTTCCCTTTGATTTAATTAGTGCCAGGTCTAAGCTGGTGCATGTCTTTCAGGCTTTGGAGCTTACTTCTGAGTTGCATTTCTGTGTCTACCACTCCTGAAAATCCTCTCTGAAGGTTCCACTGGGGGGGCTAATATGAGCAGCCTGGTGTGGGTAGAGATTAAATCTTAATTTGCAGTTCATTCGATCATATTACATTCCCTAACATGAGTTAATGTGATGGCTTAGGTTTTATCTGCAGGTTGACTTTTGTTGTTCTATTTTTCCCTGAGGTCTGTTCTGGCAAAATTGTTGTTAGTGAAAGCTTTGCATTATTTTTCATACAATTTTCAAGGTGTGTTTGTGGATTAACAGGAGCTAGAATAATCATGTATGTGTTCAGTCTTAGCTATTATTATCTAGGAATTTTAAAAGTATCTATAAAGGAGGTTAGAGAATAATGGGGATCAGGCTGTAGTAATTCTGTTCTTACACTCACTGTCACCCACTGAAATCTTGAACTAGTTCTTTCTATTTCTGTGCCACAGTTTGTCTGTCTCTCCTCATAGTGATATAATAGTTTCATGCATGTGTTATTTACATGGTGCATGAAGGGAAAGAAATGATTCAGAAGAAAATAAGTAATTCTTACAGATTGTAATGCATTGTTGGAGTTAAAATGCATTCTCTGTGCCTATTGCCACAAGTAAGAGGAAATAATACTCTCATTATGTGCCTTCTGATCTAATAAGGGGGGGAAAAATATCTTTTGGCATTCTATCAACAAAGGACATCTTTCATAATTGCAGTATAAGCAGTGGAAGAATTTTAAAAGGAGTATTAGCATAAAAAATGGCCAAGATTTGCAATATGCTGCTGTTCTGAAAAGAGCTACTTTGGAACTTCCTACATGCATAATCAGTTTCCCTGGGATTCAGAAACCTTCCCAAGTACCTTGTCAGATGCCAAAGAGATGTACACAGGCTGTAGTCACTGGCAGACATTTCTTTCATTCTGTGTCTGATTTCATTACCAGCTTCCAAAGTGGTATGTGCAACTTCGTGGAGGTGAAGTCACTACCTGATGGACACCTTGAAGAAACACTTTGGGTTACAAGATGCAATCAAACCTGAATTTCTTTGCTTTATCAAAAGACGTGAAATATCGTATCATCTGCACGTAGCTCTGAAATTATCTTTCACACTGGCAAGTTAAGGTAAAAGCAAACAAAAGTAGTTATTTAGAAAATATAAAAACAAATAACACAAATTCAGATTTACAGAAATAAAGGCAGGCCATCTTTCTGTCTGCTTATTGTAAAATTAGATGTAAATGGTTTTCTCACTTGGTGTTATTTAGCTGATAAGGTAATTAGTCATTAACCTAAATATGAGAACTTTGACACCATTCTTTGGAAAACTTTTAATTCTTTGCACACAGGAGGAAAACTAGATCTAAAGAAAGTCGTGCTTCTTTATCCAGCTCTTTTCCTGTGATTTCGGTACAATTTCTTCAAGTGTAGATCTTCCTTCTCTCCCTCTTCCACTTTACCACACTCATCTCCTTCCCTTTCCGTTGTTCTGTTCTTTAAGTTTCAAGGTTTGAGGTTGGCTTTATTTTACACTATTGACTTTCACTGTATTTATTTAAATCATTAACAAGCAATTAATATGTTACAAGATAAAGCACTTTAGCCAGTCATGTTTAAATACTGTGTACAGTGTTAGTACATATTGAGAATTTCATTTTATTCAAAATGTAGATTCAAAACTTAGACGTCTATCACATAATAGACAACCAAATAAACAGGATTAATGCTTGGGGCTTATTCCCTTCTCTTGCATGAGTGAAGGACAAAGGTTCCCAGATCCCTTCTGTGGAGGTAAATCATCTGGAGCATGAGTACCCCAGCTTAATCTGTGAGGGATGTTATCTGGGCTACCAGAGTACCTAGATGAAATTCTGTGACCTACAGAATTATACAGGAGTCTGTATTAAAGAGTTTGTTCCAAATCCTCCAACTTTCTGTTCTCAGAACAGATAAATTTTTTCCTAAAGATTCTACAACAAAAACAAAGCAGGGAGAATAAGCCGTAAGTAAGCTAAACACTTGTGAGCGGAAGAGAGGGAAAGAGAATACGCAATGTTCTCACTTGTTTTTCTCAACTCTAACCAAGTTGGGACTTGGCAGCATAACACGACATTCCTCCCTCTTCACTGGTAACGTCCTTTTGGGCAAGTGGGCATTAGGGGTAGTTATGTATCTATGCTTTTGGAGAAAAATTCCCAGACCGAGGGCAGGTAGAAATGGTTCTGATCTTGACCTGGGGAAATTAGATTGTCAAATACAATTTTTAAGTTAAAGACAAAGGGACACTGTGGAGACTAGGATTTGTGAAGAGCAGATACAGGGTAGGACTTCAAAAAGCACGGTAGCTAACGGGTATAGTCTTTTCCCCTCCCAGTGTTAGGTCGAAGGCATTCAAGAGGAATTATCTCCTGCAGTATTAGCCAACAGCAACCTATATGTATTTTAAGAATAGACAGTTATTTTAGTATCTCTGTTCACTTGTTTCTCCTTGATCAATATAAAGGAAAAGTACCTGTAAGTTCCTGCCACCCACTTTTAGAGCCCTTAACATACTTTAAGGCCTACCAGAGTTGTAGCCTCTGGGATTTCTCCACTACAGCTGTAAATAGCACAGTTGGACCAGACTGGCTCTGGGTCGTGCTAATGAAATTGGTAGACAATGCCCCTTAAGCCTGAATTTTATTCAATCAAATCCAATAGATTTTAGGAAGACGAAGGAAAGGAAAAAAAAAATAATGCTGGGACGAGATTGTATACTTCACACATTGCTGCTACCATATTCTGCTATTTTTTCTGGTCATTTTTTCAGTTGTTTGTCTGCATTTATGGTTGTAGATTTCTAAGTATTTTCAGGTTGAGGCTCCTACTGCTACCACTGTAAAATGTGCATTTCATCATTATCCATGAGCCAGCAATGTGCCCTTGTCGCCAAGAAGGCCAACGGAATTCTGGGCTGCATAGGGAAGAGTGTGGCCAGCAGGTCAAGGGAGGTCATTCTCCCCCGCTACTCTGCACTGGTGAGACCACAACTGGAATACTGTGTCCAGTTCTGGGCTCCCCAGTTCAAGAGAGATGGGGAACTACTGGAGAGAGTCCAGCGTAGGGCAA
The DNA here is from genome assembly GCF_028500815.1 of Rissa tridactyla. Taxonomy (NCBI): domain Eukaryota; kingdom Metazoa; phylum Chordata; class Aves; order Charadriiformes; family Laridae; genus Rissa; species Rissa tridactyla. The sequence continues at coordinate 39,892,689 of NC_071467.1, read as the reverse complement.
CAAAGATGAGTGAGGGATTGGAGCATCTCCCTTATGAGGAAAGGCTGAGAGAGCTGGGACTCTTTAGCCTGGAGAAGGGAAGGCTGAGGAGAGACCTTATTAATGTTTACAAGTATCTAAAGGGTGGGTTGAAGGAGGATGGAGCCAGAATCTTTTCAGTGGTTCCCAGTAACAGGATGAGGGGTAACAGGCACAAGCTGGCACATGGGAAGTTCCGATCAAATATGAGGAAAAACTTCTTTACGGTGAGAGTGACAGAGCACTGGAACAGGCTGCCCAGGGAGATTGTGGAGTCCCCTTCTCTGGAGACTTTCAAGACCCGCCTGGATGCAGTCCTGAGTAATGTGCTCTAGGCAATCCTGCTTTAGCAGGGAAGTTGGACTAGATGATCTCTAGAGGTCCCTTCCAACTCTGAAAAATTCCGTGATTACGTGATTCTGTGATCATTTAGTTCTAGAAAATGAGAATATACCTTTGAGACTGTCTCTTCTTTAATTCAAAAAATTGCATTCAGTTTTTAAATTGTCTATAATTATATAGTATTACAATATATTTCTTATCAAATGTATACAATCAAGCAGTTATAATGCATAATTATATACAGTCATATAATTGGATAACAATATAGAATAGTATATAGTATATAATCATGCAGTTATAGTGAATGGTTATTATGATTATACTACTCTTGATTATGGTCCTGGTTCCTTTGTCATTGTCTTGAAATACGTGGAGTTATAATGTCTTTGTGCCTGATAATCTTAGTCATGTTTCTATATTGCTGATTCATGTATACACACAGATGCTGGAATAATATCCTGTTTCTCTTGTGTATCTCCCATTCTGATTTAATGCCTTTCTAGTCTTTAATGGAAGAAAAAGGCTTTGCAGTCCTCTTTGCAGAGTATTAAAAATGTTAGTGGCAAGTAGGTTACTAAGAAGATGAACTACTCATATTTTGCTTTTTCCTCAGAATTTGTTAGCTCTCAGGAGATAGTAATAGTCAAGATGTTTTCTAATTTAATGCGTTTTTATCTTCTCATTCAGTAAATTCACTCTTGCTACACAGTTTCCATTTTATAAGTGAAAGGCGTCTTGTCAAGCTTTGTATCCTACACCCTTTTTATACATAAACATTAAATTTTAAAAGTTCCTTCTCCTTTCATACTCCCTCAGTCTTTGTGGGAAATTGGGTAATAGTGAAACACCTTGCAGGAAACAGGAATTGTGTTCACCAGGTTGCACTTCTGAATGACTACAGAGATAGTTAGGAAATAATGTTCTTCAGCTGTCATCAGCAAAAAAGAAGTCAAGAAAAAGCCATATTCAATGAGATGACAATCTGGGTGGACTGGGTGTGTACAAAGAAGGACGTGAAGCACAGTTGTCTTATCTTTTTGATTTGATGAATCTTCCAAATCTAGTTTACCTATAATTTCGTATACGTCCTCTGGGAGCCAGGACTACTGAATGTTTACCTAGTTTACTTGGATGGTTCTATCTTGTTGTAACGAGATCCCTACAAAACTCTGGGTGGTAGCTTAGCAGTGATAAGTGTCCTATTGTACATCTGACCTTGAAGATTAACCTGATAGCCTAGGGCACAGCTTCATGTTATCTTAAATACCCGGTATATACTCATTTCTCCTTTGAAACAGGGCAACTGTGGTGTGTGAAGCAGATAGATAAGAAAGTAATCAGGTACTCTGAGCGTGTATTAAAGGCCACAGCTGATGATGACAAAGCCAAACAGAAAGATTTAAATCAAAATAATCTAAATCATCAATTTTAATCAAAAATATTTCAGTCTGAAGACAATAGCCTTGATTTAAATAATCACTTCTAATTTTATTTTGCATTTGTCCTTGTTTTCCTAAGGAAAGGTTAATCCACATTTACTGGTAACTATTAAAATACATTAATTTGCAAGTAAATATACATTTTACACTCAGCTTGGTTCTTCTTTTTAATAGGATATATTCTAGCAATATTCATTTATTAAAGCAATTACATGGCACAGCATATATTTGCCCAGATGATTGGGTTGTTAATTTCTTACATGTTTTCATAGTTTTTTTTACAGTTTAATGACAGACAATTATATAATCTAATTTCAATTCTATTAAACTGGGCATTTATATTTCATGCAGACGTCCATAGCTTAAGCCTAGAGATTTTAGTTAGACTAAAGCATTTAGGTCCTCTAGAGACTATACTGCACGGGAGAAAAATAACAGAGACTACTACTTCATTTCTACCTAAGGCTATCAGCAGAAAATAAATTATGCATCAAAAGCCTTGATAATAGCATCATATAAATGTACCCATGTTCCACTAATAAGAAATCCCTTTGTGCACTTCACACTGAAGTCTCTGCCAAATGAGCATAGGTGACAACTGTTTCCTGCACCCTGAGCCTGTTCATTGCTGTGATTTGGAGAACGTGAGCAACATTTATCAACTAGTCATTGAAGAAATGGGAGGTTTGGTACAAAAATACTGGTGGTTCTGAAAATTCTGGATGGCCGTATCCAAAGAGTTATGGCTTAATATCCAAGTAGGAAACAGTAACAAGTGGTATCCCTCAGGGGTCCAATGCTATTTTGTATCTTCATTAATGACAGTGGGATTTAGTGCACCCTCAGCAAGTTTGCTGATGACACCAACCTGAGTGGTGCAGTTGATATGCTAGAGGGAAGAGATGCCACCCAGAGGGACCTTGGCAGGCTCAAGGAGTGGGCCTGTGAGAACATCATGAAGTTCAACAAGGCCAAGTGCAAGGTCCTGGGGGATGAATGAATTGAGAGCAGCCCTGTTGAGAAGGACTTGGGGATCCTGGTGGATGAAAAACTGTACATGAGCTGCATCATAAGATGCGTGGCTACCAGGTTGAAGGACGTGATTCTGCCCTTCTACTCCACCCTTGTGAGACCCCACCTAGAGTACTGCATCTGGCTCTGAGGTCCCCAGCACAAGAAAGATATGGATATGTTTGAGTGGGTGCAGAGGAGGGTCATGAGAATTGTAAGAGGACTGAGAGAACTGGGGTTATTTAGCTCCAGGTAGACCTTATTGTGGCCTTTCAATACATAAAGGGGGCTTATAAGAAAGAAGGAGAGGGGCTTTTTGCAGTCCTCTGTAGTGAGAGGACAAGGGGCAACAGTGTTAAATTGAAAGAGGGTAGATTTAGATTGGACACAAGGAAGAAATTTTTTATGGTGGGGGTGGTGGGATACTGGGATATATCCAGAGTAAGATGTGTACCATAACCACTGTGTAGCTGGATGACAGCAGGGGACAACAGCCTCTTCCCGCAGTTTCCCGTTTTAGTTTCTGCAGAATAGCATTGACAAGTGTCTTCTGAGACAGTTTACTAGACTGGGCTCTGCAGGTAAGACAGGCAGGGATCCCAGAAGGTTTCCATGCCTTAAAACTCAACACTGTCAAGACAAGCCCACCTTGGTGGGCCCACCTTGGTCCAAATTGCTCTCTGGATCAAGCCAGAGGTTCCCATTTACACTTTCAGTTGCTAGTGACCTTTGATGCTTTGGACATCCTGTTCCAACCACTTCGTTGGTCCCTTTGAACAATTACTGAAACCCAAGATGAGCAAATTAAGTATCTTCCAGCTCATTTGCATCACATTTTCTTTAGTTATCAGGAAACACACATTTAAGTCTATCACTTGGTGCCAGGCCAATTGCCATCATTTCCAATATCAAGAAACTGGGCAGTACACATCAGTCAGCTCACTGCAAATTGGCAATTAACATGATGGCTAGATAGGTTCACATGAGCATAACGTTATTAATTAAACAGCAGCTGGGTTAATCAAGATAGCAAAAGTAATTTGGTGGAATAAATATTTTATTAGTGTGTCCATCAATAAAGCAAAAGAAGAGGTTTTAATTAATTCATTTATAAAAATATTCACACTATGGTGGCTGTAACTCAGTTTAAGGATCTGGAAACAGGTCTCGTCTGCAGAAGGGTATATTCCCACTTTATCAATTCGTGTTAATTGTACTGTAGATATCAGTTACCCAGCTGTAATTACCAGTATGTTAGTTACAAGCCAAACATTGTTGTCCGCCTCTGACCAGCAATACCTGACAATTGATGCTAAAGGGCTCTTTTTCCTCTGTTGCTTTATTCTTTCAGAAATGTGCATTTTCCCATTTAATTACAGAAATATATTCTTGGAATATGATGGGTTATGATACCTCCTGGCGTGATTAGAGACCTGATCTTTCTTTTTCCCCAAAAAAGACCATGAAAATGAGAGAGGGTGAATACATTTTTTGTATTTCTCCTGGTACTAATAACTAAACAGATGGGGGGAAATGATATATTTTTAAAAAGTATATGCCATAAACACAAAAGGTGGCAGTGATTTCTATCTGACCGAGGAATATTTATCTCCTAATGCTAAGGAATATAAAGAAATGCTGAGAAGCAGAGAGAGGCTGCTGATTTTGTAAGAAGCTCATAGCTTAGACAAAGTGTGTTTCAAACACTGAAGAGAGTGTGAAAAGATTTACTTTAAGAAGATCTGCTGAAAGAGCAACATGTAAGCTTTTAAAATTGTTAAAACAATCATACTTTTTTGGACATAAGACCTCTTAGAATATTTTTCCCTGTGGCTTTCTTCTTTGTGTCAGGTGGCTTATTACACATTAGAGTGGAAGTCTCTTTCTGTGCTTTATCCACCTGTCCAACACCTTAGACGTGTGTGAGAAATTTGCTGGAAGCCCTGGCAGATAGATGTTTTATATAATATGCATGGATACGGAGTACACATGTATACATAAAGAAGGAATTGTGTTCAAAAAAGTGAAGTTAATTTAGTACAGAATACTAAAGAAGACAAAAGAAAGAAATACACAATTGGGAAATGGTAAATAATTCTAAATATTTGATCTTCCTTCACAAGCATTTAACCTACAAGCTCTACTACAATTCATTTGTATCAAGTCCATTATTTAGGCAGCAGTTTTACTCTTCAAAATATTTCAGTCATGTTTAGGGAAAAGAAACAAAACCAAGTGGCTTACACAGTCAAATTGCATAACACGAATGGTGAACCAGAAATCTATTGTAAATAAACAGGTGACATTCCCTCATGAAAAGCCACCTGTTTTCTGGTATTTGTGTGGTACTTAATGCAATAATTATTTAATCTACATGTAATGTTTGAGTGGCACAAGAAATATACCTCAAGTACAATTAGATTTTTGATCCCTTGGATGGAAGCCTTTATATCATATTGCTTCAGTTGTCAAGCCGAAAACTGTGAAGTTTAGGGGGAAATTGTGCTTGATCTGTCAAGGAGTCTGTAAGCCAGTGCTGGTCCTGGAGGTGCAGGGCTGCAGAACCACAAGATGTCATTTTCATTAGTAATGGGAGGCTGGACTCCTCTTCCCCACCCACACAGAGGACAGCAGGCAACTGTGGGCTCGCTCTGAGCCAGCCAGCCCCACCGTGGCTTTGGATCCCCTCCAGCTACAGTCACCATGACACCGGGCACAACGGGGCTTGGTAGCTCAGGCACAGCGTGGTCCTAGCCACCTCCAGCGAGTGCCTCCTCCGGAGCTGGTTTGCATTTGGCTGGCTCAGAGCATCCATACAACAAGGTGGTGTCCACCTGATAGAGGCTGCAGCAATACCACCCCAGGAACCTGGATCCCGAAAAAAGCCAAGGAAGTTGCCAATACTGCAATCTGCTCAGAGCGAGAGGAAAGTTGGATTAAACTCACTTTCCCAAAACACCAGCGAGGTGAATGCCCTGGAGAGGAAGCTCCAACAGGACTGTGCGTCAGCGCTGAGACAGCTCCCATTCACGAGTAACTCAGCTTTAGCGTACTGTAGCTTAATTCTCCGTGGGGAAGATTAATCCCTTGGAGGAGGATTAAGCTACAGTGAACCAAGGCCACTTTATTTCTGAATGGGAAAGGCCACACAGGGATTTAATGTACTTTATCTTATGTGCATTGATTTCACAGCTTTAGTTAATTCATCTTAACTTCCCTGAATTCCCTTGTGTGGACAAGCTTTTGTCTGCAGAGAGGCTCTTGGCGCTGCTTGTAAAGCTCCTCGTGCAGTCCAACCAGAAAGCAGGTTGGAATGATTTCCATGCCTCTGAAGGAGCTTATACCTGTCTAGATACTATTAAATTACCTCTTTTTCAGACGGTTGATCCGTGACACCCTTAAACGAACTATTTTAATTAGATTTTTTGAATGGACTGGAGAAAAAGGAGTTTTTTTAAAACTAATCTCTGGGTTATTTTAGAAATCTCTCATGAACAGTCTTTTCAAGGCTTTCAGATAGCACGAATTTTGTACAGCTGCACCAACAATATTTTCTCAAGCATGGACAAGTCTGGGCAATGCAGTTTAATAGGTTTCCTTGCCCAGTGGGATTTTCTTCTTCTTTGGTGGTGGTCATAAGAAAACCTACGTCTATATGGAAGGCAAACGAGAGGAGTTTCCATTCCCTGATCCTAAAGATCTTGATCACTTCCTCTCAGTGGCACAAGTGACACAGATCTGGATTGAGGAGGATGTTTTTGTGGGAGCCGCTGTTAAAATAATGGCATGATTCTGCAGGCGTTGTCCTTTGGGGAAATGAGTCTGCTCATTTCTTGAATAACTAATGTGATTTACTGATAAGCCCTTCTGATAAGGTGATTCCTGACGCTGATGAATCATAACCCAGCTTTACCGTTCAGCTACGTCATGACATTTCACATATCAAATTAAGCTTTTGCCAACCATTTCTTCACTGGGACATTTTATGCAACACAAAAAGACATCTCTTGTGGATTGCATACAAACTTTAATATGACTTAATTCTATACTCTAATAAATATTTCATCTTTTTAATATGTAATTAGGTGCTTAGAGGGCCCATGTTCAGGTGGACAAAGTCATGTAAGAACAAGCAAAGGAATGTAAGTAATAGCTGAACACCAAGGTCCAAGTGTTTTCCACCAGTATTACTCAATAGTAATGTTTATCAATACTGATCTCAGTGGAGCTAGGAAAAGATTTTAAAATATAATACAACAGGAACAAAAGAGAGATAGTCTCTTTAATTTAGCTGTTTGTGAACACTTGCACTGAAATTTACATCCGAATTCAGGAAATGGAAGCAGATCTTTTCTAAACATAGCTGTGATTGATAGCTGTATTTATACAGCATTGTAATAAAAGCTTAATAAGTATTCCATGTGTTCTAATGATTGCTTTTTCTCCTCTTTCATGCAGCTGATTGGATTTGTGTATGCCTGTTACGTGATCAGTATTTTCATGGAGGAAGAGGACAGCTGTAAGTACTTATACACACCTCTCCATCTCTGGAGCCACAGTACCTGGGGTGAGACAGTCTTGCATTAACTACCAAGGCGAAGAACAAAGTTTGAAAAATAGCAGAGTCTGGCATTCATGTAAACAACCAATTTTGCTCAAACACATACTTATTTAGGTACTACCTCCTTATTTAGGTGTCAGAATTGTACTTAATAAACTTGTTCATAGGGGTCTGTGAACTGTTTGCATGAGCTGCTCATACTGCTGAAAAGCGTGTGATCTGTGTTGTGTATACATATAAGTTTTTATTTATGTACATTTAAATTTGAATCAAATCTCCTGAAAAGATTTAGTCTGTTTTTCCAAATGGCAGTTTTATCAGCAGTAAAGTTAATGCAGACAACACATCAAGCCATTTAGAGTGTACAGTTTCACTGTGATCAATAATTAAATAGACCCCGTTCAACACCTACAAGTAACGAGATCATGCATCTGAAATGCTGACCCCGAGTTCTTAACCTGCCCTTATCAAGAAAACCCTTTTATACATAACCATATTGTTGAAAAAGTTTGAAAAGGTAAACAGCTTTCAAAAAGAATTTATTGAAAGTCATTAAATGGGCTTTGGAAAAATCTGAATATGTTGAACATTCTGGTAGCATGCTGTGTGAAAAGAGACTGTGAGAATTGCCTGACAAGCTCACCATACCCACCTGACAACCAAAGGGATTGGTAAAAGAAGTACTGAGACTGGAATGATATTGGATGACCAAAGAGAAGCAAATACCAGAACAAGTCTATTTAAAAAAAAGGAGAATGTGTGATAATTTCAGTTACTCCCTCTCATATATGAGGAATTAAGTAGTAAAATATCCACCCCTAGGAAAAGAAAAAAAAAAAAACAGGAACAAATGCCAATACCATTTTATGGCTATAGGATAAATAATACACAATCAAATATTTATTCAAAAACTTTTATTCATAAATCTTAACTTAGTTGTTTTGTTTATTCACAGAATAACACTAGCGGATGAAATAAATATACTAGAAAAAATCAATTCAGTTTGTAGGAAAGCATTTGATAATATCTGGAAAATCTTATTGAAAACATAATTCAAGTAATTCATGTCTGTGATGGAAAAATATACTTTTTGATTGAAAACAGTGTGAAGGACCATAAACAGAATACTTTTCCATTGCTACAAACTGTACCATGTTCAGTTCTCCATCATAATGCAACAGACATTAATGTCAAATCTATTTTAACACTGCCATTTAGGTTTCTAATAGGAGGAAAATATATCAAAGAGAATCTCAGATAAAGCTGAGTGGGAAGGAGTCATGAGCGTGTTGTGCACATAGTGTACTGTGGAAAGGCGCAAGGAGCCGCCACAAAGACTGGTGCTGCAAAAGAGAAACGTGAACACTTGGAGAAGGAACGTGAAAAGTAGGCCTTGAGGAAGAGGAAAAGCCCAGACAATGCTCCCTTGGAAATCCAGGAATTGCCAGTTAGTCAGGAACGGGTAACAGCAGAGGATGGTGCAGCAGCAAGACAGCCCTATAATTCGGGATGTATAAATGGAGCCTTTAGTCAGTGGAATCCAGAGACAACTGTCCTTTCTGTAGGTCTGTGGTGAGTCATGAGGGTAGCTAGGGCTTCATACGGATATCTGGAAACTTTGTTTGAGACAATTACTAACAAAATTCCTGGAACAGGGAGGCTTCATTAAATGATTAGGAAGGCCAGCAGACTGATAGGGAAGACGCAAACTATAGTGCCTTTAAAAGAGCAGTAGTGTGTGTACATGCACAGCCACCTGCAAACACAGCTATATCTGTACCTGGGAAGACAGACTCTTCACTTCTGGCATACATATGCTATATTATTGTTGGGTTTGTTTAGTCCTTTATAGTGTGCTTCACACATCCATGTAAAACATAAAATGCATGCATGACAGAAAGACAAAACTCCCACCAAAGAATACAACATGTTCTTGGAAAATGCAGGCATCTGCTAAGGAGTGTATGCAGTTTATATTCGGGGCCTCACAAGAGGGTTGTTGCCAAGTTAATGGCCGTGTTCACTTAGAAAATGTGCCTACTTCAGAATAGTTGGGTCAGGGTCTGTCTTTGACATCAGAGGCCCAATCCACTTTCCTCTGACTGCAAGCCCACCTTACTGTCTTTCGAGAGTTCCGTGTCATATGATACCAATGGAAATTTAAGTCACCGAGAATGGAGAACAGTTGACATATTTATTAACCAGTAAAACACACCAAGTGCCAAGGTGATCTAGTATGCAAAACCAACCCAGAACCCATTCTCCATACAGGAATTGGGCATCTGCATTTAATTTCTGCTTGTCTTCCAGAACTGCTGATGTCTATTTGGTGTTTTGTTACATACAGTTGAAAATCATCTTACCCATCCTGGAAAGCATGCTGCAATTTCTATGTCCTTTGTTAGGAACAGGCAAGACTCCCATCCTTACTTCTACCTTTACATATAATCTTCTAGAATCTTGTGTGAAGAGATTTTTTTTTAGTTAGCAGAGAATGGCTTCGGGCAGAAGGTGAGAGAGGTGTGCTGGAAGTGGAGCAAAGAAGCAGAATAGATGCAGCTAGGAGATTTTACAACCAGTGGGGGAAGTGATTTCTGGTGTGTTACTTCTTGTTTCTTTTTAAGATGCTGAAGGCAACTAAATAGCACTTTAGTATCTCACTTGGCGCCAATTTGTGTCTTAATGCCCATTTGTGTTTGAGAGTCCTCTGTGCTTACAGATAAATACATTGAAGACAAATGTTAAATCATTTATAGCAATCCCACAGATATGTTTTAAATGAAGAAACATCTATGTAAGGTACAGTAGGAAAATGTTTTGGTTAGGTAATTATTTGAGAAGAACAGGACTTATTTTGGAAAAATTCACGTTGTTAACTTGCAGCATAATGAACAAGAACTTATTTGAGAGAGAAACACAGTGGTGCTTCAAAACAGGTCAAAAGTAGACAGTGATTACCTTAGGATAAAAGTCCACAAAACTGCAATGAAAGAGCTATTTTATGCATTTTATTATGATGCGGCAGCTTCTTTTCTTAGGTAGATGCAGCTATTCTATCATATTTTTGCAGTAGTTTTCACAGAGTAAATCCTTAGCCATCTGAGAGTCAAAGCCTCCCTAATTAAATATACTCTGCAATATTCAGTGCATCAAGTTAACCTCAGTTCTTGGTCTGAAACCCGTCAGGCAGACTTAAAAATTAATAATAGCTGCCTGTTTAGCCTCTGTGCAGTGCTTAAATGGATTTTGAGCCTGACATTTCAGCTGATGGACACTTTTCTGAACAGTAATAATGCTTGAGGAAACATTTATTTCCAGATATTGCTCACCTTACCTACATTTCAGACTGTAGTTAACTTTTACTTAGAAGGAAGATGATAGCAGGTCAAAAGGAATGAAAAAGACATGTAAAAGGCACAGTGCTGTAGTGGGGTTAATACCTTCCATCATTCATCCTAATGAAAAAGTCTATTTATATCTCTTCCCTTCATTTTTTCATTTCTTTCTTTGTAGATCTATCAATCTATATAAGCCCTTTTGAAGGAACAGAATATGTGAAATCTGTAATCATAAAAGCCTGTCACTATCCTGTTTGTGAATCATTTTCTCCTAAAAATGAACTCAGAAGCTTGTTGCTAACTTGTCAGAGGTAGTGAATGGTTTTAATAAAGCTGAGTCTGCGGACTAGGCAAAATGCATTGTTAAAATCATTATTAAATTTCTAAGTAGTTTCTGGACTTTCTTTGAGAAACAGCTGATAGCAGTATTGTTGCTAAATACTAGTTCACAAACATGACATTGACAGGTATCAGAAGTGATAGCGCTGAACTCCATGTGAATTTGTGGAATGGAAGCTGAGTTGCATACAAATTGCATAAGGAAAAAAAAAGTGAAATCAGAGAGGAAGATTTGCCAGAAACCTACAATTGTGTTTTCAGCATTTATTATAAAAACAATAATAATAAACGCCAAAAGGTCAATATGAGGAAGCTCAAGCCTCTTTTGTCCATGAGCAAAAACAAAGCAAAGGGCTTCCATTCGCCATGAAGGAAAGCTTTATGCCAGAAGTGAAACCACAAGAACAAAATTAATAAGCAAAGAAATTTTTTTTTGTCTCTTCCCTATGCCAGATGTATTCAGAGCTCACTTTCAGAACAGAGAGGAGGATGAATCTGTTTTAAAAAAGGAAGAGTTTCCCCATACTGTGGTATCAATAGGAACCTCCATATGCCATCATTAGACAGATATTAAGTAAAGCAAGATACATTATTACCACAGTTGAAAAGGTACTGCATTGCCTTATCTGACATATGGCATTACATTTATGTACACCATTGAGCATCTGTTAGGAATTAAACAAGAAGGAAAGAATTCTTTCTTCACGTATAATTAAATATTCCAAGCTACACAGTGGGTTCAGAAGTGAAAAATTTCTTATAAATATGCTATTTTTTGCAAAAGGAATGAAGAACTAGCAATAGCTTAGATTACAAGAGACCCATATATGTTTGTATCTGTGATTGCCTTTATATATAAATATACATGTTTCCTTAACTAAGCAGTTTTGGGAAACGCACTGCTAATATCTTTACATCAATTGCAATTTCCCATGTGTCTGAGTCCATTTACCTTCTAGAAAAGAGAATTTTTATCACAAAATGGTTAATATAAAAGATGACCAAGAAGGAAAATCCCGGACTATGCTTCTGTTGGGCATTACAAGAATCTAACATCCCCAGACAATGACTATCCTAAAATACTTCACCAAAAATGAGGCCTTGTCAAACTTTCCAAACAGTAGCCAGCAGCACAGATCATCACTGGGCTTTAGCGCTCGCTGATCTTACCTTTAGGCCATAATGAGTTCAGATATTGAAACAAAATATGTTGCTACTGACCAACGGATGAACATGCTTGACGCAGACTTTTAAAATTGTAAGTTTTACTTCCTGGCATTGAAACAGCACATAGCTGCCAGGCTGACAGCATTCTCCTGGCTTTGGCATTTCTGTAAAATGGCAGTGACTATCAATATTTTGAGAAGGCTTGAAAAGCAATTTGCATCTTTCTGTTCATCTGGACAAGCAACCCAAAACCCCATAATTTTGATATACTGCTTTTGGTAAAACAACAGAATTTTTGACAAACGTAGACTATACGTATTGGTAGGCACAGAATTGTAGTGGATCCATAACCAAAATGTATTCTGTAAGTGTTCATTCAACTGAACAGTTTTCTAAAAATAAACAAGTGTGGACTCCTGCAGAGATGAAGAGTTTAACATAGCTGTCTTCAAATGTGGTCGGTGACATCTAGAGAGCCAGGGAGCCCAGCTAAAGCCATAAAACATCTGGCTGACAATTAGTGGTTCCTGTTGCTCCTCGCACTGAGGAGCTGCTCACGTTTCAGGGAGGCTGATGCCAGGGAGTGACTCGTCCCTGCTGGCAGCTGCTCTCATCGCCTTGCAGATACTCACCATGAACCAAAGGAGAGGTTGAAGTGTAAACAGAAATAGCACTAGGAGTATCCAGGAGGCTCCTTCCAGCTGTGGCACAGGAAAACCCCAGCAAACATTTAATGGAGACACATATCAAGATCCAGTTTCTGTAGACTTCAGAAGTCTGTCCAGCTAGAGCTTGTTGATTATATGCAGACTCAGCAATTTACTATCCTACTTATACCTAACTCCACTTTCTCCCACACTGGAAATGTAAAGGATAAACTTGTTATTCTAACAACATCGTATGGTCTTACAGTCCCGTTGGTGTCCTCCTATTTATCATTAGCCTTAACGTGTGAATTAACTGAAAATGCACGCTCACTCCTACACTAAACTAACAAAATGAATTCTGAAGTATTTAATGAAGAAAGAAATACAGCAGGGATGTTATATGATTTAAATTACCACTACATGCTATTTCAATTATTTATTTTCTTTTACATTAAGTTACCATAAATTGCCAGCTTGTCCTCATTCCTGTGGAAACATGTCCATAGATATAATGCAGACAACCAAGGGTAAATCTTCTCAGGTGGTGTATAATAAAAACAGTTACGCAACATAAATACTAAATACTAGAAGAAATCTTGATCTTAGTTAAGTCAGTGGCAAAGAAATTGCAGTGGAGGCATGATTCTCCTTTCTTTTTTTCTGCTTAAAAACTACAGATGAGTAATCCCTCACAGGAAAAATAACTCAAAAAAAATATACCCATGCCACCCCCTGCTTTTACATTCTACTAGCAAAATATTCTTCATTTCCAGTCGTAATTTCCATGGGCTGTTACAGAACACCTTGTTCTAGTTGAAAGATTGTCTTTAAATAATAGATAGTGCTCAGCATATGAAAAGGGAAGTCTTGGCTGTGGAATATACCTAGCAGCAGCAGAAGTTATATGTCTGGAAGTACCACATGTTTAATGTGGAATGCAACACGTGAGGTTTGTCCAGATAGGGTGCAGAAAAAGTGTGAGAAAATGGCATCATCTAAATGACATGTAAACTACTTCCTGTTTTTCATTGATGAAGCACAGATTACTATAAGGTGTGAATCGAACAACTTGAAGAAATCCCCCTTGAGTTTCTATACCACCTGAGTAAAGTATTTTAATCGATTACCAGTAAAGAACTCATTTCTTACTGTAGGCTTCCCTCTAATTTCCTGCACCAAGTTTAATTATGACTTTAAACTTGGACTAACTTGCCTGGCAATAGGTATGAAGATAATAGTCAAGATGCCATTTTCATGCAAATCAGCAGCTCATTTATTTTTCATTAAGGAAAAGGGTAAATCACTCAAATTATAAGAGTCTTCCAGTGCCTTCCCACAGTTCCTCCCATAAGCACGAGACAGAAATTTTTTCCTGAAATTCAGTAGGAAAGAACCACCTCAATCACTGTAGTGCAAATAATTATTATTGGATATTCCCCAGAGTATCAGTAGGTGAGAGCAGAGGTGGTGAACACACGGTATGGCTTTGAAATGTTCCTGTGTGGGTGAGAAAACCCCAAGTACCCAAAGGCAGCTGCCTGCCGCTACAGACATCTCAGTAGATGATATGTACTCACCTCTACGTCATACATCGACATGATACTTGACCGTTTTGATCAAGTTGGAGTTGTCTACTCATTCTTTTTTGTACTAAGTTGAAGGAGAGTTTAGGAGTGTAAAATTTAATACTTTTTTAAGATCTCTTTTATACCAACGAATTGTGTGACCTTTCAGATGCCAAAAGGTACAGAGCTTCAGTCACTAGCTTCCATACACGATTTTGGATTCTGACTGTAGAAATACACACATATATATAATGGTTTAAATGGGATTTCAGGAGTACAGGTGAAGCATTTAGAAATATCTGTACGGAAAGCAAAATATATTTTATGTATTATTTGCAGAAATTACTAACACATTTCTCTAAACAGAGAAATGCGTCAGAACACATTTGTGTTGTGTCATATATTGGCCAATTTTTACCTGCTTGGTTAAAATCATACATATGTATGTATATATGTGTGTAGATGGATATGTACATGCATATGGATGAATATGTATTTGAATATGTACATATTTTGTTTCAAGTGTAGGTATATACAGACTCCCTTAGCTTTGAATTGATTTCCAGACTGATAACTAGAAAGGAGAGTTTTAAAGGTTAGTTCACTACTACCTCTTAAATTTCCTTTTTGCAAATGTAATTCATGTTAAGCATTTCTGCCGTTGGTTCTGAATATTATATGCCATATCTCATATATATGTATATACATAAAAGACAATTAACTTTAAATAGGAATATCATTATAATCATATAAGTTTCCTTAAACTGGGGATCATACCTTTGTTTAAGATTTTTTGGTTTACTACTGCAATAAATAATATTCTTATTTCAGTGGAAATGTTATTCTGATTAGAGGGGATATATAGTTTATTGAGAGTTCCTTGACATTTCTTAGGTCCATGCATTGCTTCTCTACTCCCAAATACTCAGTATGCCCTTTTTTAAACTAGCTGATTTGATTCAAGCTTCTACTTAGCTAATTTAATATTGATTTTTGTTTAGTCTCCACCTTCCACCTCCTTGGCCTTTCTGTTTAAATTAAATCTGCTTTTAAACGGATGCTATCCCAGCCCCCAGTTGCCAGCACCTTAGCCTTTTCACTTAAATTGTATCTATTGTTAAATCAATCTTACTCCAGCATCCAGCATCCCTCTCCCGAGCCTTCCACTTGACATCACATACAGGCCTAAGTGGTGCCCGTTCCTGTCCCTACCTTTCACCCAGCTTCTCTATTAAAATGAAACCTCTGTGCAAATCCATTTTCCACTTCCGCTACCAATCTTCTTACTTCTTCATTTCTAAAAGGCAACAGCTTTGTGTCTGTTTTAATTTGTGGAGCTTGAAAGGAAACTTTTCAGACTCCCGCTTTTCTGTGCAAATGCCATCTCCCCAAATCTTAACTTTCACGCAGATGGGTTATCCTAATTTCTGGGCCTTAGCTTAAGTAGTATCGTTTCATTGTTATTGTTGCTTGAGTGATAATTTCCCAGTTAGCACATCACACCTAAGAACTCTGTCTTGTCATAACTGCTGCTTTCGGTGTGGGACGCATAAACCTGGAGCAAGAGGTGCACCCATGTGATGAGGCGGTGTACTGAGCCAAGGAGAGTACACAATTAATCAGGCTGCACCAGGTCATAAATTATCTTGGTTATATGCTGATAAGGAATCTGGTGATTCGGTGAGCTGGACAGTTACAATTGAGATAAATATTCCCACGGCTTCCCGTTATATGTATCTCAACATGTTTGACACACTCAACAGACTTGTGGATGAATTAGGTGGACAGAGTTCTCAATGCCTTTTCTTTTATGCCTGTGTCTGATCTGAGATACTGACGGGGGGGAGGGGGCGGGGCATTTTAGAAGAAAGAAATGTCCTCCCTTTTTCCTTGCAGACAGTATGAAAAAAGATCCATGCAGACCAGCTGAGCTGAGAGGCTGCCACTGAATTTTCCTGAAGCTGAGGTTTATTCACAATTCCTTTCTAACAATACTAAGCTTTGAAATACAGCACTAAAAAAACCAAAGCTGCCTTTTGTTGTTTGTTTTTAGAGAGTATCCATGACAAAAATCATACAATATGGGTGCCATTGTATGTAATGTACCCCACTGTATGTAATCATACACTGCAGCTTGCAGCTTAGAGACTACTCAAACAACTACTTTGTAAAGCAGCTACTGTATAAATTTAAAAAGAGATGTCTAACCAGCACAAGTTAGCGAAGTACATTGAACGAAGCCATAAATTTCAGGTCACAGTCTGGCAATTTTGGAAAATCATTTTATTTGGTAATACATACTTTCTCATAATGTGGCAAAATCAAACAACTCGAATAAGAATTGACTATCCATTTCCCGTCTTTGAAAATCTCAGTTCTAAATCTCATAAATCTAATGGTAACCAGTGTGTTCCACCAAGAAAAGTTGTCAGTTTTGTTTGGAAAAAGAAGGATTGAATACTGATAAAATCCAAGTAAGAGAAATACCAGTGCCAACAGAGAATCACAAAGATTTCTTAGGATAACCACAGTCAAAGAACAAGAGAAAGGAGAAGATATTCAAATACCAAAAATAATGTAAGGGAGTTTTTGCTAAGCTCTTTTCTTCATCCTGTTGAATTTTTACTGTAACCTGTTCTTTAGTTCTCTTTACTGTATCTCTGATGTCATCACACCTTCGGGCCTTCATAAAATAACCTTTTTAATTCCATTTTGTTGTAAACCTGGACTTGTTGTCTATATGTTGTAGGTTTCGTATTTTCTAGTTGTACTATTTTCTAGTTGTATGGTGGTAACGTAGTGACAAAGGATGAGGAGAAGGGTGAGGTATTTAATGCTTTCTTTGCCTCAGTCTTTAGTAGTAGAGTCAGTTGTTCCCTGAGTACCCAGACCCCTGAGCTAGTAGGTAGGGGCGGGGAGCAGAATGAAGCCCCTGTAATCCAAAGGGAGATGGTGAGGGACCTGCTCCAACACCTGGACGTACACAAGTGCATGGGGCTGGATGGGATCCAGCCAAGGGTACTGAGGGAACTGGCGGAAGTGCTCACCAAGCTATTTTCCATTATTTACCAGCAGTCCTGGCAAACTGGGGAGGTCCCAGTTGACTAGCATCTAGCAAATGTGATGCTCATCCACAAGAAGGGCCAGAAGGATGATCCGGGCAACTACAGGCCTGTCAGCCTGACCTTGGTGCCTGGGAAGGTCATGGAACAGATTATCCTGAGTGCCATTATGTGGCACATGAAGGACAACCAGGTGATCAGTCCCAGTCAGCTTGGGTTCATGAAAGGCAGGTCCTGCTTGACAAACCTGATTTCCTTCTGTGACAAAGTGACCCACCTGGTGGATGAGGGAAAGGCTGTGGATGTTGTTTACCTGGACTTTAGTAAGGCCTTTGATACAGTTTCCAACAGCATCCTCCTGGAGAAACTGGCTGCCCATGGCTTGGACAGGAGTACTCTTTGCTGGGTTAAAAACTGGCTGGATGACCGGACCCAGAGAGTGGTGGTGAATGGAGTTAAGTCCAGTTGGTGGCTGGTCACGAGTGGTGTTTCCCAGGGCTCAGTATTTGGGTCGGTTCTCTTTGATATCTTTATCAACGATCTGGACAAGGGGATTGAGTGCACCCTCAGTAAGTTTGCAGGCAACACCAAGTTGGGTGGGAGTGTCAACCTGCTTGAGGGTAGAAAGGTGTTGCAGAGGGATCTGGACAGGCTGGATCGGTGGATTGAGGACAATGGTATGAGGTTTAACAAGGAGAAATGCTGGGTCCTGCACTTGGGTCACAACAACCCCATGCAGCATTACAAGCTTGGGGAGGAGTGGCTGGAGAGAAACTGGCAGAACTGAGTGCCTGGCAGAAAAGGACCTGGGGGTGTTGGTGGGCAGCCTGCTGAATCTGAGCCAGCAGTGTGCCCAGGTGGCCAAGAAGGCCAACCGCATCCTGGCCTGTATCAGGAACAGTGTGGTGAGTAGGACTAGGGAAGTGATTGTCCTCCTGTGCTCAGCACTGGTGAGGCCTCACCTCGAGTACTGTGTCCAGTTTTGGGCTCCTCACTACAAAAAAGACATTGAGATGCTGGAGCAATTCCAGAAAAGGGCAACAAAGCTGGTGAGGGGTCTGGAGAATAAGTCTCATGAGGAGCAGCTGAGGGAACTGGGGTTTTTTAGCCTGGAGAAAAGGAGGCTGGGGGGAGACCTTATCACTCTCTGCAACTACCTGAAAGGAGGTTGTAGCGAAGTGGGGGTCAGTCTCCCAAGTAACAGGCAGTAGAACAAGAGGAAGCAGCCTCAAGTTGTGCCAGGGAAGGTTTAGACTGGATATTAGGAAAAATTTTTACACTGAAAGGGTTATCAAACATTGGAACAGGCTGCTCAGAGAAGTGGTTGAGTCACCATCACTGAAGGTATTTAAAAGACGAGTAGACCTGGTGCTTAGGGAGATATGGTTTAGTGATGTTTTTTGTCAGAGTTAGGTTGATGTTTGGACTAGATGATGTGAAAGGTGCCTTCCAACCTAGGCAATTCTATGATTCTATTTCAATAGTTCTAATGATTTCAGGATATAAAAGAATCAAGATTTATAGCAAGAGCTGTTATCTTACTAAATCTGGTGATATAGCTGATATGGTTTTCCAGCTGGGCCAGCTGGTCAAATAAAATATATTACCACTTCTTAAAAAACCTATTTTTTGAAAAGTCTACATTATATTTATTGTATTTAGTCTGTGTTGATGATGTGCTTTATTTTATATATATATATATATCATAACAGGTCTTTCTCTTACCAGTGCTCTGTGATCTGGGTCATAGCTGGACTCACTTTAAACTTCATTTGACATCTTTTACCTTGAATCAGTAAATATACAGTTGGTTTTGTTGGCAGAAATTTAATCTCAGTACATCTGTGTTTTTCTCAATATTACAGGGTAGGTGCAACAAAACGAAGTAATGCCATGTGACTCTCACCATTTATATGATGACTCTTATTCCCTGGCATTGATTTCTACTCATTTTCTTTTCCTCCTTAATCATGACAACATGTTATTTTGGAGGACTGAAATTTGAGAGTTACAAGGTTTTCATAAAAGTGGATTTTTTACTTCATCTTTCTTCAGGGAGAGGATATTTTATTGATGAGGTCATTATTGCATTATCTTTCTTTATCATTAGCAGATTGATTCACTGGTGGCTTCAAAATGAGTATTAATCCTGTTACAGATTCTATTCCCCTTTTGAACAGTCATCTTTCTTCTAATATAAAATGATACCAACTTTCTAAGAATGAGAAAACCATTTTCCTAGCCATCACGTTTGCTGACACGCGTGATACTTCTTTTTTCGCTCCATCATATATGAGAAAACCACTGGACATTGTAATCTCCAGTTTTGTAATGCTCTACATTCTTAGCTCTATTTTCAAATCTGAGAATGTAGTCATATTATATTTTGGCGTTCTGAGGTGCTAATTTGAGTTGGTGACAGAGATCGTAATGCCAAAAAGAAATATTAAGAGATCAATAAGACAACTTGAAGGTGAAGATAGAGCAGGACAAAAGCAATAACATATGAGGTGCAGTAAGTTTCCGCATTTGCAGAAAAGCACTCGGAGACGAGTGCTACACTTGGATGTGATTAAGTAGCAGGCTTACCAGATACATCCACAATAGCACCGAAATAGCGGATGACCAGATATTCTGGGTAAGACTGAAGGCACCATAGAAGGACTTGATAGTGCATTTACTTGGGCTAAAGAAGGCAGGCATGACACTGACCAACATAAGGGTTATTTTGCTGGCTCCTCCATCTTGAAAAACTAAAGGCAAGAACACAGAGAAGATAAGAGCTTGGCAGTTTGTGCTCATCCAGAGAGAAAAAAGATTGAAAGGAGAAGACTGAGAATCTGGAGATCACAGAAGGAGTTTATCCACTTCTGTTTCTGATCTGTAGACTTGAATTCAGAGAAGGCACAGTAGGACCACAAGCTTACCTGCTGATTAGACAAAGAGGGCAAATGTGAGCTTTTCTACTGGGATGAGGAGAGGAAGGCCCCAGCAGCGCTGGAGGCAGCATTGCCTGCTTAGCAGAAGAAAAAAGGTAGTTTGCAGTTTAAAGAGGCTGAAACCCTGGAAAGTGTGGGGTAGAAAGCCCAAGGTAAAAAGCTTTGGGGATTGAAGCACATCACCGCTAAACACTGTATGGCTGTGAGCAGGAGTTGTAGGGGAGGGAACGCATACAATTCCCCACACTAAGGAGCAAATGAGATGCGGTATAGCAGGATTTCTACATAGGATGTCACTGATGGTCATGGAGGCAAAGGCAGGGAGGAAGGAGGATGAGGAAATGGAAATTGACTCATCTGAAGTGGAAAACAACATTACAAAACGTGATGTGCTTGATATCATAAAGTAGAAAATATCACCGGATCAGTGTTCTTCTGGAAAAACTGATACTTGACCTCTCAGGCTACTGGAATGTACATTTGATGTGTGTGTCTACATTTTGATGTGTGTATCAAGTGCAAGATGTCAAGTCTGTCAAGGTAAAGATGGTAGTTCTGTACCTGGATCACAGCAAAGTCAGCTACTAATAAAGGAAGGAAGGGTCAGGGAAGAAGGAGAGTCTCCTGACTGACAGCAAAAGGTGTTAACGGGCAGAGATGTTAAAGCAAAGATTTGAAAATAGGGGTATAAAGAAAGGACAAGAAAAATTGCAACACAGGCTGAGTGTGAGAGAGCTTCAATCAGCTGGAACTTTGAAGTAGATGCTCACACTCCCAAAGAAAACCACAACACAAAACTCAAAAAACGCAGGATTAATTGGGTTTTAAACTAGCACACTTCTTAAATGGAAAACTCAAAGTTACTAGGTCATACAGAACGGAAATGAGAGGCTTATAAAATTTCCTCTCTTGTTGTCTGTGTCCATGTGGTTGGAGAACCATGCTTCCCATTTGAGTCTCAGCCAAGTCTCCGGTTTCTTGAATTGCAGCAGACTCTGCTTGGCCTCTCTGGTTCTTAGCGGTGCCTTCTCTCCATCCTCTCTAAGACCTGCCCAATTTGCAGTTCCAGTCCACGGCCTCAGCTTGAGGACCAGGTTGGCATCTCCTTGCCTCTCTGGCTCGTGTCCTGGGCTGTGCCATGCACACAGACATGCTTTCCTCAACATCCTTGGCTCACTCCTGTTCACTCTTCCTGAGACAAGTAAAGATACAAACACATGAAGCAAATCCAATGTGAGAGAGGTTGATAGCATCAAAGTTTAGTAACAGCCTTCCGTCCCTAGGAAGGTGTGAACAAAAATCCAGAATCATTCAATGGTAAAAAGGGTCCCTCCAGTCCTATAACTTACTTTTAAAAATAACGTTAATATTCTTCTGGTTTGAATAGAGGAAGTGAACTTTGTTGTATGCATAGAAATCCTTTCCTCCAAATGCCACAAGTGTTCTGAAAGGCATGGCTTTATGTCATGTATTTGATCTTGTAAATACTTTGCTCTAGGAAGTTTATCTTTAATTATTCAACAGACTTGAACAGGGTCTGCATTATGTAAGGGGACATTTATTTCACATACTACAGCACCTGTGACTTGTAGTTAAGCTTAGAAACAGCAGTTGTGATATTCTTGGGTAGGTAATAACCAGGCAGAAATAGATACTTAAACATTGTCTCAAAAATAAATAAATGGATCATGCTGACAAACAACTGAAGCAAAAATAAAATGGTATGGATAGGAACAACGACAGGCCAGAAGCAGCATTCTGTGGGACTCAACTGATAGGGGAAAAAAAACAAACAACTTGAAGGAATAAAACCACTAACATGTGACTTAGCAAGGAACTGTAAGTGGCATAGATCAATTCCAGTCAATCCTAGCATTTGCACTGAACATTTTTAAAAGTTTATGGCATCAAACTCAGCAGTAATATAAAGGCACGCTAATACATAACATACATCCCTGAATCAGAATGCCGAAAAAGATCAAAGCATAACTTCAAAAAGCAGATTCAGAGTTCTGTCTCTTCTGAAGCCAACTTGGACATATTTATCTTGAAGACCATGTGTTTGGAGGTGTGACTGAAGCTGTGACAGCCTTCTGTACAACAGTCTGGACTCTTGACTACTACTTGAGCTGCCATTTTAGTGGATTGACTGAGTATGTGTTGTGACAACTCAATGGCATTGCTTCTCTCTTGGTATTCTGTGAATGTAATTGATAGACGTCATTTCTGGGCGCTTAGTATCTTTTATGCATGGATTTTTTTCCTTTGCTAGCTTAATTTGTACACAGACAGTATAGTACCTTTAATGGTAAGAAAAAGAGGGAATCCCAGAGCATCCTGCACCAAAACAGATTAGATCAGAAAGGGTGCCAGAGAGGGGAAAAACAGTAATTAGTGAAAACAAGTGAGCTAAGATTTTTGACATTTCTAATTTTCTTACCGTGTAAAAATTATGTAGGAAACTGTAATTGGAATTGTTTGCAATTTACGTTGGTCATAGGCAGGAAGAAGGCTACCCTGCACTATGTTTGAAATCTTATTCTAGAACTAGCAATAGCACCTTTAAACACAAGCCTCAGAAAAATGCTTTCTTTTTTTGAAGGGTTTTTAAATACAACTTCCATATGCTTCTTTCCATAAATAAATAGTCATTTAGTTTTTAGTCATTACGCAAGCATTTTAGCCATCAATAAAAATATTAAGAAAAAAGTGTTAGTATTATGATTAAAATGTTAGCATTTTCATTAAAATGAGGAACAGAAAAATATTGACCCATATAGGAAGAAAACGTATCATCAGAAGTATTTTGTTCAGACAGCATGGCTGATGAATAACGTAAATCATTGCCAACTACACTGAGATGTGTGGGATAGTTGATGCCCAGCATGATTTGCTTTGTCAAAAAGATAAGGCTCTGACAAGTATTTAGAGAGAGTACAACATAACATTTTAAACCAAAACGGAAAACTATTGCTCATCAACTTATACTTTGCATAGGAGTTTGCAGATAGCACAATACCATGAAAAATGGATGTTTGTTGAAGCCTAAAGGAAAGAATTCCTATATATTTTCAGCTTAAAGTGTATTCTTTTCTGATACAAAATTAGTGATAATAAACTTGTTACAGCTATTTTTCCTATAGACCTTATGTGTAATGACCGTACTCTTCTAGGGACTTTTACCATGTAGTGGCCAGGAGTCCTTAATGACTTGAAAGTGATTGGGAAAAGCTTACTGTAAGGGGAAAAAAAGAACATAATCAGACAGCCTGTCATTTAACTTCAGTAATGGGATGGGATGGCTGTAAATAGCTTTCGAAGCCTTGGCACACAGAACATTTTGGAGAGGTACTTTCAGATTTGGAATGACTGGAGGGGTCTGGGTTAAGAAGGTTTGAGCCATCTTCACTTCCTGATATCTTCTCTCTTCCTCATACTTCGTTCATTTTACTGGGAAGTCATATCCTTGGAGAATAAAAAAAAAATCTCTGAATATCCTATATTGATATCTTGCATGTCACAACACTAATAAAATGAGGAGTGAGTTCAGTAAAAAAGATCATAGTTACAATTTCCATACCAGTGCCCTTTCTAAGGCAACTTGTGAGAGGATGCTTCTTTCAGTGCAGTCCTGCAGAGGTCTGGTACTTACATGTTACGATGTAGGGGAGTTTTTAAAATGACAATTTATCTCGCTAGGTGAAGACTAAGAAGAAAATCTGGTGCAAAATCTTAATAACTACTGTGGAACCCTGAAATATTCCTCTTCTATCTTGGAGTAATAAAAGGTCGTCGCTTAGTAATTTTCTACCACTTTATCCTGTTTTAACCTGATTACCTTCTGCTAGTACTTTATAGAGACAGAGCAGCAATCACAGTGCCACATATGATTACTGGCGTCTCTTCTTCTCCCTTTCTTAATTATCTTGCACACATTTTTCCCTCCTTTAGTCCTCTACAAAAATGACAATCTATTCCTGGGATCCTGAAAAGGAACGTGTGATTCTTCTGCTACGTGACTTGAGGCTTAGGTGCTCAGACTTAGTATGAAGAGGGAAAAATGGGTAGTGTTGGCTCCAGACAGAGAGGTGGGTCAGCCTGGCTGGTTCAGTGAAGGGTGTAAGAACAGTGTGTCTCTTGAGAATGGAAGGCAACTGGAAAAGTAGAGAGACTACAAAAAAACCCCAAACATGCTTATCTAGAAATTTTATATAAGCTACAAGTGCAAACATTGGAAAGTCCAAAGTTTGGACTTTATGCATCTAGCACTGATTTATCGTCAATCCCCAGTTTTGCTCCCTCTTTCTTGTTGACTTTGTCTCCTTTTCTTACTACTTGTCACTTACATGACCTGGTTACACCCTCCCGGTTACATACCTTTTCTTAATGAATGTAATTGCATTAATATATTGCCATTCAAAAAAATCTAAGCACAAGGAAAATAATTCAATGCAAAATAGTGTTTGGAAGCCCATAGGTTAATAAAATCTTCTGTACATAAAAACACATGTTTGAGCAGCTGCTAGCCTGCCCCTCTCTTGGAAAGGGGACAGCTGGAGGTGCCAGCCGTTCCAGCCATCAGTTCTGGGGCTTCCTCTCATCTATAAAAAGGGGAGGCAAGCATCAATAAGATCTAAGGTATTCCAGGCCAAGAGGCTGCAGGATTTACTAAGAATCATACTATCTGCATATCACTGCTCTCTTCATACCCTGCACCTCCAGACGTGCTTACAATTTGCCAACTTTGAAAGGAGAAATTAGTAATATACCAATGGTCTGACAAGCTCTGGCAGAGGTTTGCACAGGGCCTGCCAGCAGGTCAGTGGGATGTTGCCAGAGAAGCTGAATTCCAGATGAGAGGGTGAGAAAGGAGAAAGAATTTTTTCGGAGCCCTGATTCTTCTGCCCTAACTTCAAAGGAAAGGAAATTTTAACTGACATATGGGCGAATGCGCTGGATTAATAGTAGTAAGGCAAACCTAAACGTCATCTGCCTAGAAAAGAATAACCCTCAAAATTACTGATGACAGTGGATACACTTTCTTCAGCCAGCAGTGTGTTGCACTTTTCTCACTCAGGCAGATTATGACAACTGTTCCTCTGATATGGCCCGGGAGTGAATGAACATCGTTTTAATGGACTGCCCGCGGTGGACGGCCAGCACAGATTTGCACTTCCAAGCCCAGCAGGTAGTGAACTCTGAAGGAACATTTCACACTGGCCATTAAGCATCCAGCATGACCACAAAACTGAGGTGACACAAGGAGAGAGAAATTCCCTGGGAATATGGATCATGATTTGCAGCCAGCTGCAGATAAAATAACCGGCTTTTGCTGTAGCCCGCTATTATCTGTGGGGTGCTAAAAAATCCTCTCCCTAGGATTTTAAGTTTCTCTCTGCATGACTGTAGTTAATGACTGGACTCTGTGGGGTGCTCCTTGTTTAGTGACTGAATATCCCTACTGCTAACAAGTTGTGTTTTGTGGGGTTTTGTGTGGGTTTTGTTGTTTTGTTTTGTTTTGTTTTTTAATTTAATCCATAGAATTATAGAACTGTATAGAAATATTTTTTTTTGTTGTTCCAGGCATATGCAACTTTCTGAAGTTAATTACTGTAGTCCTATGAATCTATGGTAGAAATTATCCATAATCCATGAATCAGGCCAGAAATAAACAAAATCAATTATTTGATATCATCCTTAAACTCTTTTCCCCTTGGGAAACCTATACAGATGTTTCTGCTGTTTACTTTTGGCCAAGACGGATGTATGCATCCTAAAAGTTTAGTCAACGTAAAGTTTTAAAGTATTTTATCAAAATTGGACGTCTAAGATGTCTGTTTCAAGTGAAATATACATAATAATATCTTTGTACAGAATGAAAACAAAAATTCAATTGTCTATATTTAATGGTCGTTTGTGGTCTTAGTCCTGGGAGTGTACTAGACATAACTGGTGAAAATATCAGGTAAAATCAGGCTGAATTTTTAAAATTAGAAAAGTAACTTATAATTCAAATAGCTGATGATGAATCTTCATATTAAAGAGCTATCAGCCATAAAATAGAGTGCATAATGAAAAATGGCACATTCCATTGTGTGTGATAGAGCAGCTTCTTGCCTTGAGAATTAGCTTCGCGTGAGTTTTAAGTCAAACTTCAACTTTAATACTGTATAACATGTCTTGGATTGCAAAAGAGAAAGCCTCAGCTAAACAGCTCATCTCAAAACTTGTTGAATGGTGCTATTAAAAATATTTTCTTTGTCAGACAAAGACATGTCTATGTTGTCAATCATTAATACATATTGACTTCATTTCTTCCTCCAAAAGATTTGTTGGTAGAAGATCTAGTTACTTTAAATTCTCTCACTGCTTAAAGTTGCAGATGATGCTTTTTGTTGCTAAGAGGAATGACGCGTGGTTCTGAAGTGTTGCATTGTCTCAAAAACATACTTTCTAACTCTTTCTGTCACACGTTCACAGTAAAAAAGAACAAACCCCTTCAGAGAGCAGGGAAAACTAAAATATATAACCACAAAACCAAATTATATCACTACGGACACAATTTTTTCCAAAAAAAAAAAAAGAATCAGTAACTATGTCTTATATTAGATATTTGAAAAAAACAGTTTTTACAAAAATATATCTGCAAATATGTCTCTTTGTAAGGGTTCGGTCCCGTTACTGCTTACGTCAGTTTTGATGTAAGCTATTTTATTTAGTGACAGCATTCTGAAGGAGAGCTGCAACACGAAAGAAATACAGTAAAGAGGAGGTGCAGATAGGCTAGGGCTGGCGCTTGGGCTGGGCTAGCTCTTCAGCATTATGTCCTGCTCAGACAGTTTTAAGGAAAATGTCTTGCGGCTAAGGCGATGCTGTGTGATTGAAGTACATCACGCTCAGATTTCAGCTAAGCTACCCCTTTCCTGGACTCAAGAGGAGAGGCAACTAGAATCAACAGGAGCATTTCCACAGATTTCAGAGGGTATTTCATCAGTCCTTCCGTCTCTCAGCCCCATTTCCCCACCCCCTCGTCCTGGATACGCACTCTTTCTTTCTTTGTTCACCTAGGGCATCCATTGCTTAGGAGGGGGCTGTTTCTTATTACACGCTCATACAGTGATTAACACAGTGAGGATCTAAATTCTGCTTAGGGCTTTTGATATATGCATATATATATAAACAAATAAAGGCAGTTGCTTTCCATGTGAGCAAAGAATACTAATGTGCTCAGAATTTGTCCTCTCTGCACAAGCCTGCAAAAAGCCCGTCTGAATCAACAGAGATATAACCTTCTCCATCAATCTGCTTTTAGATTTCTAGGGTAGCTTGGACATGTGGTTTCTTGAGGCTGCTTAAAATCTTACCAAAAATAAGAAGATACAGGACTCAGACTAAAATGTCTGAGTTTAAAATCATTATGATCATAGAAAGAACTAAAAACTTCTCAAGGGCAGATATCCCCACAGTATTTCTGACATAGAAATCTTGAGAGAAAGTGGAAGGGCTCTGAAAAAGCTTCCTGTCCCCACAAGTTCATCCAGAGAAGAACCTGCTCTTTTTTAAAATTAAGTTCTCACCTGTTGATTCTCAATTCAGCTGACACACCTTTGGTTTTCCTTGTGTTTCATTCCTGTCAGTCCATTGATTTGTAAAAGTTTAGGTGAAATTAGGTTCACAAGCAAAACAGTTTCCGCTGCCTACTTTTCTAAAAAAAAGGAGTTGAAAGTGAATTATGAAATATATGCTGAGATAGCCCTAAAGAAAAGCACCTACATCACCCCACAGTGGCTTCTGTTTCCGTACTCTGCTGCTCTGTGAATGCTCCTTTTGCACGCGCACTGGCAGGAGTGTGCTTGTCTGCTCAGCCAACGGATAGCCTGTCTTGCCAGGCAGAGGGCTCCAGTTTGGGCAGAAAATGGCTTGAGAGCAGCCCTGAGGAGAAGGACTTGGGGGTGCTGGTAGACGAGAAGCTCGACATGAGCCAGCAATGTGCACTTGCAGCCCAGAAAGTCAACCGCATCCTGGGCTGCATCAAAAGCAGCATGGACATCATGTCGAGGGAGGTGATTCTGCCCCTCTACTCCCCTATGGTGAGACCCCACCTGGAGTACTGTGTCCAGCTCTGGAGCCCTCAACACATGAAGGACATGGACCTGTTGGAACGGGTCCAGAGGAGGGCCACAAAGATGATCAGAGGGCTGGAGCACCTCTGCTGTGAGGACAGGCTGAGAGAGTTGGGGCTGTTCAGCCTGGAGAAGAGAAGGTTCTGCGGAGACCTTATAGTGGCCTTCCAGTACCTAAAGAGGGCCTACAGGAAGGATGGGGAGGGACTCTGGATCAGGGAGTGTAATGATGGGACACGGGGTAACGGCCTCAAACTGAAAGAGGGTAGATTTAGATTGGATATCAGGAAGAAATTCTTTATTGTGAGGGTGGTGAGACACTGGAACAGGTTGCCCAGGGAAGTTGTGGATGTCCCATCCCTGGAGGTGTTCAAGGCCAGGCCGGATGAGGCTTTGAGCAGCCTGGTCTAGTGGGAGGTGTCCCTGCCCAGGGCGGCGGGGTTGGAACTAGGTGATCTTTAAGGTCCCTTCCAACCCGAACCATTCAGTGATTCTGTGTGATTCCTGTGATTCTGTAAATGGACCCCAAGGAAGACAGAGCCTTCCGTAAGCAGCTTCCACAGCATTTTTACCTACTTGTTTATTTCTAGCACGCGAATCTGTGCACGCACTTACTATTCATTTTTTTTTTTAAACATAATTTGTCCATATTTCTTTTTCAGTTGACATATTTTCATTTCCATTTGTTCATTTCTGGAACTGTTGTATTTTCAGTTGATTTCATAGGTGGACTTGACACATACTCCTACCGACAGCCCCCCCAGGAACATGTTGAGTTAAAGCCTGTAAAGCCTGTAGGTAAGGTTCTGGTCCTATGGACCACATTAATCCTTCTAACGGGACTGAAAGCTAACCTTCTCCTGAAATAATTTTGGCATCAGGTTACTAATAATTTAATTATATTTTAATTAGAACTTAATTAAAAATTAATCCCCATAAAACATGCAAGTAAGGACACTTTGTCATTGATGACGTATCCGCTAGAGCAAGGATTAGTAGATATCACCATGTCTGCCATGTCGTGCCTCGGCTTAACGCAAGGAGAGCCTCTCAGTGAAGGATGGAATTGCTTCCCTGCTGACTTTTTAGCAAGAAAAGAGGTGGTTTATGGCTGCTGCTGCTGCATAAACCGTAATGAGATTAACCCATTTATGGAAAAGCGGAAGCTTTTACATTTGTCTAGCTACTGAAAGAAAAATGTTTGCTGAAAAACTGCTAGTCAGCTTAAAATCTATCTATCTGCAGAGGTTCACTGGAAGTTCATTATCCCTCTGTCATCACTTATTTGCTCCCACCATGAAAATCACATGTTTTCATAGACTCTTCCTACTCTGTTAACTAATGAATAATTTTGGATGCATATCTATTCATTTTATTTAGAATAAATTAAGATGCGGGGAGACATTACTAGTACATATATTTTGGCAGAAGCTCAGATAACTTTAAATAGATGATATTTCAAAATATTAGTGGTAAACCAGAAGATACTCATTTGGAAATTCTTCTTAGATGCTTGAAAGTTGTTGCCCTGATGCTTTCTGTCTTTAAATTTAGCTTCGGGCCTTTCATGCATCTCAAACGTAACATCAAATCCATGTGCAGCTAATTGACTGAAACTGATTTAATGACTTACTGTATTTTACTTACCAGTTAACAGAATTAAAATGGGTTTGAATGTTTTTCCTGGTGTACACATGTGTGCATGTGCTGGGAGTTTTAATTTAAAGTGGACACTTGCTAACCAAATATTTTGCGGGGGCACTTCATACCTGAACTTTGCTTGTGACTTTATTAATTTTTGCATGTTTTTAAATATATTTTATTAATGCTTCAGCTTTCGGTTTGTAGAAATAAACATGGGCAAAATTTCAGTCAATTTTAGTGAGTGAATATTGTAGGATTATGAAGGCCTAAAAAGGAGAAAAGTCCCCTCAGTATGATGGTGTATGTTAGAACAGGAAGAAATATCGTGTTAAGACAACAAAATGAAACAATGAACAGTTTGACATGACATTAAGTACACCCTCTACACTGGAATCTGCGTTTTCAATAATATTTCATTAAATGCCAATTTTGATGCATTTTCTGTGGGAAAGATGACAGCAAAATGGGGGGTTGACCATTCTGAATAAGATGTTAGAGACTGAAAAAGTGAAATTGGTATCCAGGAGAAAGCAAGCCACAACTACAACATTTACACCTCTCCATAAAAGATTTTAATCTCTAAACCCGCATTGGGGTTAATTTTAAAGTATTAGGTGAATAAATGTTTACTACTTTCTTAGCAAAATTACTATAGCTAAAGGAGAGGAAAAAAAAGACGTTTTCACAAAAACCTTACATATACGTTCCTGCAAAATCTGTTCATTTGTTTTTGGTAGAAAAGGCACTGAACCTGAGAATTTGTACTTCGGTGGCAGATGTTGGGTCAAGTAGCTCAAAGGATTTTGGCATTGCTGGTGAGCTTGCAATACTGGAAAATAAATGGCATCTTCCCATTTCCCATGTACGGGTACTTTTGTATAGCTGGGAGAACCCTCTCTGGCCTCTCTATTCCTGCTAGAAATATAAAACTGGAAGATAAATTATACTGATTTTTCTTCTTTATTGAAGTTTTGGTTTTACGCACTGAAACATACAGAGAGGTTTTTTACCTAAGCAGGGAGGAAAAATACTATCACTGATCAAAAGTCTGGATTAAAAGCCAAATTGCTGGAAACAATTTGAATGGTCAATGGATTGTGCCAGATATTTGTAGATGATTATCTCTCTGCAGCACACCAGCCTTCCTGACTGCTTTTGATAAGTTAATTGCTATCTGTATCAGCTATATATATTCTGAGAATCCATAGTATTCCTAAGAAATGTGACTTCTGGTACCCAGGCTGTGAAAAACTCCATTTCTGTTCTCTTAGAATTGAACATGAATAACACTTGTTAAATACTTTCCAAGCCTTAATAAAGGTTACAGATCTTTTGCCATCCTTACCACTTTACTCATGGGAAAAAATATTGAAATTAAAAAAGAAAAAGTTTACAAGTGTGGTGCTTTTTATAGGTGATTCCCTTTTTCTCACCGCTTCTATTCCCCTTATTTCATTCATGAATAAACTAAACAGAGCCCATTGAAAAAACAAGGTTCTGTGGCCTCATCAAAACTATGTAGAAGACAGTCTAGTTTTGTTGAGTCCTCATATTCAGTATAATGTCTGCTTAGTGCTGCCATAATTATTCATGATTAGCAAGTCTAAGATTAGTTTTCCTTTTCACCCCTGAGAAGAGGTTAAAGAACTTGTTTTCACAGGGAACATTTTTTAATGCAAATATGAATGATCATAGCTTGTATGTTTGCTCTTCATTCTGCCTATAACTCCATTAGGCTACCGGACAAGGATCTTTGCCCTGAACACAATTTCAATTAAGATGTGTGTAAGGCAGGAGACAACAGAGGGAGTGGGCAAAAAAAAAAAAAAAAGTTCTCATTGGCACTAGAGCACATGGACTATGAAGAAAACTGTTGTGTTTTCTTCTGTTTCAAGCACAATATCAATAGGCAGGTCACTTGGCAGTAATTAGAATTGCTTCACAAACTGCTACACAGAAAAGAGAAAAGCATGGGGATTAGAAGAAAAAAAAAAAGTTGTGTTTTGGCTTGCATTAGGGTTTTTATCATTATTATTATTATTATTATTATTAATGGTTTGCAGAAGTTAAAGTTTACATGTGTCTTATTCCGGTTCGGATGAGTACATCTGATCCAGTGCTACTAATATATCTTTAGGCAACCCTGTCTGGACAGACACTGAGTCCCCAATTCCAATTAGGGATGTTCCTAGCATTTCTAGGGACATTGCGAACTTCTGCGCGTGGGACTGATTCAGCGTCTCAGAAACTGCCAGTAGAGAGGTCACCTCTTTGTGACGGGTCTGTGTGACCCTGTCCTGTTTGTATCTTCTCCTGAGACTCTACCCACTGTAAAATTGCTACGAAAGACCATCATAGATTTCCCAAGATTACACAAGTGAACACGGTTTACTGTGAGTCGTGTTTTATATATATATAGATTCAGCAGGCATGTGGTTGTGGTGAGGACTATAAATAGTGTGAGTCCAGCTCAAATGCAACATGTTGTAGTCAGATCATGTCTGAATTTTGTCACCTGTGAAAATACATCTTACACTGTTAAAATATATTATGCTAAAAAGAATCTATGATTATGTGAGCTTTAGACACGTTTCGCCGCTTGCAGGGCTTTTCCACAAATGATTTTTGCCTTTGTGGTTGCATGATACAAAGCTACTCCTTTGTACCCAGCCATTCATTCTTGACCTTATATGCGGGTCTTGCAGCTGAGGAAATTAGTGACCAGAGGTGTTTTATCCATTTGTTCAGGAGTTACTAACCTGGCAGCAGGTGTGAATTTACATCTCACAAATTAGAAGATAAACAGAATAGGTTTAAATTTGTAAGTAATTCATATATTCTGCTTTTTAGGTCGAAGTAAGTAATGAACATGGACTCAAGACTTCTGCCGCTGTAGCTGAAGAAACAGATTTTAGAAGAAAAGACCAACCTTGTGACTCATCGCTGTGGAAGAAATCCACCATCCGTTTCTCACGGCATGTGGATTGCTCTTCCCACAGGCTCAGTGTCATTATCAGCGTTGTTATTTCGTAGATCCTTGTAGATGATCTTGAATTTTTGAATAATTTACTTATATGGACACTTGTAAATTGTAAATTTTTTCTTTTTTAATTTCAATATTTTTACAACATTTAGTGTTAAGGCATGAAAACAAAATAACCTGTGAAAACTAGGAGAAGGGTGTGTCTTTCTCAAAAAAGTCAGTATTTTTTGACCGATAAAGTCATACTACGCCTGGTCAAGATTGTGTCAGTAAACAGTAATTTTGACTCCAAAATATGCAGCAGGAGTCAAACCCTAACAGTGTACAAGAGATTGTTTCAATGCTGTATTTAGAATTCACAATGTCCGCTCCTTGCATTGTTTGAACTGCCGTATGCAGTAGGAATTGATCTATGACTCTTCTTACTCAGATGTTCCAGCAGTAATGTACTCATCTGATTATTGCAATTCATATATGGCTTCTTCTCCTTTCCTAATCCCTTTCGCCCACCACCAGTATCTGTTTCTGATTTGAAGGGAAGCAGGACGACCGCTCTATGGATGTCGGTCTCTAGGAACCCTTACATCCAGGGCTCTTCAGATGCCTGTGGTTTGCACATTTTCAAACTCTTTTCCTCCCTTCTCCCAGGAAGAAGCCAAGCATGAATGTACAGTACAAGGCACCAACTGAAGCCTTAGAAGCCTCTGGGGACTAATTTTGCTCTTAATTTAAAAGTACACAAGCAAACCTGAAAATGCGTGTAAAAATTTGTAAAGTTATTTGTAAATACTTCTAGACAAAGAACATGGATGTAACTCTGTGGCATTTTGTTTTCTATTCTGTCACCACTAGCATAAAGTGATACACAAAGCTATTTTCTCTGGGGAACTGGCAGTCTTTTTAACAGAACACTGTTTCTTTCTTCTTAATTACTTTATAAAGTGCTGTGCACAGTTACACGCCCCAGAGAGTTACGTCTCTCCGCAGAGCCTATGTGCCTCAGCATTCAGTGGAAAACTCATCAGGGTTTTGGGTCTGTTTCTGGGTTTACGCTTTCTCATTTTGTGGTTTCTTTGGCGGCACTGTCAGGAAGGATGGTACTTCTGATACGCTTATCTCTGTCTCTCCACCAGAAACTGAAAAGAGGTCCACTAAGTTCCTTCATAAATATCCTAAACAGTCTTCAGCTGGTAATTTCTGGTCCAACAACATTTAGATCCTAAATTTGCAGTCTACTCTTGAATCATGTATTTTAAAGTCTGAGCAGATGAGAGCTAGAAGAAGGCTTGTCTTGATTCTTTGCCTACTAAATGTTGTGTTATTTATCCATATAAACCCAGTGGGGATGCTAATAAATATAAAGGAGATAGAGTCTATCATTTTTAGGTGTCAAGGCTTTTGTGGTGCATCCAACTGTTTCACAGCTAGTTAAATCAAAGACCTCGCCTTCTTTGGAGAAAACACAACCTGAACACAGGTTAACCTTCCCTGAAACCGAGTGTGAAGTAAGTGTTAAGACAAAGCCAAGACAAACAACAACTGGAAAAAAAAAACCTTTCATAGTATTCCTAGGACTGGTTATACCTCAAATGGTATATCTTTGTGTGTGAAGGCAGACAGTGCCAAAAAGAGGGGTGCTTTGTATGAAGATAATGCCGTCTGTCCTTGTGTATTTGTGTGTTCCCTCATACACTCTTTCCCCCTATATTCTAGAATACTGCAAAGTGCCAGGTTTGTCCTATCTTGAAGAACTCAGCAGTAAAAAACAGGTAGTTTGTCACAAAACTAATATGAATAATATAATTTTTGAGGCATCATGAAGAAGATACAGTGTGAATTGCTTTATAGCTGTAATATTTTAATGAGGCGAAAACATTTTTACCTACTTCTGTAATATTTTACTTCTGCTTAGTATGACAGATCATTTCATTTCTTTACATGATGCCTTAAACAGTGACGATGTCTACGTAGGCCTGCAGCCTTCTGTGTTTGTGATAGCTCCAGAACTCGGCATATCTGAGCACCGTTCAGTGTCTGACAGTTTCCAGAAGCTGCTTTGCCTCAACTTTCTCAATTACAGAGAGAGTTCAGGATGTGGGCATCTACCATGATGATTCCTATGATGAATGCGGTTCCCATTTGGGCTTTACA
Source organism: Rissa tridactyla (assembly GCF_028500815.1). NCBI lineage: Eukaryota > Metazoa > Chordata > Aves > Charadriiformes > Laridae > Rissa > Rissa tridactyla. The sequence goes on along the minus strand of NC_071467.1, from coordinate 39,857,360 downwards.
TTTCAGCATTATTTTCCCTGCATTAATTGTTACGGGCTGGCAGATTAAAGGCCTCCGACTGAACCCAGCGCTACCCCCAGAACCAGGCGGGAGGAAAGGGAAGGAGTGCTACCTCCCTGCCGCGTGCACAGATCCACATTCTGTTCTGGCACAGCTTTGGAAGCGTGTTATTTCATTTTCCACCAAGACAGACACGTCTGCTGGACCACGTTTCACAAATTTGTCTGAATGCGTCTAAACCCTGCCTTTCCGTGGGTCCTTCAGGTTTTCAGCTTGCTAATGAAGAACTGTGTACATGCCACAAAAATTCTGCAAAGGCAGAACCTGACTTCTCTTCCATCTGAAATATCGATCGCATTTTAGCTGGGGAACACAAACCAGTATATTCCAAATACGCTTAAAATCTCGGAATCGTTACCAATACAGCGCACCTGCCATCTGTCTCACTTAATGAACAGAACGATCCTGATTGAGAGGAATTTGTCTTCATTAGAACAAGCCAACATGCACACTGCAATGCTGAAGGAAACTGTCGTTCTCTTCTAAATTGAGACACAAAAAATAGTACCAATCAATCTGTACATGTTGGGGAAAAAGCCGTGAGAATAATAAATGGATTTGAATGTTAATTGCTGTGTTCTCCAATATAGTAGAACATATTGGCTAACATTTTTGTAGGAAGCCTTGAGCAATAGTTCCTTTATTTTTGTAAAACATACTTTCAGTAAGGTGTTAGGTGAGTCCCAGATCAGCCAGCTACATAGGAATTAAGTGTTGGCTTTCTAAATATACTTGGGTAGTTTTCTTAATCTTAACTGTAACATTCAATTTCAGGAAATGACTAGGTTTGTACTGCAAAACGGAATTTGCTGACAATCCTAAAACCTCAGAGCAGATTATCAGTTCTGGTGGCATTAATATGTCATGCTGTAGCAACCTAGAACAGCTGAAGGTCTGTCCTTCAAACTTTTAGACTTTTTTCCTTTTCCCCAAGTTGCTGCTTAATTCAAGTTTTACAGAGAATCAGATTTGCAATGGTACTTTAACTGGAGATACAAGAAATATGATGCAGAAATATGGCACTACACATTCACTAAGGACTGAGCCAGGAACCACCCGTTTTATGAAAGAGCAGCTGATGCCTTCTGGACCTGAAAACAGGAACTATATTGAGGAATTAACAGATTTTTGCCTGGTACAGTGACATAGAGTGATTATATATTACAATTTCTGGTGTTGCTGGAGGCATTATTGGTTGATGCCCCCATCTCTTTCCTATCCATAGAGATTTTTGACACAAAAATCTGAAATAAATGAATTTTTTTAAGTTCAAGTATGATCTGAAAGAACTCTCTGAAATGAAAGAGTTCATAGCCTGGATTTGCTGAAGGGGTTGTTTTAGTGCTAGGATATGACACTAACTCTATAAATAATTTTTAATAGAGCTATATCAGTTAAAACCACGGGAATTATGCCTGGTTTTAATTAACACCTGCTTTCTTTCAATAGGGTAGTAGAGCATATTAAGAAGATGGTGTTTACTGTATCTTAATAAGAATACTATAGTTTGAAACTATGTCATCTGGTTAACATGTGACAAGACTAACTTTTCTTGTCTAAAACCTGAGAACGCATAATTGGACCACTCAAAAGCCTGTAGTCCTGCCCCCAAAATGGCAGATTTTAGCCCAAACAGCTGGTGGTTTGTCTCTTTCCAACAACTTTGAGTGCAGGCTTTCTTAGTTCACAAAACTGCTGTGCAGGGCTCTGCTGCATGTTTGGATCTTGAGTTTCACCTCTCCATCCAGCTGTCCACAGCTCAGGGGTTGCAACACCGTTGTCCCCTCCGAGTACCGCAGTGGCTGGTGCAGCCTTTTTTCAATGGCAACTGCAGTGTTCTTCTCTGCACCCGGCTGCCTGTCTTTCACGTGGGGATTATCTGGTCGAAAAAGCCAATCAAGCAATCTATCAAGTTCCTTTAACAGACTTTGACAGTGGCAAACAAAAATTGACATCCCAAACTAATTAGCTTGCCTCCTTCCAGTATCAGCCTCATCTACTTTAATTATAACAAATTACAACCCGGGAGCTCTTTTGTGCACTGAAGAAGTTTCATTTCAAGTTGGTAAAACGTTCCTTCCATGTATAGTTCCCATGTCAGCAGGATATTTCTTGCAAATTAATTCAGTTCTTACCCACTATGCTGAGTGTTTTGATAGAAACTATTTTTTTAGTTCCTGACCTAGTGATGGAGTCATGTCGTTGCCTGCCAGAATCGCACTTTTACAGCAGGGTGGCTGGGTTGGATCCTGAGGTCATGTCAGAGGTTTGATGGCTTGGGGCTGCATGAAGTGGAGGAAGCTGTCATGGAGGCAGCCTTAAAGAGGTGGTGTCTCTCTCCTCTCTGCCCAGGGAGCTGACTATCCCTGCAACCACAACTGGGGATCAGCCTGAAAGATTCAGTAATTTGTGGAGGGTTCATGAGTAAACTATGCGTTATGGACAATCAGGGAATTCAGATCTGTGAAAATGGGCACATAAAGAAGATATTTCATATCAAGATCACTGTTGCAGGGTTTGCCCCTTGGAGCTGCTGGTGGTGTGCGCACAGCATGCCAGAGCAGCCCTGATCACCCAGGAGTACCAGCAGCACTCTGCTTCACTGGAACGGGGCACTAGGCTGCTCAGGACCCTAAATAATTATTTAGCAGCTAAGGCCATCCTGCTTTCTCTTTGCCAACTACATATAAGATGCACTGTTTTCCCCGTGTTGAGAGGCAACTGCTGATAAATGATTGTTTCTTCCCATACTTCCCATTTCCTTCACACAAGTTGTAGTTTGAATGTGTCTCTCTGATTTAAAACAAATTAAACACCTGGATTTAATTCCTGCCTCCACATGCGTACTTGCTGGTCAGTGACACAACACAGTCCTGGACGTGACAGCTTTGTGGAATAGCTGCCCTTACGTGGTCTACTGCCTCTCAAAACCAGCAACGCACTCTGAAGACAGCCTCACTAAACAGCAGTCATGCATAAATAACACCGAGAAGGCAAAAAAGATTCTCCTTGTTTTGCTTATCCCCCTAGGACCCAATATAACTTCTTTAAGCTTTCAGTCCCAGTTTCCTACTTATTTCACACCAGCCATATGCAACCATGCTTTCAAAACACTCCTGTAAGTCAGTGCCAAGCAGACGCGCTGAAGCTGAATTGTAAGTTGGCTGAATGCAATTCCAAGAGTAATCTAATTTCTCTTTTTCCACAACATCGCACACGTGCCCAATTAGTAGAGAATCAAGGAAGGGTTACAGCATTTCCTAGCATGTGACATATTTGGAATGAGAACTGTGTTACACATGAGCAAACAAGTCAGCTCTCCACGTTGGCCCATAGTGTTCAATAAAACGTCACTAGGGTGTATTATCCTGCTTTATCTGCGTAGCCAGAACCAGAGTGGCAAGCAGGTAGAGAGTCACAAGCACTGGGGCAAATGCAAGCCAATAACTTGTTTAAACAACCTTGGTCTGATATTAATAATCCACACTGCAATGTGTTGTTTTTCTTAGCAAGTAAAGCTGCCTGGCTTATAGGTTGCCGCCAGATCCTCAGGTGTGTGATAACCAGTAACCTTCTATGCCACTCTTACACATACATATTCACAGTCATGTTTTGGTTTCTAAAGGCCTTATAATTCAAATAAACCTGTTTTCCTTAAAGTTTAGGGGAGGCTGTATCTAGACTGCCGTAGGGAGAGTCCCTTGGAGTGTTTGGAGACCAGAGAAACATCTGTGGAGACCATTGCCTGGCCATGGGACCACCCCCAGCACCCGTCCTGGTGCCAGCACTGGCTGGCAAGCTCTGGAGGAAACCCAGAGGAGCCCAGAGCTCCAAGAGGAGAAAGGGGGTCTGGCTACCCTGGGCTCTGCGACCTGCAGCAGCCCACTGGGAAACAGCCCTGGGAGACCTCATCGGGGACTTTCCCTGCTTTGCTCAGGAGCTGCAGTAAACTGCATTCAAACACAGGCCTTGGGCTGTGGTGCTCACCTGAGCTGTGCTGGGGCCATGCCTGTGCCTTGCCAGCGACCTCCCTCACCCCAACTTGCCAATGCTGCTTCTCGGCTCCACCTCGGACCTGCCTCGTCACTGCCACCTTTGCTGGTGATCTCTGGATGGTGGCCACTCTTCTCATGAGGCACAGGGCTCCATCCATACAGGCAGGGTCCTACCAGTCTGGCCATCACCTGCGGCTCCCAGCTTGCCTCCCCTGGCCAAGAATCCCCCTCCCACAGCCCCTGACAAAGGCTCACGCAACACCTGTGTCCTGGCCCCATCTCTTCCATCCTTACGTTCCTCTCTCTGTGGGCTGGGAAGGGGAGGATAGGGATTTTTCCTGTATAAAGTATGCTCCACCAACAGCTTAAAATGTCTTCCCTTTTGCATTTGACTTCCCTTTTGCGTCTCTTTATCCTAAGGTGCTCCAGTCATCAAAATGATACAGCTGTAATAGAAATTGTGTTTACTAGGGAAGCAAGACTCGTGGCATGTAGTCCATTTGCTGATTTATGGCTTGCCAGGGAGTTTTCCAAATCTACAAGTCTTTGTGCTGGATTTTATTTAGGATTACAGAATCTTTGACCTTTTTTCTTCAAGAAAGAAAATGCAAAAAGCTGTGCTCAAGAAATGAGTTTCTGATGCACTTTTGATGATGAAATATTAAATTCATGCCCTGATAAAGATGTTCTTATCCAAATTAAGACTCCGCACCTCGTTAAGTTAAGCTGTGTGTTTGGGAAAGTATTAAACTCAGGCATGTAGTTAACAGATGTGTAATATATATCTGATTTAAAAGACACTCCTATTAATCTTCCCACTTAGTAAGACACTGGACTTGTGGCTATTCTTAACTCACCAAATCTATGTCATATTACAATAACCTGAAAGGAAAATCAAGCCTGGAAAGGCTAGCCCTGTGAAGGAAAGGAGACTTTTGGAAAAGGAATAAATCAGACTTACAAAAGGCAGAACACTAAAAGCAAAACTAGACAGTAGAAAGCAAACTTAAAAAAAAAAAGGGGGAAAAAATTGTGATTTTATTTTTAGCATCGTCATGTAGTAGTATGCTCAAAATGATCATTTGCTAGAATGAAAAGCACCACAACAGACACATACACAAATATGTATCTTTGTCAGTGCTTTTGTAGTAGCGTAGGATTTCTAAAAGCGCAACTGGTTTTACAGCCTGTCTTTCACCATTACAATGTAATCTCCCAAGAAATACGATGTACCAAGGAATATTAAAAGGAAGGTTTGACTGCTGTTCTGCTGTGCATGTTCTGCCACCTCATGGTTACTGGTAGAAATACCACCACACTCTGTCGAGTGCTATTTCAAAAATATAGCAGAGAGAAAAGAGAAGCACATCTCATGTATTGGTACATATTGCTGAAATGTCGCACGTCCCACTGAGATCAATCATTGCAGAGTGCTAAGATAAATCTGTGAATTATATATAATACATAAGGAGAAAACACTGCAAAAAGGCATCTCCTTTTAACAGTCGACTTTGCTGTTTTACTGCAAATATTGATAATACACCATGGAATCCAAATCTGACTTGGTACCGTCCCATGAATAACTCCTCCGGTGGAGCTATATTCCCATGTTTAACTGGTTTTGGTAGGTTGCCATTATCTGGAAGCACACAATGTTATCCACTCCAGGAAGTATTATCTCTTTGCCTCTTTCACTTCAGTAACAGGAAATATTATTTACTTACAGTTGGATAACTCACATGGAATTCCAGTCATGGATGTGTATAATATACACCTATTTATCGGACTTGGATTTTACCATGACCTAAAAGTCTTAAGGTAAAAAAAAATCCAGAACGTCAGGAGATTAGGATTTTAACTTCCGTCAGGAGTTCATAATATACACTAGCAAAGACTGGATTACATTTACATAATAAATTATACAATGTAGTAGAAATGGAATTTTGATGAATCAATGAGACCTGCAGTTGGTAGCTGCAGTACATCCAGTTGGTGATGCCTCAAGCCTCAGCTACGCTAAAGTCACTTTGGGGAAAATATTTGTTAAAACCAATGGGTTGAACTCAGATGGCTCATGTTTGAGTAGAAATAGATTAATCTCACTTAAGTTTAGGCTTTTCTATACGAAATATCTAAATTTAGGAGTCCAATCACCTGACGTTATCAAAGGAGCAGCAGGAAAGGAACTGTGTCTCTCTCTTGCTCCAGTATGAGGTTTGTAGTAATCAAGCACTTATTTTGGGCATCTCAGTCCAACCCAGAGTCAGGCTGGAAGAATGTGAAACAAATGTACTTCAAATCCTGTGTTTTTACTTTTCTGATCTTTCATGGAAGCATAGTCAGCTTCAGACAGTTCAGAGTATGATCAGCTCCTGAGTATCTGAGGAAATCTAGGTAAAGCAAAAACATATTTAAAGCAAAAATCATTTACTAATTAGGCGCACATATGCCATCTTGAGAACTGAAAATGAGGCATCAAAAAGTTAGGCCTTTGGTTTTTTTTTCTATGACCTGGTTAACTCACAAAGCTGATAACCCACCCAGGACACATGAGAAATGACTACACATAGTTTAAAAGTCCTCTTCTAAAGTCTTTCCATCATGTCAGAGGATGGAGAAACTTTGCTTGCTTTACGTCTCAGCAAGAGACTTGTGGTTCACTTTGTAAAAGTGAACATGAAAGTCAGGCACCCTTTGCACTTTGCATATTCAGATTCTCTTATTAATGTAGTTGTTTGAAAAATAAGGGCCATGCCCTATTTTTGATGCAATCTAATTCAGAGATAATAAAATACTTTTGTATGTCGAGAAAGGCTACGGATGGGTTCTCTCCCCCTTATCCAGGGAATGCACTTCTTGGAGCAGTAATCTGAAGTACAAAATTACTGATGCATTTAGGGATTGTCCTCATTTCTCTGAAGTGCTGGTTCGTATTCCCAAAGGATGACTTACCACCCAAAAAAAAATTAAAATGCCAGCCTCATCAGAAAAAATACCAGTTATTTCCTGTTCAGAAGCAATTGTTTATTACAGCAAAACAAAATACGTTTATTGGTAACTATGCCAGTTTTTAAACTTGCAATGCAGAAATATCTCATCGGCCTGAAAACTCTTTCTGCAGGTTGCTTAAACAAGGAGATCGTGTGTGCAGCAAATGCGACATTGGAGTCAGAGTCTTCGGGAAGGGAAAAAAGCTATAAATTGTGCATTCTTCCAGTTTCTGGGGTTAATTTGGCCATCCATGAATAATGCATTACAAGACCAGCTTCCTACCTTTTGAGATTCATTCTGTTCATCCAGTGTAGCTATTATGACTCTCCGTCTGCTCTGTGTGACATATAATTTTGCATAACATCAGTCAGTATGTGGGAAGTAGGGGTTCCTTAATAAATAGAGTTTCTGCTTCCAAATTACATACAGATGACTTCCTGGATCTGCTTGGAATATATACTCCAAAAGCTATCTTCTGAAAACACTCACATCCTCTATAATGACATTTAAAATGACAGATGAAAACCTGCTTGGGCCAACGCATTAGTAATTAATGGTGCGTAGATATGTCTTTGTCCTCCTGGAGAAGAATGAAGACTCGACTTCCTCAGTAGATGTGCTCACTTATTCTACTTTAATACATCTGAGGTCCAAGCCTTACTGGAAAACAGAGAAGAAAATGCTGCCCTTTTCCCTTTGTGCTAGGAAATTGCAAGGCATTCTGCTAGCTGTATTTGCCACAGAAACTTCAAGAAAAGAGAAGACACGGGGATTTCTCTGAAGAAGCAACACTGCCTGCTAGTAACACTTCAACCTAATGGCCCAAATTTTATTGTGGATGTGACATGGAGTCCCACCGTAGAACTTGGACTGTAATATTTAATCTCGTGGTACCACATTCCTCTGTGAAATGAGAATAGTAATAGCTATGTAGCACTTGCCCACAGAAACCGGATTTTGCTCAGATTTGATTTATTTTATTTAGTGGAGCCGCTGACTACGAACTAGGATATTTGTATGGCAGCCATACCAGTAGTTCGCAGGTCACTTCCTGAGATTCCAGTACCATTGACTCCAGATGGGAATTATCAGAGAGTTGCAAACACAAAGGACCAAGGCTGTACCTCCTTCAGAAAGCAAACCTGGTGCCAAATTCCTTCTCCCCTCCCCTCCATCCCCCCAAGTCCAGTGTGACGGGGGTGGGCCAGGGTCTGCCCACAGCTGTGGTTGGTAAAGATTAGGGCACAGCAGCTGCTCAGGCTCTGTATTGCCTAGTATACTCATGTAGGACAGGGCCTCGCGCGTAAATCCTTGACCATCATTGCTGCGGCATTGTCACTAACCCCTTGGCGTGGTTTTGGGTAAGGCCAGTTCAAAGTCCCAGCAAGGCTGGCCCAGACTGGGAGAAAGTGTGGTCTGGGGCCTGTCCCCAGCAGTCACTGTGGATGGGTACACCCTGCTTTAGGTTTTAGCAGCATATGAATGAGCTGCGCAGGGCCACTTCAGCAAAAAGTTAGAGTGGGGCCTGGCCCACTTGATTTTCTGTGCTGAGGTAACCTCAGTGGTGGCTCTCCTCAACTTGTTGAATATGCTGTATGTCACATATGTCACACGGAGACCAGCATGGCTGTGGTACCACCAACCACTTTGCAAAGCTTCAGTGCCTGGAGCACACATCATCCTCAACACCGGATCCCAGGGCAGGGGCAGGGGGCTCTCAACATCCCCAGGGCTCCTCTTCCTTCAGCCTGGATGGACAGGACACGGGGAGACCTCTATATGGGGTGGAGGTTGAATTTTGGCTGCACTTAACCTCAGAGTGGGTGGAAAGCTCACAGGCCATAAGGTCTCCCTTGCCTTCTCTTGAGCACTTTATTTTCTTCACTTTATGGACACAGACATAGGGGTGATAAAATGAGGTGTGAGGTGAAGCATGAAGAAAGCTCTGAGCATGAGTGCCTTTCCAAAAAAAACGAATAGAGAAGGCAATATCAAAACCATCCTGTGAATCATGCCATTTAACGGAAGAGCTATAAAAGCTCCTCCTCTTTTAAAGAAAAACCAAGGACAAAAGGAGGGAATGATACGGCATGTGACATAAATCATGGAAAACAGGGCAAAAGATGAGAATTTTGAAAGGCACATCAAAGAAGAAAACATAAGAAAGGGAATATTCCATATTTGGGGGGAAGCGGTAATTTAGAAAAATATGCCAGTCACAGAGAGATTAACTCCATGGGCTGTGCGAGGAGCAAACTCAAGAGAAGAGAAAGAGCTATGCAGGAAGCCAGCAGAGAAAGTGAGATTCTTGCATTACATTTAGGTTTCTGATGGCATTTTTTAAGGCACGTTATGAGTGTGTGCAGGTTGAGGGCGAAGTTGCCCACTTTTATAAAACAGAGGAAGGTATTTGTACTTTTTTAAGTATGAAAAGATTGCGCCACTTTATTCACACACAATTTTAATGGGTGTTCTTTACAGACAAACTAAAATATTTGAGTTCTTAGGAGCTATACATGAACGCATGTTGTTGAAGGGCATTGGGGTTTCTTTTTCATTTACAGCTGGATAAACTAATTAAGCATAGATGATTTCAGGAAATAAAAATAACGTGTTGTCATTTACAGGACTGGGTTTTATCTATGTCTCTTTTCCCCTAGGGGAAAAGTGAGTGAAGTTTTAAAAAAAAAAAAAACAAACAAAACAGACCACAAAACAAACCACAAACAACAAAACCCTCCATGTAGTACATTACGAGACCCAAGCAGAAATGTATGATTCTTCATTGTAGTTAAAAGTGCTATTGAACACTTAAAGCAGTTTAAAAAAACCGTCAGGAAATCTGCCGCAGTCCCCAGACTTTGCTTCCACTTCAGTGCTCAATCAAAAAGTAAGTGAGCGAGAGTACTCCCTGTACCTGCTGCTCTTAGCACCACGTGAGATCCTATTGTCCTCAACAAAACTCACTACTGCATCGGTTTGCTGTTGTGATTTTTGCAAAATCAAACAAACTCCAGAAGAGTTTATTAAATGGTTTTCCAAAGCAGACAAAAAGACTTTACTGCAAACCACACTGCAATAAAGAGGTGTGCTATGAAAACATAGCACGAAGGCTGATGTAGTGCAACAGAATTTAAATTATGGGGATCCTCTGTGCAGACTACTGCATGGCCATTGCTCCTGGATGTGTCCTTTCTCCTTATCCAGAAATTACACCTGCTTGGCATCATTTGGGATCATCATCTGAGGACTTGGGATATTTCCCAGATTTCTAGTAACCTCATAATCTTTTGTGGGGGTTGGCTTGTAGTGAGCATTAGCTTGGATCTGGCTGTAAACTGAGAACCCTTGATTTGTTCAGTATGAACATACGGACTGTTAGGACAGTAAATCTTAAATCCTGTGTCCCTAGGCCACGTGCACCCTGGACACGGCATGTTTAATGCTATATAGCGTGTATTTATTGGGGTGAACCCACAGACAGGATGTTCTCTATCTTTGAAACTGGCCCCAGTGACAGGCAGCCTATCCCTTCAGCATACATGGGGAGCTCCAGACGCTGCTCGTGCTGGATTAAATCTCTGTTCAGTCTGGGAAGACACCATCATAAACTGGAGCACTTCTTTGTGCATATGCCAGGCGGTCTGCATTTGCACTCCTCTTGGTTTAATTACCTGCATTCTGTACATTCAGTGGACAAGGTGTGACCATAAAATAAAATAAAATAAAATAAAATAAAATAAAATAATAAAATAAAATAAAGTAAAATAAAATAAAATAAAATAAAATAAAATAAAATAAAAAAACCACCAAACTTACTTTCTGGTGCTGGCTTCTCTGAGTTTGCAGTGGGATTGTGAGACTGCGTGCAGTGCACATCCTGCTCTCTGTGCAGTCAAACACTGGAGTCAAAGAGGAGAGGCTGCTGTGTGACCAGTAACACAGAGAGCTTGCTGACTTCCCTGTGCTCTTCTGCTGCGTCTCTGCAAGGAATGAGGAAGAGGGAGGGTTGTACAAGACACAGATGACAAAAGGGAAAAGCACAAGGGAAATACGAGTGCATAAAATATACCTGGACCCAGCAAGACACTTGGTAAAATCTCTTGCATCCATCAGCTTGTGTAACTTCTCATCCACCTTTTCAGATGTGTCCAGCTCACTGCGCTCCACATTGCTGCGTCAAGTTCTGGCTGCTCCTGCAACGTGAATGGGAAGCGCTGGTGCAGCTGTAGGTGAAGAGGAGCCCAAGTCATATAGGGAATGACCTGAAAATTGGTCGCATGCTTCACAACTGAGAAGCTGCACATTTCAATCTCACCTTTTTCCTGAAAGAGACGAAACCTTTGCTGTGTGGCACCAGTGACTTCCCCTCCATGCAGCTAATTGGGGTTGACTGATTTGGGGGGTGGAGGAGTAGAGGGTGAGCTACCACCTTTCTTTAGAGAAAGACATTTCTACAGAGTGATGGGGCTTGGCACAGTGAAATTGTGCCTCGCTCCTCAGAGTGGTACCTCCCCACCACCACTTTTTCCCTCAGGGGGCTTGAAGAGACCCACAGAATTGGTGCTACACACAGGCTCCCTGCAGCAGAGCATTTAGGGACTATTTATCTCCCTCGTGCGTGGCCTTCTCCTGGCATTTTGCTGGTGGAAGCAGATTATCAGCACTGAAGGTCAAATGGCAGTTACCTGCTGAAAACTGCTGTTTCATCCCTGTCCTGATCCTGAGAGCTGAGAAGAAATCATCTCTAAGGATATCCATCTTCCAGAAGCTGCAGCTGGCAGGCAGGCAGGTGAATGAAAGCCACGGGTACTTGCTCAAATCAAGAAAAACAAGAGTCAACCGGGAAGTCCAGCGCCTGAAGTAACTCACAGTGTTAACTGACTGCAACTGCCACGTCTCGCTTCAGCTTGCATCCAGGACCTAAGGGCTAGTTTCTTTTATGGCACTGATGGATTCCTTCTCATTTCCATATGTTTGCTGTATTACAGCAGCTGTCCCAGCAAATCCCAGCACGCTTGTTACTGTACAAACATATAACAGCTTCCAGCAGACAGAAGGCACGGTAGGTAGGAAAGCAAATGGAGGCAGAGAAAGCAGAGGCGGCTCACCACCAGCTGCCTGGCAGGTCTGGATGAAGCCGACCCAGGCTGGGCTTCCTCCCACTTTGCCTTCCAATGCTGCTTCTGCCCAGGAAGTGCTGCAGGTTCTCCTTGCCCTTCCAGGAGGGAAAATGACAGCATTAAGGAATGGTTCAGCTTGTGACAGAGGGTGTGAAGCAGGGTGTCAAGGTGGCCGTTTGGGATGCTCGCCCAGGAGAGTCCCTCCCTGGGATGCCTGATGTCCATGTCAACCAACACAGCTTCCTTCTCCACCTGAAACTCCCTTCACGCTGTCATGCTCTCCTGCTTACCCTGGCACTGTTAGACCATGGTGTTCACCGCACACCTCCAGCCTGCTCTGTAGTCCACTGGCTGAGCAGCGGCCCCATCTCCAGGTGGAGATTTCTGCAGTGTGCTAGGGAAATAAAGATATTTAGTGGCCCAAGGATGTTGAGAAGGACCCAGCTGTCACTCAGCTGATTTTTTTTTTCTCACATCAAAGCAGTCTGCAGCTTAGCTGTAATGATCAAAATAGAGTGGTTGTGGACAAAAGAGGAAAGAAGATTGGGCCATAATCAGAAATGTCTAGAAAGCATCAGCTTTTTCTACTGGAAATTTTCATGAGCAAATTTCCATAGTTAATGGCATCAAATGAAAATGCTTTGCAGATGCATAATACAGCAAGGCTCAGTGAATCTGAGAACAGCAGATGGCTTATATACATCTGAGGAGTTTTTTAATATTAAAAAATAAATGAAGATTGGAGAGGAGTGTCAGTCATGCATCTTGTTGGATGTCTAATCAGGCAGATGAGACATTCCAAATTTTAATTGCCTCTATTTTTTAGTGCTCCAGTCTAATTTCAAATTGCATAAATGAAACTCTTTAATTTTTCTTGTCTGGTTTGAAGTCTCAGTATCTAGATTATAATTTATCAATACATTCTACAGGACACAGAGAACAAGACAACTACCAAAACCACTGCTACTCACGAAAGTATGAGATATCATGTTTCTTTTTAATTACTTCTCATATAATTAATCATCCATCTGTCTGGATTATATTCTTCAATATTATAGTCAGGAGTTTAAAAACGCGCAATGAATTCACGGCAAGCTTAGCATTAGATAAGCTGTGCAAAAGGAATAAAAATGATGTGTGGTAGTGATTTAGAGGCTGCAGCAAAGTCCGTAAGAAAAATGTCCATTTACCCCTTCATTTACCACACAGGGTCATCTGCCTTGTAACTAAGCACTGAGCAGGACAATCAAGTTCCGGTCTAAAGACGGTTGTGGGGTTTTTACAGGATTTTTTTTCTTCTCACAGTAAACCCTAGCCCTAATGGCATGGCATAAACATGTTCCCCCTCCTCAACCTGAGGACAACTGATCCCAGGAGAGATCTGCCTTGTGTCACCCAGCACACCAAATAGGCTAATGTCTGGGAATTCAAAACATACACCGGCTTTCTTAGCAATGCCACTGCATGGATTCAACTCCAGTGAGTGCACGGGTGGTTTATCACAGTCACCGCCATCCTTCTTGGGCCACGCAGCCGTAGGGCAGTAGTAAGGAAGCACATCCGTGCTCATCTGTGCACATCCCTCCTGCTGGGAAGGATATCCACGGAGCAGAGGATGGGGATGATGTCATGTCTGCAAGCCTGCCCCCAAGCCCCTATGAAGCTCGTACTCTACGAGTCTCGGGCTTGCTCTGCTTTTCTCCTACATTCTTTAAATGTGATGAGACGTGACAGATTAGGTGTGATTCGTGAAACCCTGACTTGCCGAACCTCATCTGCCATGTGACTTGCGTTCTTCCCCCCCACAGCGCTGTGGCCTGATTGCCTCAGAAGCCAAGCCACAGAAGGAGACATCACTGGGTTTAGCACCAAAGCCCTGGTGTGACTGTTGCCGTCTACACTGAGTCTTTGCAGGAACAGTTGCCAAAAGGGTAGTTTGTTATAAAATAGCCTGGACTCCGCTATCAAAATGCTCAAGGAAGGAATCTGGGGAAACAAAAGATGCCCAGAAAGCCCTGCTGCTCAAACAGGTGTTATTGGCTGGATTGGTATTCCCCACACTGAAGTGATGTGAATCAGCTTCCCTTAAAATAAAATTTATGCATGAAGATACATTTTCATCTGTACCAGAACTTTTCCCTACTCGCTGCACTAAGGTGTGCCTAAAAGCCACAGTATAGCCACAGCCCAAGTTTCACTTCTCTTTCAGTCAAAACAGTTGGAAATTAGTCTAGATTCATTCATTTCAAGTGTCTCAGACACCTTGGGTGTGGAAAATAAAGGGGAAACTGCTGACTGATTCTGAATGGCTTTCTTAGGGAAGGAAATGTAACTAAGGGAGGGCAAGAGCATTGACAGTTAAGAATAAAAGGACATGAAAGACATTTATGTTAAAGTACTGGGTGCCTAAGTACACATAGCTCAGGCTAGGACTGCTGCTAGGAGCTGCAGCTTCAGGCAGCACAGGCTGCTGCTTCTGCTGCTTCCGTCCCCCCAGCACGGTGCAGCAGGCTGGGCTCCAGCTATCCTGGCCACTGGCTAGGGAGTTACTGGGCTTGCTTAAGCACTTAGAATGTTCATGAAACCAATTCCCTCCTTTGCAAGCATCTGAAGTGGAACAGTCAGTAATTTGGGATGACTATGGCAGCTGTCGGTGGAAGCGACTGCTGGCTGGAAGCTCTGGTACAGTAACTAAGCTCCCCAAGGAGCTGCAAAGTAGCATGGGATGCAAGATCCAAAGTGGGAAAACTACAAAGATGTGTTCAAACTCATCCTTGGGGGGGATGAGAAACCGGAAGTAAAGCTCAGAGCCTGGGGATGAAGGGTGAACCAGCTTCTGCTTCTAGTAAGAGGAAAATGTTGTTTTCAGTTCAGTAACATAAAGAACAAACAAAACTGTTGTAGGTGTAACTCCAGAGACAAAAGTTTTACTGGTACCCTTGGTTGAAAGGGTGGACTGAGATGCTTCTTGCAAATATTAATGAGAGATAATCAGTACAAATTCCTCAAATTAAGGCAAATCAGGTAATAAGGTTCTTCCCCTGGAAGTACAAGACATGGTTAGATCTGCTCTAAGAGGCTGGAAGTGGCCTCCATCAAACTCCATCAGTGGTACAATGATATAAATGCTAGTGATTATTTTGGAAGCCTAGAAGGATTGCAAGGACTAACTCCATCCAGGGGGAGCGTGGGTCTGGCCAAAATATTTGGAGTACTTATATTCTGCCAGGGCCTCTTTGGAAAAATCTCTGAAATCACCTGTAAACTATTCATCATACTTTGTGTCTCCTCTGTAACACTAATGCCAACATTATTATTAATAAAAATACAATAGTATTAACAATTAGTAATTAATATGATAATAATTATTGACTAATTAGTCACAATAATATGTCTCATTGTTTTTTGAAAAAGCAGGCCCTTAGGAGTTAGCCTGGTGTGAGAACTGCTGAGTAATGTTCTCTAGGCAATCCTGCTTTAGCAGGAGAGTTGGACTCGATGATCTCTAGAGGTCCCTTCCAACTCTGAAACATTCCGTGATTCCATGATTCCGTGAAATCCCAGTGAAGTACAGGTATGTGCAGTTTAAACTTCTTGCTCTGAAGTTGAATTCAGAAGGTGAATCCAAGCTGTTTATGTTGGTGCCTCAAGAAGGTCACAGAGAGAAAGTAATTTCCTAATGTGCTCCTAGCTAGAAAATTGCTAGTTTAGGCTTTGCTTCTGCTGATCTACTCTTCAGGAAAGCAGTAAGAAATTACACACTTATAAAAGCAGCTCTCGGACTTGTATAACTGCAAAACCACAGTGAAACACCTTCCAGAGTAGATGACCAAAGGAAGCTTGGGAGGTACGTAGCCCCAGGCTAATAGGACTCAACGCGATCGCTTTGATGATCAGAAGCAACAGTTGCTAGATTTTACTCCCTTCAGCCTTTTGTTTTGTTTGCTTTTTGCCTTTCATTTAGAAAAAGCTTAGTCGCAAGGGGTGTTTGTTCACTACATTTCCAAGAGTCAAAAAGAACAGAACCTGAGGGGTTTTTGCTTGAGTTTGGAACAAATGCCTTGTTCAAGTGCTTTTTCAAATGGCGATGGCTATTTTTAGATGGTCTGGACTTTTTGGATGAAGGGTCTTGGAAACTTTTGGCTATATAAGAACTCATAGAGGAAGTTGGGTCTAAAAACAATCTATTTACATTATGAAACAGATATAAACTTTCTGAGGAAGTGATGAAAGCTGGAATAGTATCCTGATCGACAGGTGGCCCTGGGCAGGATATTCCTCACTATTTGCCCTATAAATAAGCACTGGATTAGGAAAAAGGCCTGCCCAGCGGAAAAACACGAGGCTAACAAGGGAGGGTAATCAATCACCTCACCGTATCTGTCAATCTGCCTTCCATGTAAGTACTCAAACCAAAATAATTTGAACAGGCATTTCAGAAACCTTAATGGGAGCTGAACGCTAGCCAACTCCCATAGCTTTTCTGATACCACCACCACCAGGTGCACACAAGCGAACCCCGCAGAAGAAAAATAAACCAACCCCAGAAAAAAATAAAATAAAAAATTATTTACGGTGACAATAGTGACTGTGTACTGCGATAAAAATGACTGTGAAATCTTCTTGTGTACACCCTCCCAACCCAGCCGTTCCTGAGTGTGCACTGGCCCACAGTCTTCAGCTCCCTGATCACACTCATGGCTACTTCTCTCCCCTCAGGACTCCTGCCTCCCAGGGGCAATGCAGGGATAATACACCACTGGGAAACTATTCATTATTGTTCTTCCTGGTTGTTCAAACTGTCCCTCTGTTTCGCACAAGCTAGTTTCATAACTACAGAAAAAGGAACCAAGACAGATTCTGTGGCTACAGGGGAGGAACAACCACCTGAAAATAGGGATGTCGTTCCAGTCACCTCCAACTAATGCTCAAATGTTTTAAATATTCACCGAAATCAATATTTAATGCCAGCTGAATAATTCTATGATCATGCACTCCCTATTTCTTTCCTGCGATTCTGCCAATCTGGCCAGTTATGCCAATAAAATTCCAGTCTTATTCTATCTCCTCCTTTCTTCTTCCTCAACATCCCAAATATCCTGGTATATAAGTAAATACCACAGTACAATGAATACCCTATTCAACGTGTGGCTTCAAACTTTTGAGACACCACCACACCCGACTACAAAATTGCACGAAATACTGGTTCTTGTAGGCCATCTAGTGGTAAAAGCAGAATAGTACAAAGGAAAACACTTCAAATTTTTCCCTGTGAAAGATCTTTTCATATAATCTGCAAAACACGCAGGGTTACCTTGCTGATCAATGGATGTTTTTCCCACACAGCAGGAAGCAAGATTAGGCTCATAAGCCATACTCTGAGTATGCTGAGAGTATGGCCACAGGCTCCTTTTCTTCTCTCTCCAGCACTTATCCTAAAAACTATGTTAGAAGTTCTGCCTGAGCAATGAAAAAACAGATTGTAAATCACTCAGAGCAGAGAGGTCTACAGAAACTTCTTTAAAACAAATTTTTAACCCCTCTATTGGGTGAGTGCTAGCCAGTTCTGGGTTCCTATAGTTTGCTTCTGATTAGCTTGATGGAAGATGTCAGGTGTTAAAAGGAACAGAGAGAAGCTCACATTCCACAGAATCATAGAATTGCCGAGGTTGGAAGGGACCTTTCACATCATCTAGTCCAACCATCAACCTAACTCTGACAAAAACCATCACTAAACCGTATCTCTAAGCACTGTGTCTGCCCATCTTTTAAATACCTCCAGGGATGGTGACCCAACCATTTCCCTGGGCAACCTGTTCCAATGCTTGATCAGTGTAAAAATTTTTCCTAATACCCAGTCTAAACCTCCTCTGGCACAACTTGAGGCTGTTTCCTCTTGTCCTGTCACCTGTTATTTGGGAGAAGAGACTGACCCCCACCTCGCTACAACCTCCTTTCAGGCAGTTCTAGAGAGCGATAAGGTCTCCCCCCAGCCTCCTTTTCTCCAGGCTGAACTACCCCAGTTCCCTCAGCTGCTCCTCATAAGACTTGTTCTTCAGACCTCTCACCAGCTTCGTTGCCCTTCTCTGGACGTGCTCCAGCATCAAAATGTCTTTTTCGTGGTGAGGGCACAAAACTGGACGCAGCATTCAAGGTGAGGTCTCACCAGTGCTGAGTACAGGGCACTGAACACTGCAGAGAGCAGTTGCTTTGCTCACAGCTCTCTGCAGCCCCTTCCCAACCATCCCAAAGCTCGGACATCACGCCTGGGATGAGCCTCCTGTGACAGGGCCGCATGAGGAAGAGCTGTGGGCAGCCTTGCTGAAAGCTTCTGCCCCTTTGTTCAGCAGCCTCATTTAAGCGCATTGAAGCTCAGGCTCTGGGCATGGGTCCCTGCCTGAGCGGTGCTGTAGGCATGTCTGTGCCAGGTCTTATCCTGACCCTGACTCGTTGACATGACCATACCAAGCGGACACACGTTACAGTAGCCTCCCGATTTGTGACTGTCACAGATGGAAATAAAAAGACAATGACTGTTAAGGCTCCATCCATGGTATTTAAAAGGAACAAAAATACACATCTGCTTGAATAAAAGTTTATTTTGTATATCATAGAAAAATCATCGGTACCATCAAACAAGGCTTTACAAGATAAAGAATACAAAGGAAAGACACAAAAAAAATTCATAATACAGACACTGCTCCCTCATCATATTACACACAATATTCCTTATAGTTACACACATAGGAACTAATTACTACCATTTGCAGTTATAGCAGATGTTTCACTTGCACGACTGATCCCTGTTTTTAAGGGTAAATCCTGCCCTCCTTACTTAGGCAAATTCTTAGGGCTATTCCTGAAAAAGAAGACTGGACTTGGTTTGTAACTACCTTAGCTGAGGCATTTATAGCAACTGTAGAGCATAATCCTCTTTTCACTCTCAGTTCTACTTAGGAGTCAGCTAATAAAGTTAATATAATAAAGTCACCTTTATTGAAAAAGAGGTCCATTTACTGGATTTGGCTGCTCTGACAAATGTAGAAATAATCTGCATATTTATGCTTGTAATTACCTGGTAGTGTCTTTCTGGTAGTCACAGTTAATGTTTCCTTATAGTTTTTTAACTAATGCATTTCACATTCTCTTATGTAGTTGTTTCACGATAAAGAACAAGTTAGAGAGTACTTTACTTGAAAAAACCTGAGAAATGTACCAGCTTTATTCAGATATGGTACTTGAGCATATAAGGTACTATAAAACAGCTGAGGTACAAAGCTGAATTCTTCATAAACTCCAAATCCCCACTGATGTTAACAGAGTTTGGAAGCTGTGCAATAGAGGAGATTTACGTTTGACTGTCTCATCTTAGTTCCTTTTTGGACACCACACAAAACTACTGAGCAAAATTTTCACAAAGTGTGCAGTAAAGCAAAGAGAAAAAAAAAAAAGAAAAAAGGCATCACAATGTATTGAATGCAACTGCTATTACCACATTATGTCAACATTAATAAGTTTCTCAAATACATTCATCTGCTGTTTGAATTCTAGCTGCATTAAACTATCTGACAAGACAGAAAGAAACTACCGTCTTTAATGGCAAACTACCTCTTGACTCAAAGTGAGAATTCTAGCCAGGAGCTACAGGAAAAGTCAGACTATGTAATGAAAAAATCAGGTTTACATTCCTTTAAATACAAAGAAACGGACGTCTGCATCTCATATCTGTCTGCTGACTCCACTTTCACAGAAATTCTTGGAGGACATATAAAACTGAATTTGAAAAGAACAGAAAGTGGAATCAGCACTTAACTATGTCCTCTAAACTGACTTATTTTATGTGATATTTGCAATGTCTAGTTTACACTGCATCCTCATATTTACGCAGATGTCACAGGGTATAAGCACTCCAAATAATATTGAATGTACAAGAGAAACAGCTTCACAAATGGGATATAGCATGTGCTTTTTAGGCAAAAATGCCGTTTTGATATCATACCTCTTTACCATGTTGGTCATTTTTTCAAATGACAAAATAGTCCCTGTCAAGAACTTGGTCACATACACATATTTACGACAAACCCAAGATCAGAAGTCTCATTTGTTAGATCATGTGACAAGGATAAGATTTTACTAAGCAATGTATCAAAGCCCCTAGTATCATAGTCCACAACATTTTACAAAGAAAACTCTCATATTTTAAAATATATGAATACAGTGTTTTTCCTTGTAATAACCTAATTACTTTCAGGTTTATAAGCATAATCAAGACCTCTTCGCTGGAAGAAAAACACATTTTTCTGTACCTTACCTTAAAGTGTGATCCAAGACCATTATTACATTACTGAATGTAAATTTTTATATTAATGGCCCAACAGCACAGAAGAAACACAGGATAAATCATTGCAAAGGAAGAGAACTGTTCTGGCTGTCACGCTATATCAGCTTGATTATGCAATGCTGGCAAATAATTCCATTTATAAATAGTAACATTGCACCTTTGACACAACACTCAATCAAAAAAATAGATTTGCTGAAATGAAGAAAATGTTCCTGTATAAATCGGAGTATAATTATAAATCAATTCTTTTGTTTCCTCATCTTGACTGGGGAAACGGTGCAGGCTCTTCCGGGCTGTAAAACATTGTAAAAGTACAGATCACTTTACTGTTTTCCTCTTTGACAGTATCTTTCTTGGCAAAGTAAGTTATTCTGTGTAGCATAACAGCAAACAGAATTACAGTAACTACTATGTGAAGAACTGTGAAGATACATCTTCAGAAAGCTGGTTATGGTAGTATTTTATTACTGGGGAGGGAGAAATTTTATTATTAATTTGAAGCCAAGACTGTAAAAAAATATTTATCCATGAGGTACTGGAAGTACCTACCAGAGATACCAGAACTTGCAGTACTGAAAGAAATGCTCCAGAGTATCAGCTTACTGAAAGTTGCAGTGTTAACGTGGACTGTACTGGTGAGGACAACAAAATCTGAATCCTCGTCTGGTTTACCACGTTGGCAACCCTACATAAGTTAAACTTAACAATGGATGGATAAGAAAATGCTATTTCACTAGAATGGTTTAGTTATTAAGTGACCATAGATAAGCCTCTTTTTACCAGCTGAAAGCAGTTTACAGTTTTCACCCTGTGGTCTATTTGCGAAGTTAAGGAAGACATTCTGCCTTACAGTAGCTAAAAACATCAATTACTCATTGCAGCGTTATGATATGAAGTACTTAGTAGGAGCAGCTGTACACAAATTGGGGAGGTAGTGGAGAATAATTCATGATTTGGTATTTGAGACCGGCGGTACTCACATACAGCTGGTTGACACAAGTTTGCTCTACTAGAATTGAAGGTCAACAGATCCAAAAGCTAGTGACACATCTGTGTGCTACTATGCACTACTAATATCTTATATATGTGTATACATATATAAAAGAAGTCACATGCACTCTGTCTCAACAGGACTTACAGGCAGAGTTGACGCTTATTTTGCCACATTTACTTGGATAATGGCCTGAGCAAGCTTACTTCTGCCTGCAATACAGTGTGTAGACAGATACTAGAGAATGTGGCAAACAGAACTAGAAAATATGTTGCATTCTAGTATTAGACTACAAAAACAGACTCATACTATACTTTCTCCTGTTTTACCCTCTATTTTTGTCTTAGACTCTCCTAAGTACTATATCAAAATTCTTAAAATACAGGAAGCTTATGGATACTGACGAGGAACTTTACATATTTTGCTACCTTTTCACAAAGGA
The DNA here is from genome assembly GCF_028500815.1 of Rissa tridactyla. Lineage (NCBI taxonomy): Eukaryota > Metazoa > Chordata > Aves > Charadriiformes > Laridae > Rissa > Rissa tridactyla. The sequence continues at coordinate 39,835,417 of NC_071467.1, read as the reverse complement.
GAGTAGGCCTACATTCTGCAAGGAAGAGCCCTGAACTTGTATGAAGCACAACTTTTATTTCTACACTCTCACTGACCAGGTCAGCACAAGTTGCATTTCTTTAAATCACTGTCTGCTTTCTCCAATTAGATGACTCTCTTGATTAGAGATGAAATCTAGAGACCAAACTCAATTAGGTTATTGATTATGTTCTTCATAGTCCAAATCAATCAGGTAAGACAATTTCATAAACATTCAATTTAAAATATGAAAATGGTATTTCAGCAGAATGGTTTAGTAAGTATAAATAGAGGAATAAAGCGAGCTTGATCCCTTCAAATACTCTTGTATTTATATCCTGCTTATTTATAGCAAATACACCGGAAGTGTCATAAATAATCAACATTTTATACATTAGTTACTTCCAGCTTCTTAGGGTATAAACAAACAAATTAGAAGCTCTGTAAAATTCAAAAACTTGTTGTGCTGTCTATAGTATACCACTGTTGGGCACTACATTTCACAGCTTTTATACATCCACATACTGCCCAAGCAGTATTTATAGTCTTGGTGCATATATTTTGCAAGCAAAACTGAGAATACATTTAATGATTATAACTCGGTTTGGAACTGAAAAAACCTCTGGAATTATGAATGGAGTATTTTTTTTTTGTTTCGTTGTCTTTGTGGAAAGAAGGCTAAAATGTTACAGTGACCATTCAAAATGATAGAAAGTCACAGCACAAACAAGACTTTTGAGCCAGCCTACTGAAAAGAGTTTGTGGAATGCCTGGCCTTTTGATGTCACTTTTACTAAGCCATTCTATTTCTAGTATCCCTTGGTTTTTTATAAGCCTGTAAAGCTTGCAGAGTAATCTTCTTAGAAAGCAGTAAGAGGTACTGAACTTTGACAACCGAAAGAGAGGTCTGTCTTCTTCAAAGATTTTCACTAACATTTCACCCTAAAAAATGACATTTTTAGATAATAACTTTTTACCTTCATTAATGAAGAAGTCAGCTATATAATAGGCTGCTTTTACAGCTGATGGGGAATGTGGAATGCCAGGTGAATCCTTCCACTCAAAAGGATTTTTCTCTGGATGCCACTGGACACCATAAATTGGATATTTGTATGCTGCAACAAATACAAAGCATGTAAGCAAGGTCTATGCCTTAAGAATTATATGCTTAGTCTTACTGCAAAATAAACTCAAAGCACAAGCTACAAAAATACTTCACTTATCAACAGTTTCACAGAATCTTAAACAGCAAGTTGAAACTCTGTTAAAGTCGCAGTAGAACTGAAGGAAAAAATGGATATTGTAAAAGAAGGGTCACTTTCTGTGCAAGAAGATTTTTGTACATCACTTTTTTGATTATTCATTTCAGAATTAATATTTACATATTAAAAAATAATGTTACAAACGTATTGGTCTCAAAACTTCCTATCTATTGCCAGCATCACTCAACATAAAATATTCACAGCCACACAGGATATTCCTGGCAGTTCCATGGGACAGATCCAAGTCTTGGGATCTCCTTGAAAGCCTAGTCAATCCAGGGGCAGCTCCCATCTACGCTGTGCCTGCCCTGATGCACACAAGGGGAAGCCAGTCCTTAACTCTCTTACAGAGAACGGCAGCTGATGATTGCTCTGTGATAAACCGCTTGCAGGCACAGGAGATGTCTGTCATTAGCCTAATCAGGTTTTCTGATCAAGCTGCTATTCCTCTGTTCTGGAGGACAGCCAGTATGCTGTACAGATGAATCCCATGGGCTGACAGCTGGGCCTTACTGTAGAGCTCTTAGTAGTGCCCCGATCAAGATAAACCACTCCCTAAAGAGCTAACTTGTTTCTTGAGCCGAGTAAGCCTGGTGCAAAACATACACAATGCAAGATAAGTAATGCAAAAGGCTTTTGGAGGAGGGCAATTACCAGTATTGCTGCTAAAGTAATGAGGCATGCTGCTGTTACCTCAGCACTCTGAATTGCTCTTTCTGTAAACAGCAAATGGATACAGAGCACCGCAAGAATGCGAGCGTAAGCAGCCAGAAAGCAAGGTGCAACACGGGCACATTGCACCATGGAAGGATTAAAATGCTACAAGATGAGTGCTGTACTCTTCGCATCACAGCACTCAAATATTCCTAAAGCGTAACAGTAGGTGAGTGAAGTAATTAATTAGGCTCACAAATATGTACTCAAAAGATACTGCAAACAGAGTATGTTCCTCACAGCCAGAGCACCAGCAGCTCTCCCTGCTATTCTAACAGCAAGGGCCAGTACAAATTACATCAATGCCAAAACACCTCTAAAGAACTAGTTTGTTACAGTCACAGTTTACAAAGGAAATTCGTTTCCCTACCTTCCATGGTAGATATAAACTCCAGTTCACCATCGGTGTTAGTGGTCAGAACATTATAGAAATTACGAAGCCTTTCATTCTTTGTGAAATTCTGTGACAAGGAAGGGAAGAAAAAAAGATGTTATTTGCTCATTTATTTTTAGTTTTAACAGGGCAAATGCATTTGTGTTCAGGAAATAAAATGATCAAATACCTCCATGGAGAGGCTCCACATATGAAAGTTTGATGTCAACGGCTCAGTAGCAAATGCACGTAACACATCATCAGGGAAATTCTTGAATAATCTACTGTCTTTTGCAGCTATTACAAAGAAAAATGAAGAGAGGATACTGTCTATTACCCAAGCTGCTAACAGATTGACTAATACTGAACAGGAGACAAATTTAATAAAATACTGTATTAAAGTAAACCTTTTTCTGTAGTATAACTTTGTGATTTTAGAATAGGCTGCAAGGAAAATCAGTGAAATAACTACAACAGGTTTCCAATATGCTATTACCACTGTCCTCCAGTCTTGACCCAGAGAGGACCCAACTTTGCTACTTAAGTTCTCACTAAAATAAGCACCATTCTTCGCCCCTCATTTCAGTGACTTGTACTCATTCACAATGAGTACAAAAGACAGAATTTGTGAATGCTGCATGTTCCACAGATGGATTACTCACAAATTAAAGGATAAAGTATCAACAGAGGCTACATTTTACCAGTGTTGATGAATGGCACAGCTGTATCTTAAGGGATATCTCTGATTTCAATACTGTAAAAGTGGGACAGCAATGCTAATATTAATCATTAGGAAAGATGCAATTTGAAAAATTTAAAATCACCTGCTCTTCGAGCTTGATAGGTTTTGGACCCATGAATTTTGTTCAACTTGGTAACAAAAAGGGACCTAAACCCACATTATTTTTGTAGGTCCAAGTTATCAAATGACTCAGAGCCACAACTGTGGTTTCTGCTTACTGTTGTTAGTTCCATATGGCTTGTGCTCACATCTCTGCTTTAAAGTGACAGAGTTGAACCGACTTTATAAAAACAGTCATGGCAACTTAATAAGAAAGAATTTAGCAAGATAATAATCAGAAATCTCTCAAACATTCACCTCTGTGTATTTATCACAAACAAAACACAATCCCTCTCAGCAAAACTCAAGACATGAGATGTAATGGATTTTTCACCTGAGGTAAAGTTCAGAGGGAGTGCAAAACCATCTGTCTTGGTATTAACAAGTAAAACTTCGCCACTTGTGAGGTATGTAAGCTCTTCGTGTCCAAGGCATGTTCCCCATACTGGGAAATAATCTCCTTTATCATTAGCCTTCAAAATAAAAAGTAACAACATAAGTGAAAAGTACTGAAGATTTACAGAAAGAAGACTGAAGAGAACTTCCTACTTTTTTTGCTTTCTCTTGTGTAGGTGAGAAGTAAAACTACTACAGCAGTACAAACTGCTACCAGAGGAATTGTAACAGTTCAATTACAATTGAAATAAACACAGACTCCCTTAGTTTTTCTCCTAAAATACGAAGGCTAGGGGATATACACATCTATCGAAGCAGTAAACTGAGCCTAATGTTGATGTTAATTTGATTGTTCTGTTCTACAAATAAGTAACATCAAGGGCAGCCTAAACAGAAACCACAAAACGGCAACATTTCTATAAAAAAGGCAATCGTAAGAGGGGACACAAACCAATCTGTCACCATTTTGAGAGAAAGCCTATTCATCACAATTCATACTTTTACATGAAGCGCGTTATGGTCACATAGAAAGGGCCCTTTACAATGTCCATACACCTATGCCCACCCATCTGTATTAAGAAAACATAAATCCTATTACTAGCATGGCTACTGCCTTAAGTGACATACTTATATGCTTATTTAACTAGCAGGTATGTACCTGTGTTCCAGAAAGATAAATTGTGAGTTTAAGCAACATAAAAAAGTGACGATCATTTTCAAAAGAATAAAAATTGGCGGATAAGTGCAAAAACAAGAGAAGAAAGCAAAAAGGAGAAAAGGAAAGCCAAAAGAGCAACCAGCTTCTTGTTTCTTAACTAAGCACAGTGCATACACACAGTAGAAATTTGCATTTTGTATGGTTTATTCCTGATAGTAAGCACATCTTAGAGAATGGAATGTTTCAGAACTCCCGGTTTTATGAAATCTGAGTAGTCTTTCTTAACTTGTTTCTAAACATTTTTAAGTTATGCATACCACTCCACCCCCCGAAGAGCTGCTGCTCAAAAGCCATTTTTGAGAAAGCTGAAATTACAGGCTTAGAATAAAAATGTTACCCTACTGCATTACTGGTAGTATGGTAATAAGAGGCAACGTAACCACTTCTTCTCAGAGCAAAACGTGGAAGATTTACAGAAAGAAGGCTAATAGTACTGCAGAGTCTTCCTGACTACCCATCACACATGGCTAGAGACACAGAACTTGCAACTCCACCATCTTTCTTTCATGTAAGAAAGTACTGAACTGTAAACTTTTTGTTCCCCATCTTTTTTTTTTTTTTAATAAACATTAGCCTGGAGGCTACGCATATATTAAGCAATACCCAAGATGTCATATTTTAAAAACTAATTTAAAAGCTGGAAAACAGTATTTCAATTTAGGTTTTTGTCTAGCTAGTAAAATTCTATTGACTTGGATGGTGATTATCATTTCACATCTTCTGTTAATGTTAAAGCAGAGCCAGACCAAGCCATTTCTCATTGTGAACATTTGAAAATGAAAAGGAGCCCTCATGCGCTCTAAAAAAAAAAAAAACCCATAAAATTCAGTCAATTCTGTACCTGCTAATGCACTCTTGACTACTGTAGCTCACCTTACATTAGTAAAACTGCCAATATTTTATAGCTCTGATTAGGTCTCAAAAGATGAAAATCAAAACACACGATCATCACAAACAACACAGAAAAAAATCCAGCTTATTAGTAAGGGTTACCTACGATGAACCAAAAAGTATTTTCTGCCTTTCACTCACCTGAAATACACATACCACCTAATAAACCTGTTTCTCTGATCATAAAATTATGACATAAGCAATTCAGTTAATCATTGCGAAATGTCAACAGAATTTCGTAACAGCACTGCAAACCACAAGAAACCCTTGCTCCGATACCGAATACCAAGACACAGGCTGCACTTCACACAGTGAGCAGTTTCAAAGAGACAAATGAGATTAATTGGCTTACATAGAACTGAGATAGTCTTTGCAAGATTCAGGTTTAAGGCGACAGACTAACAATCACCATGAATAAAGACAGAGACAGACAAAAGAATAATAACATTGGTGCCATGGTGACTGAGGAGTAGGAAACCGAATTACTGAATTGCAGCAGCTGACTGGTCCTGTAAATGCCACTGCCTGTACTCTCCTTCCCTGCTGTTGGAAAGTCAACAGAAAGTGTAGAAGAGGAATTCCTCGCTGTCAATGAGCACTTCTACCACAGTAACAGTTTAAGGACTACTCATAACTGGCTCTAAAATTGGGCAAAGTTTTCCAAAGTATAGATTCTGTGACAATTTTAATCAATGTTAGCTGAAAATAAAGTCAGTAAAGAGGAAAAAAGAAAGAAAATTTAGATTTTTATTCAAAATTAAAACAGAAGATACTTAACAAATCTTAAGGATTGTATATAAAGCTCAGTGAATCTCCATTCCCTTCCACAACACAAATTTTACTGACAAATTTGTTGATTACTATCTGAAAAAAACCCACCCCTTATGCTCTAAGAGAATTAAATCTTCAATAAGGATTCAGAGCCTTCCTGACGTTCTTTGAAAGAAACAGCTTTCCCAGAAATTCAATCTTTTCTTAATAAAGCTATCATATAAATATTAAAAAATAATTAATATAGCCTTTCAAGTGTTCTCCCACTTTTTTCTGTGTTATAAATTAAGCTAGTATTTACTTTAAAAATCTGCTACATTTACCGTTACCAATGCAAAGAAGCAGGTAATATGGTGTAACATAACTAATGTAGACCCCTTACCTTCACCTCCAAAGATATATTTAAATCTACTTATAGATAAGTGAGAATAAACGTGTTTTACTAGCTGTAACATATATGTGAAAGGAGGCCTTAATGCTGTATTATTGCAAATTGGTTTATTTGAGAATGTCTCTAGAATTCTTTCTGAGTCTAAACTTTAGTCATGAGACTTCTACAAATGATCACATTTACGTATATCTTTATTCAACATTTAATGGCAATGGATGCTCTGGGCTTTTGGAAGGAATTATTGTTACTTTATTGCAAGTTCCACAAAGCCATAAAGCTCCAGGTCCAATGAATAAATGATACTGTTCTCACCCGAAGAACTTTGGAGTTTAAGACCATGACACAACATATAAGAGGATAGGGTGTCAGAAGTCTGAATCTTAAGGTACAAAATGATTTTTTTATGCAGAAGCCAGCAATAAGCTACTTATTATCTGGCTTACAGTTAACACACTGGATGCCAATGGAAAACTATGAAAATATGAGCCTCCCTGTCATTTTGATCTCTGAACAGTGACAAAAACAAGAACAGACTGTTCCTTAGTAATTACCTCTAATGCCTTGTGGTAAAATATCTTAGCAACCCTGGAATATTCTGAAGTCTTAAGATCCACACCACCTCCTGGAAAAAGTACCCTGCAAGGCAACATCCAAGAATCTGATTAGCAACGGTGATCAAACTGAAACCTGGACAATGTACACAGAGAAAGGTCTGACAGCGGTTTTAATGGTAGGATCCAGGTCTAGATTAAGACATCTACATTTCAGAAATCTATAGACAGGAATTTAAGCTTCCCTTATGGACAGCAGGGATCTAGTCAGAAAAGTCAATGGAGACTTGAATAGGTTTTCTAGAGCAGACACCCACCTGGTGAGTAGGTTCAACAGCCCTGTAGGCTCCAATGCCTGTACTGATTAGCATTCCATTAATCATGTGAGTTTAGACAGCTAGTACACACGCAGACACCTAAGTTTAGGTGTCTTAGTATTTAACTGAATCATATCCTAAATCTTAGTATTCTTCTACTGAAGAATGGTTACTATCACAAAGTAGCGACCAAGCCTAATGCAACATAAGCATGAGGAGAGTAAACAGAAAATACACAGAACATACAGATTTCAGGTGGTATACAAAAGGCTTGGGTGCCACGACTCCATCAAATCCTGTCCTGACTCTTAGCTGGCTCTCCCTACCACTTTAAAATCCTGGCCCCAATCTTAATTCGTCCTGTTCAATTTCAGTAAAGAAGAATTGTGGTTCTGGCAGAGTGACCTGCTTATTGCAGACAACACACACCAAAAAGTTCCTATTAAAAAGGAAAAAAAAAAAAAAAAAAAAAAAAAAAGTATGTTTATCTGTAACCTTCGGTCACACAGGAGCTAATATAGCTGAAGAAGACAAAGCAATCTAAGAAAGAATTTCAAAGAAATAGTGCACAGTCTTGCACAAAAAAAAAAAAAGAAATTCAACAACAGCAGCAATTCTCCATGCAGCTCCCCAAACCCAAACACCACAACACACAGTTAACCAGATTTCACAGGTACATGTGATGACATAGAAATTAATCATGTCCCATCAGAGACAGTAACACGAAATGAAGGAAGTCTCTTCTGGCTGTAACTGGAACCGTACCCACAGAACCAACAGGAATGAATGTGTGAGCACTCCCTAACCCACTGCAGCAGAACCGCAACTAGATTTACTCAAGCCACACTCATCAGTTGCTGATTTTTTATCAAAATGACTGAAGAATTTACTCTGTGTTTCTGTGCTCTGGAAATGACAACCTGCATCAGTGAGATGCTAACAAACAGCTAGAAACAACTAACACCTCAAATGATCCTAAGCATTTACAGAGTGATTGTGAGTTTAAACCCTCATAACCAGGTTTATTTTAAGGTGAATGATACACAGGATCACGCGAAAGCCACCAAGTATTTGGTGGAAAAGTAGAGCAGTATTCACAAAAATATAAATCAGATTACTCTCCAGTCCCAATATAAAAATGAATACAGCTAAAAAAGTAGGTTCAAAACAGGTCAGATTATAGACTTCTACCAAGGTCTAGTTAGACAAATAAGGCGATCCTTACATGGAAATGGTAGAAAATTCACTTCCCCTGTTCCTTTTGTTCAATCCAAAAACTGGTCAATACTAATTTTCCAATAGGAAAAACAGTCGCCAGTTCTGATAATGCAAAAAGGAAGTAATCCATTAAGTAGCAATGATAATGGCTTGACATAGTCATAAGCAGATTGAAATTCAGGCTACCTGCATTCCAGTATCTCTAACTCATTAGAGCTGATGTTGTTTTATATTCATAAAATTTTGTCTCTGCTATAGTAAATGTCATGATTTTAAGAAGGTGGTGTTTAATAATAAATAATTTCCAGCTGCAAAGAACCTGGAGCCAAGCTCTTACAACATGGAACATCAATATATCTCTTTCTTATTCTAAGTTTCCACAGAATGAAAAGTCCTTCCCTCCAGAGATCTTATTTGTTATTTACACATAGGTATGCTGTGGCAGCCATTAGCTGACAGGGCAACAAGAGGAAATATAGACCATCCTTGGTCACCTGCATAGCACAAACCCAGCTGCCAGTCGCTGCAAAGACAGAAGGATAAGGGAACTGGATCTACTTGCCTAATACCCTCTTCTGCATCAAGGTAAGCGGTGAGGTAGAAAGAATGGGAGACCCCATTGGTCTTCTGGCAACAAAAGAGAGGCTGGCTGCCATGAGAAAGGGATGAAATCATTCATTTTGCCTCCAACATGAGGAGCCACAGGGAAGAAAGTGTCACTGCTTTATACTTGCTTATACCACAAGACTGTAAAGACCCATGTCTTAGCAACAGGCCTAAATCTGCAAGTTCTACACCTGTTGATTAGCATTCTAGCATATGCATAAGCCTAACAAAACTATTCATGGTTTAAGATGCTCATCTTGTGACTACAAGTAGTGCAATCACATGCTACAGGCTCACACACAATCCAGCCTGTGAAGTGCAGCATCAGGTGATTTAACTCTTCTGAAGTGCACTTTTAGCACAAGGCAGACATAAAAGGTTTTGACTTTGCTTATACCACAATTAAAATGCATTAAATTAGATCACATTATCCCACATTTAAAATGCCGGAAGAACACATGGGTGGACAGTTGCCATAAGTTAGCTGGAAAGTTAGACTTAAGCCACAGAATCACAACAGGCAAGATGGGCCATTCAAGTAGCAAGAGAGAAAGCACACCAAGAGAAAAGGGTAGAAGAGATGGGAAATCAGAAACTTTTACGATAAAGGAGATACGGAGAAGACTGGAAGAGGGAAGAAAGGGTAGTAACAGTGATAAAACTCATAGCAAGTGCTATTAAATACCAAAATTAGGTGATCACTTAAATGAGGAAGAGGAAAAATTTAACAAAGAGGAAGCTGGCTATTTCATTTCAACTGTTAACCACTATTAACACCACTTCTGTCTGCCTGCAGACAAGCACAGGAGAATGCCAAGATGAGCCTTGGCACTGTTGCAGATTATCTGACACGTGCTCCTCGAGAAAGAAAAGGCAGCAGACACACATCGGATGAAATAGTGCTCTCTGCCTTAGAAAATATTTACATGTCTGCAGTGCTCAGCACAACCTCTCAAGAGAGTAGAAAGACAGTGTTCTTGATAACATGGCACAGCTCAAAACCAGAACCATCATTTCTTTCAACAGAAAATCAGTGCTGAAAACTTACCCGTTAATAGAGTGGAATATTTTGTCATATTCTTCATCTGAAAGATTTAATCTGAAACGCCAAGAAAATAGTTACAGAACACATAAGAAATATACATATTTAACCACAAAAATATCATTGTTATTGAACAGAAACACAGAAAATATGTCAAAAGCATGCTTTAAACAGAATAAAATAGTCCCAAATCAAATCAAACATTTCACTTGACACAGCTCAGTAGAGACTGAGAATCCACAAAATTGAAAGTAGAACCCTGTCTGGAGCCGTTCAGGATTAGGTACTCCAAGACCCCTTTGCAGACATTCGTTAAATTTAACATTTACATGAATGGCGTGGTTATTATTTCCTGCAGACCGGCAACTCCAGTTTCCAGTTGACTCCAAGAAGGGCAGAGCTGCAAACAGTAGGTCACACCCATTCTTCAGGAAAGACCAGGTGGAAAGATGAGAAAGACCTCAGCACCATCAAAATATCAGCAAAGCAGTGTGACTACACTCGCACAGAACCGATACACTGGGTATATTCAAAGCATCCAGCTTTGCTGCATCTAACTTAGTCGCCAGAATTAGAGGCCATCATTCACCTATGAAGCTTCTGGTCAGTGACCATTCTGAAAGCTCCACCAGCTACGTGAAGAACGCTGGCTTCTAATTCAGGCACTTATCTGATGCCCTTATTGGACTGTGTAGATATATCCTGTTGCGATTTTCTGCAGTGGCATTAGTACTGTTTTAAACTTCTGACAATTATAATTTTAACATCTGACTTCAGTGCATTTACTGTTTTATAAATAACTGCTGGCTATGAAGCATTGTCAGTTGCGTTACTTACTCTGCTACTTTTTAACCAACAACTGAAATACAACACATGGAGTTAGTGACCCACAGTTTGAGCAGAACTGGACTTTGATTTCTTCAAGAACTATTAATGGCCTTTCTCCATTACCTGAATTCTGTGACTACATAATGTGACAGAAGACAGTATGTGTATATATATCTAGATATCTATGGGTGTTTGGGGGGGCACAATTAATTGTGACTGAATATAGCTAACTTCAAAAATCACAGACGCAAACTATGGAATGTAATTTTAAAGGTCAAAAAAAGAGTATTTTTCAAATAAAGGTTATAAGAAGAAATATTAAAAATTACATGTTCCAGTCTGCTTTTATTCTGATTTCTAAAACAAACTGCTTGCAAATTGTGGAATCTTCAAATAGTTTTTAAGGAGGTCTAAACACTCAGAAAAGCAGCACAACCGCTTTCTGTGCCTCTAAGATGCCTCACATCAACCAATTATTACCCACTTGTAAGCATATAAAAATCTACCTTATTGGCACAACTCGGGCACCAGCAGATTCCAAAAACTTCACATATGAAGCTGCGATATAAGAACTTCCAAATCTGCGAAACTTCTCGAAGTGACATTCCTGTGACAACACCCCTGGAGGGTCCAAGAAAGAAAGTTAGCACTATACAAAGAGCAAACGCTAGGCACCAAAAGAAAAATTAAACTCCCATTTCCTACATGCTGGGTTACAGCGTTACATTTACTGCCTGAAAGAATTACAAACACTGAGACAATAGGGCATCAATTACGATGCCCGGTCACAAGGTAACAAATAAACACACATTATCAATTCTGTTGACTCAATTTTCCACAAGACTCAATTTACTTAAGAGTACAGCTTCACTTAAATAAGTTATTGTTATTTGGGGATTTTTAAACAAGGCATGTATAGCGTGACACTATTTACAAAAGCTTTAACCACCCCTCCGCTTCAGGAGCCCTTTGACTCCGCACAGAAGCCGGCACGGTTTCATGTCGGTTATGGGAGCGGTTCTCTCCCTCAGGACGGCGAAGACGGGGTGCGAGGCCGCCCAGGGCCGGCCGGTAACCCCCGGGCAGCGGCCGCCGGCAGCTGAGGGACGGCCACCCTCCGGCCCCACGGCCCCCACCCCCCTTACCGATGATGGGTCTGTCGTTGCGCTCAGCCGGCCGGCTCCGGAGCAGGAGGGAGGCTGCGGCGGCGCAGCGGAGGAGGAGGAAGAGGAGGATAGCGGCGGCCGGGAGGTGAGGAAGCCCCGCGAAGCGCCCCATGGCCACGTCGCCCGCGGCCCGTCAGCAGCGACCGCTCCCCTCAGCGAGCGGCCCGGCCCGGCCCGGCCTACCGCCCCGCAGCGCCCGGCCCGGCCCGGCCCGCCCGGCGCCCCGGGGCACGCTGGGAAACGTAGTTCCGGCGTCCCGCGACCTGTGTGAGGAGACGGCGGCCTCCCGCTGAGGGGCCCGCGCAACCCCCCGCTGAAGGAACTGACGGGCGAGGCTGGTTCCGCTCGAAAAGTTTTTATTAATATAATGACGTTATACGTACAAAATTGAAAAAAAAAATTGTGCATTACATTGTGCTTATGGTCAGTAGTAAATTATATTTGCAACTTACTTTTTTTTAGAGGCACTCCTGACACTCTTAAGGAATAATGCACTTAAAAGACTGTTACTTTTTTTTTGTTTTATTGACTATGCACCTCATAGGCACCATACCACCACCCATCGCACCAACACCTCTGCCATTCGTTACGCAATCCTAATTATCTTGTGTCCTTATTATTAGCAGCAACTGCAATTGTCCCTCGCACAGAGTTCCTACCTTCTCTGTAACACGTAAACATTAAAAAAATAATTAACAGTTCATGCAAAAATAACTGCACTCAGTGCTCTAACTGTTGTCTTATGCAAACACGTTACTGTTTAATAATACATTCCAGGCACTTCCAAAGACATTTAGGACTTTATGTTCACAGAGCCGGTGTAGTCACAATGAAGATTTTTTTAAAAACGGCTACATTTCGTCCATGTGCTTATACATATGCAAACAAGTCAAGGCTCTGCTACATAAAACAGCAATAGTTAGAGACTGGTTTCAAAGGAAAAGTTTGAATTTTCCTGTTCACTGAAACACAGCTCACTCCTTTATGCAGTTTACATTCAAGGATTAAAATTGAAGAGGCATAAAATTAAGACAATAGCTTTAGTTCTCCAGTTCATAAATTATTTGGAAGCTGAGTTACACGCTTGAAGAATTGCCAGATGCCTGACTACTTAGTTTATTTTCTTATAAAGAAGAATTAGCACTTCACTGAACTCCTCTATTTAAGGAGCTTTTATATCACAAAATAGTTCAATCTGAGAAAAAGACAGATATATGAAATATATGAATATGTGAAAATATATCTGAAAAATGTTTCTTTAAATTTAGGCTCTATATGAAAGAGAAGAATGAAAAATGCACTTGAGGAAATGAGGGAATTGGAAGAAAAAAAAAATATTTAAAAAGTCCTTGTTGGTTTTGAAAGAATTTTGTATCTGGCATTGACCTTACCACAGCAGAAGGAACTACCGCCACCAAGTACACTACGGACCTTTCATAGATGTTCCTCCTGCTAATAAAGAATAGCTTCCAATGGCTTTTGCAATAATACAGTGTTAACGATAATCTAAAATAAGACATTTCTCTCCCCTAAGCATAAATTAAGATAACATCCCAATGTCCTTAAGATTCCAAAGTAACTGAAGTTAGCATTTCTAGCTACCTGAGAAACAAAGTATTTGTTATGGATTCATTTATATGAAGATTCATATGAATGCTTAAATATACAATGCTTATGCAAAGACCCCCGGCTTATTACAAAACAGCATTAAACACTGGGTAAATGAATTCCAGCAGCTGGCGCGTTAACAGAGTTTTTAACAAGAGCTGAGTGAAAAGTAAAATAATGTTTTAGACTATTAAATACTGGGGACTGCAGGATGATACTGCTATGTAACATGAGTGATAGCTTTTACACACATGCAGTGTTCATATCTGAATCATGTCCATTAAAAAAATAAGAATATGTTTCCAGTAAGTATAGACTTTTTTCATTACTCCTACAGAAATAAAGAAGAGGGCTCAATGGAAATCAAAAATTATATCTTCTGTTGGGCACTGGAAGCAATGGACTGGCAAGTTGCCAATTACTTTTCTGAAAATAAAATGAAGATACCCAGCATTTCCTACACTGAGGTTCAGTGACCTACAAGCACCCTTAAACCACACAACAAATACTTCTAAAGTTCGGATACACAAAGTATAACATACTTCACCTTCCAAAAGAGACAGATACTGTAAACAGCTAACAGCTCTTGACCTACAGTAGGAATTAAAGGTGATCATCATCTGAGTTGCTTATAGCTTGTCCATAGACAGTATCTCTTTGAATAAAGAAAATCAGAATTTTCAAGGTTGCTTTGAATCTCTTACCAGTTCCTCCTCCTGATTCATGCTGTTCTTTGAAGAACAGGTACATGGTGTTTTCCCTGTCTTCTTCTATAAAATCGGATGATTATTGTGTTAATTGGCACAAAAAGGGAAGCTGCACAGGCAGCACAAAAGTTAACACAAATGTCTTACTATTGCTGTCTAGTTTTCAATTTGACACAAACTAACAAAACAGTCATTTTCCCTGAGAATCAATCCAAAAAGCAGCCTCTTTTCACTCTCTGTGAATTAGCCCTGTAGTCATACTTCCGCAACAAACTAGTCTATCCCATTCACGTTCTGTTCAGTTTTGTATCCTATCATCCTGACAAGCCAAGATACAAGATCTAAGCATAAGGTTCTGGACTGCATTATTACGGATGAGTTGTCTCCAAAGACTTAAGAGGAGCAGTGTCGATCTCTGATATCCAGTGCACTATTCAGCTTTTTGGCACAGAAGCTAGTCAATTACAAAGAGTATTGCAAACATATAGAATTCATTAATCTCTTCAGACGTATGTACTGAAAGGCTCCAGTTAGTATAAAAGTGCAGTCAATATAGTACTCAGTGCCCTGCAAAGACATACTGGTTTCATTTACAATAATTTCAAGATTAAATGAAAGATTTCATATTAAACTTATTTCCACTTCCAGTGTTCAAGAATTTATATAATACTCTAGTAAGATTACTCCTGGGCAACCAGAGAAATGCTCTGAAGATAATCTGCAGATGCCATTATAAAGTCAGTCCATTCCCTGGCCAGCTCTTCAACGGAGACTTCCTCCCCCCCATATTCCTGTGGGAGAATGCTGACTGGGAAGTGTTCGGTCAGACTCTGCATGTAGTTATTTCCATGCATATACACCTAAAACAAAACATGAAAAGCATTTACTTGGGTATAAAAGATAGACTACTGAGGCAGCAAAGAAACTTGGTGCAAGAGCTGAAGCCACCAGCTTGGTTTGACTAAGCAAGTGTACTTGTTCATAATGAGCTCCTAAAACGAAGAAAAAAGTACCACCATGTACACAAGTTTCCCATGGGTGCTCAAACTCTGTCCTACTCAGTATCCGCAGCTTGATGAAGCACAGACTACAACCAGAGAACTGCATTTTACGCAGCTGCAAGCACAGGAGACGAAACTAACTACAGTCCTGTTCCAGACTGGTTTAGTGACACTGATGAGGGTACACTACGTCCATACAGTTAAAGCCAGCTAAACCATGGGAAGGCTAGGGGTTGGTCTTGCCATGACAGATACCACGTACTTGCTTTTCAGTCATTTCTAAGAAAAGAGCAGTGTTTGGCTCCTGACCATTACTATCTGGTCCTGCCACACGTTTTTAAAAACATTATGTAGCATGTATGTAGGTTCAGACATGTGCCAAGGAGAATATTCAGAAGAATCTGTATCTCAGTTCTTATGTTTCAGTTCCAACTGAAATTAGATCCTGGGCTACTCCTCCACTTTAACCCTTGTAATACTGTGGCTTTGGTTCTTTCTCTTCTTGCTTTATTGTAGCTATTCTGAAGTGTTGTTCATTACTTCCAGTCAGAAACTTTTATAGGCCTCTTATTAACACTTGACAGGAATTTTCTGCAATTATTATCACACAAAGACTACAAGAATATGCACTCAAAAGGTAGTTGGCTGCCTTGTATCTAACATTTCCTCATCAGGAAGTAAGACAATGAGCAATGAGTTAATAGTAATTATTCCTATGACGGTATGCAGAACTGGCCCTTAGAGGGTTTTTTTTCAGATAATACCTGGAACTCTAAACCAGGAGACAAGCCAATCTGCTTCTGTTCTATTCCATGAACTGGGATATCTAGTTTGTTTTCTTTTAGGCCTCTACTGTCCACCTGCCCTCTCTTCTGCTTTTTGAGTTCTAGTCTGAGATACCCTGAGCTGATCGGGTGACAGGGGCTCGTTTCACAGGCATTAACATGAGAGAAGAAGGGCCACAGCATCAGGCTGCTGGAATATGCTTTTTTATCATCTTTTCAGGGCAAGGAACTGACTGCACAAGGCTGGCAGAAACAATCCTGCCTCTCCCATAACAAAACACGCATGCTAGGAAAAGGGCACCCGCAAATAACAGCTAACAGCACCCTGGAAAATCTGATCCTGGAGTGCAGTGGGTACTGCCAATACACAAGATTCATGTGCTGAGACAAGGAGGCTTCAGAGTGGAAATAACAATAAACAGTGCTGCTTATTTTGTACCTTAGTCCTGTTGTTAACACTTCACTGTATTTCATTTTCTGCCAGCTGAAACCTCCAATATTCATGCTATGCTACAAAACCCAGAATTCTTGGTGTGCTTTTGCATCTGAATACAAACAGGGTTTTGAGATTTAAAACGGCAAAACAATTTAGAACAACTAAGAAGCTATTTGGAAATAAATTTTGAACTTAAGCCTGACATATTTTTGATGCATAAATGTCTCTGCAGGACTTTCAGAACTAAAAAGTTGCCTTCTACTAATTCTGCACAACTTGGAGCATAACATCACTGTTCAGTGACAATTTCTCACTGTCATTAATAGGCAGAGCATTAGAAGATCCAGGACCTATTTCTTCCTACTCCTGCGGAAGAATCACTGTGTGACCTCAAGCAAATCACTTAACCTCCCTGTGTCACAGTTGTTTTTATCTTTAGAGCTGTGATAACAGCAACCACTTGCAACTCTCACATTATTGATAACTGCAAATGCTTTACAATTTGATTCCAAAGGCCCATACGGCACTAACACACAAAAATGATTTATGCTTTTCAGTACTCAGGAGTACCAGATCCTAAGGGAAGTGCTGCAGATTGTCATGTAGGGGTTTTGCGGCAGAAAGAAATAGCTGTGTGCACTCACCCGTTCTTTTATTTTTTCAGTGAGAAAAGGCTTAATTAGAGCGAAGACTGGGTGGAAGAATAAAGGCTCATTAATCAAGTGGATACCTCGAACTTTTAGCGGAAAGGAATCCTGTCAACATACATGAAAAACAGCATAAGAAAATATTATTGAAAAGATTCTATTGTTAAGGACAAATCTGTGAAAACTATCTAGTCCATAGGTTAGGGTATTCCTCCTGACCTTGCTAACAGCTGCACTTTGGAGTGTTCTTAGTTTACACTGCCGCAACAACGCTTAGAAAATCACATCTAGTTTCTCCCATTAAAAGGAAAAATAAAACAAACAAAATTCCTCAAAAAACACGAGGAGAGGCTATTAAAAAAAACAAACAAGCAAAAAAACAACAAACAAGAAAACCCTCACCAAATTACACACAAGTTATGTACACAAAGCTTGTGCTCAGCCTTTCCTCAGAGGTACAATTATTCACAGCAGAGATTCTGCTGTTAATTTACCAAAAAGCTCCCTAGCCACGTGCTTTCATTGGCAATTCACAGCCTGAAGGATAATATGTAAATATATAAAAATATAAACCATTGAAGCTACTAGTTTAAGTTAAATAAATTATAAATATAATTTAGAGCCCTTATAAATATAATTTAGAGCCTTGAAATTCCTGGGAATTTGCCCAAGCCAGAAGTTCAACTTTACAACAAGATTACTGCCATAATGAAAATAAAAATTATATCTGCTATACAGCTTTTATAATATCAAATACTTCTACTTGCATTCAAGATTCATTTAGAAGTCCCAGATACTTTGCAAGTTCAAATAAAATATGGCAGTGCTCAAAGACAGCATTATGCAATGCAGAAAGTATAGCTTCCATTCATATCGCAGCTTATACTAGCTCTGCAACCAGAGGTTTTCTGCTTATGAAAATGGTACTTCTCACAAACAGTTCTCCCTACTAGTACAGTAGTTCTTCTCAAATTATTTTATGCACTCTTCTATGGATAAAAAAAAAAAACCAAACCCCACACATTTCTTAAATGCAACTCCTTTTAGATTTTAATGATAAAGACCTTAAAACTATCTGATTATATGTTTATTGCATGTTAGTATGTATTATCATATATGTAAAGTCTACTATCATGTTTTTCAGAAAAACAATTTGGTTTTGCCTGGGGTAGCAGATTTTTCAAGATGATGTCACCAATGTTACTATGCTTTCCACTCCTTAGTACGTATTTCCTTTCTATTAACTTCTGTTTCTTCATACAGGATAGTAATTTGCAAGACACATTTTTTAAGAAGAACACAGGGTTGAAACTAAGGTTCCTCAATTTTTACTTATAAACATATTAAGCAACACTAAGACAATCTCTGGGTCAAATACAGAAACTCAGTTGAAGTGATGAAAAGAATCTGAAAAATGAATGAGTTAAAGTTACTTCTCTTCTTAGAAAAGAACACTGGAAACATACAAGTTTTTTCCGCCTTTTTTTCCATAGCTATAATAAACATATAGAAGCTTGAAAAACATGCAACAAATCTGAAATAGGTCAAGATGGAAATATCACATTCAAATAATTTCCTGGTTTGAGATAATGGGTTGAAACCTTTAGATGTAATTGCAAATCCTATTCTACTTCCTTTCTGCTCTATTTCAAGGTCAAAAAATTACTAGCAGCTTGTTTACTACCTCAGAAATCAAATGAAACACTCTCGCACGTCCTGTTCTCATGAGATTTGGACCAGGTTCATATGAACATCAATAGTTCTTACTCTAGATGTGAGAAGATGGGAATACCTACTGGTTTCACCGAAGTTTTGCAACTTTTCAAAGAGGAAGAACAGCTGAAGTTCTAATGATATTAGTTCAATGACTAAGCTTTGACTGAACCTCAGATATGAACCTTACAAAATCAGAGCAAGAGATTATCTCCCTGTCTCATTTACACACCATAGGCTACCAGTTTTATTATTACTGATTTTGAACCTAAATTCTGAAGGGAAATGCGATTATAGGACTCACTGTAGCTTGCCTGTCAATTCTCTGTCCCCTTCTTTTTCAATTTTGTTCCTTTTTTCTTTTTTTTTCTTTTCTTTTTTTTTCCCCCACTCTCAAATCCATTGGCAAAGTTCAACGGAATTTGACAGGAATGAACAAGGCTTAAAGACAGTAAAGCCCCTAGAAGTTTTGTGAAAAATAGGAGATGAGGCAGCAGTGAGTGGCAAAAAATAATGCTCACGCTGGGGGGGCAAAAAAGCAAAGCAAAACATAAACATTATACATTCTGTTGGTAGCAGCTGAATGGTTACTTAGCATCATCCGTGCTGGTAACAAGTTAGTACTGTCTTGCTCTTAATTACTCTTAGCACATGCTATTTCTCATCTTCTCTGAGTCTCAGAGAAAAAAAAAAAGCTTTGAATGTTGAGTTAATGCACAAAAGAATGGAAGAGAGGAGATGAAATTGCAAGCGGGTAGATTTAGATTGGATATCAGGAAGAAATTCTTTACTGTGAGGGTGGTGAGACACTGGAACAGGTTGACCAGAGAAGCTGTGGATGCCCCATCCCTGGAGGTGTTCAAGGCCAGGCTGGATGGGGCTCTGAGCAGCCTGGTCTAGTGGGAGGTATCCCTGGCCAGGGCAGGAGAGTTGGAACTAGATGATCTTTAAGGTCCCTTCCAATTCTAACCATTCTATGAAACAGGATAACGAACACAGATCCTTACAAAATCGGGCTTCAGCTGCTTTTCTTGTGTGGTAACAAGAGTCTTATGAACCTTTTCTTGTAAAGGTTTATAAGTGGAGTCTTACAAAACATCAGAGGTTAAAGGACATTTACTGCTATACAAGGACATACTTTAAGTCAAATCAAGCACAACCTATGCCTGAACTGACTTTTAATGGATTTTGTTCTTTCAAGCCACAGAGACTCTAAGAAGGCCTAAGGAAGGAAAATTTATCATAGCTCAGAACAGAAGACAAATAGGGAGTTCCAGCAACAAAGAAGCATGAAGCAGTACGTTATACTTACTGTGAGCACAGCAGCAATCTTCTTGGCCACTGCTGGACTGATTTGAAATGCATGAGCAAATCGCCACCCTTGCAGATCAAAGATAGCCTTGACTCCATTCCGCTGAGTCTCAATCTCCTTTACAATGAGTTCAGATGTGATAAGACTGACACGGAACACTTCGTATGCTGTAAATAACTTGGGATCCCATTGTCCTGAAAAGTGAATAAATTGCACTGTATTACCACAAGAATACCACATACACCTGTAATTTTGCTTGTTACTGCTTCTAACATGCTTCTTAGGAACAAAAAGCAACAAGTAATACCAGAGGTCCTGAAATAAACAGATTTGACAGTAAAGAAGTTATTTTGTGTGTCTGCTCTAACACCCATCTGTTGAACTCTTTTTTTAGATGGTACCACCTAATGGTACATAGGTGTAGATGTCACCTAACGTAGTATGTCCTGCCTATGGCCATAGCCTCCGGTACGAAGTTTTGACAGGAATAGCTTAATTCAGTAACAGTCATGTTAGCAGAAACCAAAGATCACCAATCCAATCCATTCATATAATTTTTCTTTGGTGCAGTAATTCTGTCAAGATTCAGTGAACCTCACTTGTTTTTCTGAGGCCTGAGCAAAGAATTACATGGAATGAGCCTTAACCGTAGATGAAAGCTTCAGAGAACACAACTTTGCAGAGAGACAAATCATTTTCTACTAGACCGGCTGATATTAAAATAATTCTTTAAAAGTTGTCAAAAATAATTTCTCTGTCCAAAACAAGCACAAAGAAATATGTTAAAAATGTGATCATTTAACTATATTTTTTTTAAAAGACTTTTGGGAGTGCATGAAACAAACCAAGGATCTTCAGTGTTGCTAGACAGGTCTCTTTGCCTACATCTAAACAGTGAAAACCCAGTGAATTTCTCATTCACATCTAAACTGAATGTTGGTACATGACTAGGTGTGCACCTTTTTTTCCTGTTCTCACTCTCCCCTCTGTGCTGCATGTGCACCAATACCAGCCTTAGCACATGGCTTTGAAAATTTGCCTGGAAACAAATAATTGTTGGGACACTCAGACCCAAAAAAAACACATATTCTTGCAGGTTTTAGGGTTTTAACTTCAAGACTTTTTTTGATACAGATGAAGATTCCACTATAAAGAAAATAAGTTCTTCATAAAGTATTGTATATCTTTAGCCATACCAGTATATAAGTCAAATTATATATAACAGTTACAGCTCAATAAGCTCAGCTTCATATTAATGTAAAGGTATTTTTAACAGGGAACATAAACATGTTATCTTTCTAGGTAAGACATTCTGATACTATCTAATTTTACCAATCACTGATGTTGCAGCCATAAAATACTTTCATTTTGCTGCTCAAATTGTGATAATTAAAAGAAACGAAAACCAACAAAACAACAACAAAAACACAATACAACAAAACAAAATCATCAGTGCCAGAGCCAGGTGTGAAACAGGTCCAAGCAATTTTGTCACTCACCAATTCTGTATATTAGAACTTTGCTTCCATGTGGGTCCCTTGATCTCAGGATTCCGTGATAGCCAGCATGCAAAAGACCAAGAACAGAAGATGGTTGTAAATCTGCACTTATTTCTGGGCATTCAATTCTCCACTTCTGGTAATTTTTCAATAACTGTAAAAAATAAAAGTGGATGACAAATAGCCATCAGGTATTATATGAAGAGCACAGTTAAAAATGTGTTTTCAATATGTGGTCACAGTCAGAGGTTTAGTTCACTAAATTAGCTATCAGTTCATTGTGTATTTTAATCAAATCCCTCCTAGTAGTAGAAGGTTGCTATACTGGATCAAATAAGTAAGTTATGATGAATTTAGAATCTTGTCTACTTGTTAATAGACTGCAGTTGTAATTTTGTGTCAGAAAAGAAAACTGGAATATAGAGAAAAAGCCAGTAGGTTCTATGTAAAATACATCCAAAACCCAGTTTTCTTACTCAGGTTACATTTACAATTATTCTGTTTAATACTGCATCCGATTCTTTCAGGGCTTGTTAAACTTTGATGTGCAAAATCTTAGCAGACCATTCCCCCTTCACCATCCACCCCTACCCCTGCAAGTATGAGCTCATTTTGTACACACAGTCATTAATAATTTTGGTTTAGGTTTGAAACAGATTTGATCATCAGCATATTTAAAGCACATTTTCAAAGTCCCTCCTACCCCTCTGAAATGACAGAATATAACAATGTAGTGGGTCCATTACACATTAGACAATTTCCCTCCCACAGAGTGGAAATCATGAGAACCTGTTTCGCTAAAATAGAGATCCTGTCCATTATCAGGCACACCATCACCCTGGCTCTTAAGGCTGGAAAGCAGCATCATCAACGAGTAGATCTAAGGCACAGAAACAGCTGTGTGTTGAAAAGCGATGGACTAACTCTAAGGAAGAGTCAATTAAAGGCAATCCTTTCTGAGCTAACATCTACGTAGAGGAATTATATCTGAAACTGTGAAAGGTCATCTTGGAGGTGAATCATGAAAAGTTAAGTCAGTGATGCAGTAGTTCTAATTTCCAAGTCTAATTACTGTTTCTCTTTTAATATTCATTAAGTGGTGGTAAAAAAAATGAACTGCTATGCCCTGCAACTAAAATTTATTTAAGCCATTTTGCATAGGTAAGCGGGAAGCTATGCATGACTATCTTCTAAAAAGCTTCCTCTCAATTCATCAACCAAATTCTCCCTCAGCTGTATCACCCATGCTAAGTTCTCTGGCACTGAGTTTGGATGGTAGAAGGATAGCTGTGGCGAATAATTTAGATTTCGTGTTAAAATTTCCTGAACAGCTACAGTTTAGACCTCTAACCTGAGACCTTCAAAAGACCTAAGAGAATCAGAATTTTTCAGCACCTCATTTCAGAAACTGAAATGACTGCATTAAATCAGCTTTAGTCTAGGCTAACTTAAAAACAAACAAGGTTGGGGGGGTGGGAGTAGGGAAAGTAAGTTAATTTGTGGAATAGAAATTCACTATGATTGCAAAGACAGGCCTAATGAGGTACTCTGATTATCTCACTCTGTTAGTGCTTGACTCTCTATAAAGGGCATTGTTTGAGCAATCCCAACCACTTTGTGCCAACCAGACAGCACTGTCAACAACTTTTCCTTCATCTTTCCAATACAGACACTTAAACAGCAGCAAAATACAAAAACAACCTCAAAACAAGTATGCAAACACATCTGTAGCTTTTGTCATTTCTCCCTTTTCTTCTAAAATCTGTTGTACCACAACTTAATGAACCTAATTAACAATTACATAAACATTTTAAACATCTCTTTGAAGAGCTACCTGCCAAAACCAAGATGAGAAAAAAATTTATACATTCATTCAGTATCCTAAATAATTCTATCTTGTCAGTACAGTTAGTTTCTCATTTTCATGAATACTTACATTTCCCAACTTGGAAACAACAAGGAGTTAAATTCTGGACCTTGGGAAAAAGGAAATGGTGTTTGTGGCTTGTGACACACTCAAAATCCTTATGGAAGACATAATTTACCTTCTAGTGAGTCCATTGAGGAGTAAATATATGGTTGGAATACTACTGACACCTCCCATGACATGGGCAAGCGGTACACCTTTCAGACACATGACATGGCTAAGCTCCAAACATGCTTCCCTTGGCCAGAACGCCACAAAGTGATGAAGAGTGTTCAGGTTTTGAAAGCCTAATTAATTACCTGAAATGACTTAGAGCTGAAGTAAAGGTTAGCATTAGTTAATCTTCCACAGCATCTACAGCTAGTTTGGGGACATATTCTGCAAATTTTTACTTATGTAGAAAACCTTTTCTTAGCAGCTGGACATATTCAAGTCACACATGGCTACTTACATGAGTAATCCTTAAACATATAACGGAATTCAAAAACTAGCAGTGAGTACTTAGAGTTTCACTTCATTTTGAAAATTTCTAGTTTAACATTACTTAAGCACAGAAATTCACATGCAATTTTTAAAATATGATAATTTTTAATTTTTTTTTTTAGTAAAGACAGCAAGGAAAAACATAAATATTATATAACAATCCGTTGGATACAGAAGATGAAGCAACCCAACATCAGGAAAAACAGGAGTATATATTAGCTAGTATAAAAAATGGCTATGTACTTATAACACAAAGAAAACATCTCAATCTATAATTATCTGTGTTTACAAACTAAATAACCTACTTAGCATCTGCTCAGCATCTGAAAATAGATACAAGATAACTTGATAAATGGGGAAAGCTGGATGAAAAACTCCAGTGTCTAGAGGTAAGCATTAATCAACAGGTTTTGTCCTGAGGTCTGTTGGGGACAGTTCCAGACTTCTGAACATCAGAGATGATAAAGTTACTGATTAATCCAATCCAAGATTCATGTGCTACAAAACAAAGAAATCCCTCTCTATTAATGGGAGAAAAGCAGACAAGTAACTGATTTAAACTTGGTATTTATATCTGAATGATGTGAAGATGCTCAAAGATAATGCCTGAGACTCAGTAGTATGTTTGACACTGAGGAAAACAATCCTTCTTGTACATCATAGTTATTCTAAGCAACTTACTTGCAATACAACACACCAGGAAGTCTTGATTCCTTCATAAATCAAATGCAGGGCAAAGACAAAAGTCTGGCTATACACCTTTGTATGAGCCAGTATTCCTAAAAGGATCCTAGGTATTTAGACAGTTTTGAGTGCCTTAAAAACGATGCTTACAAAAGTCTTAAGTAGTATGTTATGAAAACATACCTTGACATAGGGTTTCAATGTTGCATTTTTACTGAATTTAAAGATTTTCATTCTTTTCCCCCAAGTATAATCTATTTTGAGCACAAAAAGACAGTCACTGAGAACTAGCCTTACACAAGAGTTGTGGGATGTAATACAAGGACATAATAAAATGCACGAGGAAAAAGGATTCATGGAGGAAAGAAGATGCTAGTTCTCCGGATTTCACATGTCACTACTCAATCTGAGTGACAATGTTTTGGATCACAACAATGAAGTCAAACGTACACAAGTAGCTGGTACATTTATAAGGGGATATATAAACCCTTTGGCACAATTAATGGAGACTTGTGGCCCTGCTTCTCAGTTTTCACAAATCTAGTAGGTAGGTGTACCTGTACAAAGTAATGAGCAAACAACATGCTCAGCTCAGGTATGAACTTATATCCAGATTAAAATCTTTTGCTGCATAAACATTTGATCCTCACCTATATCTCCCACAGGGATTACAGAGGCACAGAATATCCACTAATGACAAAACACTGTTCTTCCTGAGTGTCAATTTTTGGGAGGTAAGTACTGCAGGTTTGTCGTGGTGTTTGACAGTTACTGTTAGTCTGTGTCAAAGGACTTCCTGTTCATTCCTAGAGACAAATATCTGCCAGTATTTCATGGAGACTTACTTAACACTTTCCTACCAATAACATTCATGCATTTGAAATCCTTTTGTCGAAATTATCTGCTTAACTTCACCTCTTCTTTGCCTGTATCCCACTTCGCCTGTACTCAAGTGGTTCAGGTTAGTGCATACATCTCCAGCCACTTTCTAAAATAAGGTATTGGGCCAAGTTTAATCCTTCCTGTGGTTCAAAATGCAGAAAAATAATTCTATTCTAACTTGAAAACAATCTGTTACTGAGTTTAATTGAATAATGACTGGCTTTAAAAAACACAGACAGTTCTAGCTCTTGTTCGAGTTCTTCAATTCCAGCTACCTGTTTCAGTGGTAGATTTTCTTCTAGAATGACGTATACCAATAGATCAGTACTTAAAAGCAAGTCTGGAATTGCCAGTGGAAAAACGTACAAGATTGCTGCCGGAATGAGTCATCATAAAAGATTCAGAAATGAAATGTCTTGATACAATCTACCTGCTTATTCTTTTCTGAAGCATTTCCAAATATTGATAAACTGAAATCAAATAAATCTTTGTCAAATATTAACCAGGGATGCATCAGTAAAGAGTATGGTCAGTTGCCAGACTCTTGATTCCTATTTAAGGCTAAGTATGAGCCCATACTAAGAAAGATGCTTGACAAGAGCTTGAAGACCTTTGGTTATAAGCATTGAGAGCGCCACAAACTTTGATTAACCCTTAGCTGCTCTACAAGTACTATGCAGTAGAACACAGCATCCCAGTGGGCAAAAAGGGACCGTATCAGCCTGAACTCCAAACTGCGAGGCACCGTCAAAACAGGGCGGGAGGGAGCAGCCACTGTCTGGACTGATGGCAGGAGGGCTCTGTGTAGAATGAAGTACTAACATAACCTCTGCGTGAGGTCAGACTCAGGTAAGATCAATATACATCTTATGATCACCACAGATTTTTGCACAATAATTCTCTTGGGCTTTAATATACCAATTGCAGATAAACACATTCTGAAGGAAAAAAAAAAAGTGCTTTTTTTCTTCTTCCCATGGTGTAAGAGAAGTAACCTAGAAATTAGTGTCAGATGGTATGTGGAAGATTAAGTACAAGTAGCTACAGCATTTGAAGACTTGGAATTCTAGATGGAAATTTAAACACAGGTGTTTTTTGAACATCAGGATCTCTTAGTTCAAAGAAGGGTCCAAACAAGAAATTTAGAAACTTAGCAGCCTGGGGAGACTCAGAAATTATGAAAAGCTTCTAAAAGGACTCAATTTTTCCAAAACAGGTCCCCAGCTCTAGAGGGCTGATTCTCCAGAAGAGTACAGGAATTTGCTACTTCTTAGACTCCATCTCTAAACCTAGCTTAGATTCCACAGTCTTGGAGATTAGTCCTATGTGCAAGACATCTCACAATTAATCATAAGAAAGTGTGGAAACATACGGGCCAAATTCTGAAGTGCCACTGTCCTGTCTACAGGATTATCAATAACAACTAATTGCTATACAAACAGGTGTGCGCATTTAGGAGGGCATATTGTCTTCATTAAACCCTACTTTTTGGAACCAAGGAATACAGAAAAACAAAATAACTTTTGTTGAAAAAGAAAAAAAAGGCACGGTCCTACAATTGTTAGTGCACATCTGATATATATATATATATAAAATACAACAATCTCATGAAATTCAAGTAAAAGCAAGATCCATAAATATTCAAAGGAATCTGACTTGACTTGCTAGTTCTTCTGCTAAGGAGGAAAGGTTTAAAGCTATGATGCAAGTCTTATGAGCCAAATAAAAAACCACAAAATATAATTCTTAAAGCTCTCTGTGATTAAGGGCTTAATTTAATTTCTCACATTTTTGTTTAGCCACCCCGATCCTGCAATATATCCATATGCAAGCAATCTTCTCTTATGGTAACTAAACTTGGAAAAACTACAGTGCAGAGAAGTCAGAAAGTAGAAGGTGAGGTCTGTTGGGCAATTCTATATCATCAAAGGCAAATTCCACTAGAACACAGTTTCCAGCTGGCACAAGCGAATACATGCTTTTGCCCTGGGAAGATTTGGAAATACTTTCTGTTCAGAAGGGTTAGTGGTTGTGAAAGTTTCTGTAAAAAAAAGAAACAATTAATAACAATTTGTACCTTTGGGAATTAAAAACTCTCACATATTCTCTGCATTGGCAAAGAGCTGTACAAACAGCCAGGAAAGTACCAAAACTTGCCGAAGCCTGAAAGGAATGCTGTAAGCCACAAAACTCCAACAGAGAAGAAGTTTTTACTCATAGCTTAAGGTTAGAATAACTATAAAACTGTGGTGAAACCGGTAACATTACTAGTAACTGGTAATCCGAGCCTGATAAGCACGATAAGGAGGTTCTCTAAAGGATATTGTTTCCTGTCCAGAGTCGTGACCTCACCGCCCTACCGTCACCTCTGCGTTACACGGCCGCACCACACTTACCAGAACCTTTACCTTACCTGATGGCAGCTGCACGAAGCCAGTCGCGGTGCCGCGCGTCCACAGGACCCCACGCCGGGGACACGCGTGACGAGCGATGAGTTATACCCCGAAACTCCCGGCTTGGCCTCGTCCCACCACGAGCAGCGCCGATCACTCCCTTCGCCGCCAGACACGACCCCCCGCCTGCTCCTCGATCCCCCAACCGACTCCTCTGCCTCCGCGCCCGCCGGGCCTGAGGCGAGGCCCCCGCACCCCCGGGGGCGGCGGGGTGCGAGGCCCGGTGGGCCTGCGGGACCCCGGCCCGCCAGCGGACGGCTGCGACGCCCCCGGGCCGGGCCCGCCTGGCTACCCGCCGCCGCGGTGGCTCTTCACGCAGAGGGAGAAGCTGCCGCCCGCTCCTCGCCCTCACCGAATGGCGGCAGCCCCTCAGCCCCGCGGCGTCCGCTGACCCCCGGCCCCCCTCCTTACCCTCCACGCCAGGTCCAGGTTGAAGTCCCGGGCGCGCAGGAACCTCACCAGGAAGGAGTCGGTGAGGGGCTGTAGCCAGCGCTGGCCGGGCTCTGCCTCCGCCCGCCGCCGCAGCTCAGCGACGGCGCTGCGCACCCGCGGCGAGTGGTCGGGCAGGTCGTTGAGGCGCTCCGCGGCCGTCGGCCCCTGCGACATCCCGCCGCCGGCCGGTTCCTCACGCCGCCGGCTCCTCAGGCCAGCGCCGCGCTCAGCCCCGCCGCCCCGCTGGTCCCATTGGAAACCCAGCCGCGGCGGAGCCCCGCCGGCCTGCCTCCGCCCCCGAGCGGGCTTAACCCCTCAGCACCCTCCCGGGACGGGGGCGAGAAGGGGAGGAGGCAGGTGCGCGACGTGCCTGCCCGGCGCGGCTGCAGCGGTCAGTCTTTTGGGGTTTTTTTTTCCACTTTTATGGGCTTCACCGGTTTTTAGAATTTTACGCTTTAAGCCCATCTCCTGGGATTTTTTTTTTCGCTTACAGCTCCAAAAAGGAGCTGTGGCGGCTCCCCCGCTCTTTCCCCGGAGCAGGGAGACCCGGCGGCGCGGCCCGGCCCCGCACCGACGGCCGCAGGCTGGTCATCCCCCGGCCCTGAAACCCGCTGAGGGGGGTGATCTGCCTTTTGGGAGAAAATAATCCATCCTCAGAGATTAAATGGCAAAAAGCATGTCCCTGCCCATGGCAGAGGGGTTGGAACTAGATGATCTTTAAGGTCCCTTCCAGCCCGAACCATTCTATGATTCTGTAATTCTCATTGAGGCGGGGAACTGCGGGGCAAAGGGGCACCGGGGCTGGGGCGAAACTGCCGCGGAGCACCTCTTCATTAACGTGAAGATGCGGTGATAGAAATACGTCCGTTCTGCCTGGAGAAAGCACGGGGAAATTGGATTCAGCTTTAGTCCAGCTTTGCTGGCCAGCAGTGAGTTCCGTTATCGAAGGTGAAGAGTTCATTGCTGCTATTAGTATTTTTATGATAACCATTTCCTTTGGTTCGGTTTCCTTTGAGATCTCTCTGGCCTACTTAGGCTAAAAGCTTACTTCATTTAACATGCACTTTATAAGGCATACTTAGGCTTATTAAAAGGTTTACAAAACTTTGTTCCAGGTTATCTTCCCCTTCTCTGGTTTTCTACGTGTACACTTAATACGTACTTTTTGATTAGCGTTTTGGTTACATCTAGCCATTTCTTGGACTCTTACAAACTGCTGAAATGTCTACAAATATCCCCCTCAGTTTTATGATTGTAAAACAAAAACTACCTCGCTAAATGCATACAGGTAAAGAGTGGGAGGAGTGTGAATAATCATGCCAAAAAAAAAAAGAGATTAAAGCAGGAATTCAAGGGACTGAACAGGAAAGATGTAATTGCAGGGGCAAAGTGTTGCAGCGAAAGATAAAAATTGGGAAACGGATGGATGCGGTGGTCAAGGGTATATAGAGGTGGACCTGTAAAATGGCAGGGAGGACGAAGGTGTGAGGAAGTATGGACCTGCCCTAGATCAAGAAGAAAAAGCAAGCTGGAAATACAAGAAGAAACAAAGAGAACAGAACGTGGAGAGGGCAGTACCAGCGGGTTGTGCTAAACCTGTTATTTCTGGGCAGAGCTGCACAGAGCTTCCATGGGAAAAATAGCATGTAAAAGAGTAACCCAACCATGGGTGGCAGGACAAACACAAAGGGATATCACAGGAAGGTCATACAATGCTTTTAAACACCACATCCTATTTTTTGAGCACTTAGTTTTGCCATCACAGTGTTCTTACAACGTAGGGTTTTGTCTGTAAAACATAAAGGGTGAGAAAATACAGATACCTTTTAGAACACCCTTCAGCTGAGCAACTCATAGCTTTTAGCTAGCTTTTCTACAAAATTCACATTGCAATTTTGGCTTCGTGTTTGACCAAAGGTAGTTTCAGTGATTTCCCTCAAGACTGAGCTACAAAAATATCTGGAAATTTAAGGTTTCTATTAAAAATTTCACAAGTGAGACTGAATTTGTAACACTAATGAGAGCTCCTGTCTCTGACAGTGAAGATGTGATATCATCAGGGCTTCGCATAAAGGAGCTGACATATCAAATACTTGACCCTTCACCAGCGCAATTAAGACCTGTTGCAAGATGAGGCTTGTAGGTAAAGCTTTTGTTTTGTTTAATTACATGTGGAAAAGAGCTCAAGTGCCTGAAAGCTCTGTCTAAATAAAATATGCCTGTTTGTAAACTTTGCCTTGTTTGTGTCCTTGGACTATGATGATTACTGCTATGACAAAGACTTGAAATTGTGGCAGTATCTTTTAGATGTTCCGTTTTGATGTATTCCTGTGACAAACATACTTTTCCCAGATAGCTGGAATTTGCCCTCCTTCAGTAGAAGCTTTACATCTATGTAAAACCTATATCATAACTTTAACAGGTCTTCTGTGGCAAGCGTTCAAGGGTTGTGTAGGCAACTACCTTAGACTGACTGTAAAATGACATACATGTACATTTTCTATACATATATGTATATGCATAGGAAAGGTGACAGGAAGAAAACCTTTCTGGAGTTTAAAGAATTCACCTCTATGTGCTTAAGCTGTTTTTTTCTTTACCTGTCTTTGTACGTGAAGACTTGTGGTATGCCCTCCAAACTCCCATCCACTGGCCAGTTGCACCGAAGATCCCCGGAGCGCATTTGCAAAATGGTTGAAACAGCTTTGGGTATGCAGCATAAGTGAGCACTCAGACCAGAAATGAAGTCTTGGCTCACAGACTGATGTTGCAGGCAGACTTCATTTTTTTCCAGAGATTTTGTAGACATTATCTATGACTCAAAAGGTACTTTTTTCCAGGCAAAGACATGTGAAAAAAACATTTACAGTGAGGTTGGGTTCTTTCGTACAACCCAAAAATCACCTTTCCAATATGCTGTATATAATAAGAAAATATGTATAACTATTATATTATGGGATGTTTCTAGGGCATTAAATATATCTGTAAGTTAGAAATAGTCCTTTGGTTAATTAAACTGAGAACAGGGCGCATGTTACAAGGATTCCAGCCTCTTAATGTACAGTTTTGGGTGAAATCCTGAAGCTACTGAAATAAATTTGTTGTGTATTTCCGTAGTACTCAGTGCAAGGGAAACCTAACAATCAACCTGGCTCAAGTGTAGATGTGGCACTTAGGGACATAGTTTAGTGGTGGACTTGGCAGTCTCAGGTTTACGGTTGGAATTGATGATCCTTTTCCAAACTAAATGACTCTATGATTGTATGATTCTAAGTTCAGAAAGGTCAGGGGACACAGGAGCTGTGAAAGTTAGTATTAAATCCATAGCAAAGCTTCTGAAGGGAATGGGAAAAGAAAGCTCAACACTGAAGTCTTTTCCTTAAGAAGCACGAGTCTGTGCTCCTTTTTTTACAGGACACTATAAAAAATCATAAAAGGTTTTTGAGTTTCAGACCTGCAGTAGTAGTTGCATGTTTTTTCTGTGAATGGTCCGGATAAATAGAGGGACCTTGTCTTTCACACACACACATTTAAACTAGCATTAGCACACAAATTTCAATAGGATCAAGATTAAGAGTTTGACTTTTATAGATGGTGAACACTAAATTTCAGTGAGTGAGGATAACAGGTAGTCAGCATCTCTATAAATTAAGTTCTAGTGAACTTGCCTAAACTTGTGCAGAGAAAGCCATCATGCAATATCTAATTTTCAGATCTTGGATTTTTTTATTAAGAATTCACGTATTTCCAAAGTGTAGGTGTAGAGGTGTGAGTCAGGAAATCAAGACAATAATTGTGAGAGCTGTTTTAAAGGATGCCAGATGGCTTGCTCTTTCCTCTTGCCTTTCTCCTCAAAGAAGCATCCACAGCTAAAACAAAATAACCCTACTGTAACAACAACAACAAAAAAAATTAAATTTGAGTATTTCTTCCTCAAGCTTATTACGTATTCCAGGATGGATAGGTATTTGGGAAGAATTACATTACCATTTATTAACTAGAGAGACATGAAATTGTATGTCACATGGAAAAAAATATTATTTATCACTCTGGTATTTATTATGTACAGATGAAAAAAAAAACAGTCCTGTACAAACGCAAGCTTCCAGTGAAATCCAGAGCAGACAGAGCAATCAGTGGAAGCCCCAGTTTGTCATGGGAGTCTGCTGGTGTGAAGGGCTTTGGAATATTACTGTGGAAGAAATAAATCTTTCAAGCTAAGCAAAATTTATTTTAGAACCCATTACTGTACTGAAGGCTGACCGTTTTGTACAGGAAAAAAAAAAGTGTGTAATAGTTGCCATCCTTCTCTGAATCACTACTGTAGGAATGCCTCAGTTCAGGATGTGGCGGTGCTGAAGATGTCAGCCTTTCAATGAAACTTAAACCCCAAGGTGTAACAGGTCTGGTTGTTGCAGTAAATGCTTTCTGGTTTTTGTCTGAATTTCTCCATGATCCTTCTTCTTGTCTGATTGCTTTGCTCAAAACTTTGGCAAACCTTTTCCTATTGTACTGGACCTTAAAGTTTATAACATACTGTTTAGCAGGGTTGGCTGGTGACTCAGCAACTTAGCAATAGCCTTTAAAAGTCTTGCTCTATAATATAATATAATTCAGCAATCTCAGCAGACAGTTGATGATAGGTACACTGGCAGAGAACTTGTCTTTCCTTTTACAGCACCATAGATTATTTGCAAAACCACCTTGGTGTAAAAATAAGGGGGGGGGGGGGAAGTATAGTATAAGCACAGCCCAAGCTTCTAGTTAAATTTTATCTAGTTTGTCTTGCTGCGTAAGACACTGCAATCCTTGGTGTGGGAAGAGATGATGAGAAACATTCGTGATCAGGAAGTGGCAGGGTAACTCAAGGACTGAGTGAGTAATGAACGGGAAAGACTTTTATCCTGCTGTCTTTCTGTAGCAAGAGTATAAATCATCTGCAGCAAAGCATTTGCAGAAGTGATGGTTTATTTACTGTCAGATTTATGGGCATCCCCTCGAAGTCTGGGCATGTTATGGAAGCAAAAAGGGCTAGATAGACCCAGCCCTGCCAGGTGGCTGGGAGAATATGCATTGCACTATATGTGTTTAAAAAGAGGAAAGACTTCCGTAGGTTCCTTAACCCTTGTCTCTTCTTTCTTTCAAATAGATCTGTGCCCACACATACAGGGAAGGATTTGCCCATCGTCTGTATATTTGATTAAATATTTCAGGCTTTAATTTCACCTTTTGCAGTTTTCCACCTATCACTCATTTTTAGTTTAAATTTATCTAACTGATTTCACTGGGTCTTCATTGAAGAGCTTCTGTAAACTGGTGGTGAGGAGGAGCCAAAAAAAAAAAAAAAAAGAAAAGAAAAACCAGTAAACAACAGCTCTTCAGCAAACTTCGTGTTATTCCCTGCATCTGCATCTGTGTGTTTCACAACTTCTGTCTGTGACCGTGTGCTTGGTCTGGCTGGCTGTAGCGTCCCTCCCTGGTACCTCTGCTCACAATTTTTTTGCCGCTTTTGCGGTTTGTCAACATTTCCACTGCGTAAAAATGGGAGTGATAAAAGATGCTAACTCAGGTTGCTTGGGGCTGGCAGCCGCTGGAAAGCTGTGAGGGAAATCAACAAGCGGCATCGATAGAGTGAATATTTGTGCATCCACCCGCCTTGTCTCTCCTGCCCGCATTCCAGCATATGGTCACTGCCTGCAGTGTAGCTGCAGCAGCAGCCGCCTGTGGGTTATGATTTGCCGTTCCCTTTTCTTTTACCTTTAACGCCAACTACTCAATCAAAGCATGTTGTTTCAAGGTGTGGTTCTTTGCTGCCTTGTATTAAACTTGATTGCACTCTGCAACTGTCAACTGTTTTGTCCTGTTTATTATACGCAGCAGGAGACATGGGGTAATAAATACAAGCCCTGGCACAGAAGCAGTATCCAATGCCCTGACTTAACAATTTTTTGCCTGGGAAGATGACTCTAAATGGAGTTTTACTAGCCAGGGAGTTAGGTGCTGACTCTGCGCTCTCCAGATGTGCTCATCTTGGAGTCCTGTGCTGGAATTCTGCACTAAAATATGTCAAAAGGAAAAAAAAAAAACAAACAAAAAAGGAAATAAATTTCTGTCATTAAAACATAGTCACTGGAGAACAGGACGTGTTGTTTCATATTAATGCCAACTTGATGGTTACAACATTTGCCAGTACTGTAAAACTTCCAGGTTTGATTCCTCTCTCTGCTTCCAAATCGTTGTCTCAAAAAAAATGCCTTAATGCTATAAAAGAATACTATGAGAACACTCTGTCCCTCAGCTATAGTACACATCGTTCATTAGGATTTTTTGGGGTTGAGGGCATATCAATCAGGCTACTAAATAGCATATAGGACTAGGAATTTTTGTTCAGGATCCTGCTCCAAGAACTGTTGATGTATTTCACAAGTCATACACAAAGATATCCAGAAGGAAGGACTGCCAAACAGTTCTCCTGTCATTGAATAAACATTGCTGTTGCGTTGGAAGCCTTCATGAGGCATGGAAATCTCAAAGGCACAGAAAAATGTTATTTTTGTCCTTCAAAAAGGGGACATTTAGGGAAAAATAAAACATCTGTAGTAGTTCTTTGCAGCAATTGTTGGCAAACTATTACTTTAGAAATAAGAAATGTATTCAATATAGTTTAATACCTAGAAACTACTGAGATGTACCAAAAAAGTTTACTTTTAAATTAAAACACTGTATTCCGTCTAAAAACAGAAGTGTACCTCCCACAAAGGTCTTCTGTCTCTGAAAAAATTAGGAAGAAAATAAGGTTTTTGTCTGAAAAAATTAGGAAGAAAATAACAATAAGAGAACATCAGTACTGTTGTCAGTAAACATAGATGGAGATTACAATGAATGAAGCTCAGCAGTGATTTATAACTAGATATCCAATGTTATAAAACAGATTCTGAACAAAGTTATTCTAGTTCCAATTAAGTTATTTCTAGAGGAAAAGCTTTAAAAATGAGCATGATCTCTATATATTACAAGCAGCCTCTAGACGTTACACAAACATAGAGACTATATAAGCCTATAATATGCAAGGATTCTAATTGTCTGAACCCACAAGATTTTAAATGTTGTAAATAAAATATATGTAGAAGACATTTTTATAACTGAAGTGCAGTCAAATCACGATCTTAAAGTTACTATTCATTTTTTTTACTGCAAGCAAAAATACTTCATTTAGAAGCTTCTGAAATTTTTGCCATTTCTAAATCTGACCTTAAAAAGAAGGAGAAAACATTACAAAAGGGTTGCCTTCAAAGTTTCTGGGGTTTCCTTTTTTTTTTCCTGCTTTTTTTTTTTTCCTCTCCATACCTTTTCCATATCAGCCTCCTGACAAAAAGCCTAATTTTGAACCTGTTTGTGGACCCAACTGGGGTTTATACGTGAGGTATGTACTGATTTACTTAGTACTATAAGGACTGAACAATTCTGGGCATCCATTAAATGCAGCCCCTGCAGTTGGGTTAGGCAGTCACACAAGCAGCTCTAAGACCTAGCTATTGGGATTTAAATACCTAATGGCAACATAATTCTTATCTAAGGCACCTGAAGTTCTCCAGTGATTTGGTCATGAAATACTGCACTTCATAATTCTCGAACAGGAAAGTGCAATTCTGCTTAGACTGTAATAAAAACAGAACAGGGAACAAGTCAGCTCTCAGATAGACATTGCCTCTGTACTGTCCAGCAGCTTTGAAATGTTCGTAATCATAATTTTATTATCATCAGCTTGTACACCCAAACCCACCCCGTATCAGGCACGTTGCTAAATGGGCTACGAGTGTGGGTTAGATTCCAGGTAAATGAGAAGGGTACTGGAAGATGAAGAATGAAAGGGCTTCAGGAGCGAAAAAGCTTGAGAACCGCTACTGTAGAAATTTAAACCTTAGAAAGCAACTGATCGCAGTGCTATTCAGCTCAATAACCCCAGAAAAAAAATAGTGGTTCATTTTATATCCTCAACATGTCTGCATTTTCTCTGGTGATCAATGAATATTTCTGATTACCATGCTGTGGAAGTAAGGATGACATGGACGAGATTTGCATTGATATGATTTTCATTGATCTGATCTATTTGTAAATAGAGTCACAGAAAAAAATTTTTTTTTTGTCAAATAAGATGGCACAGCAAAGACTACTAGGGATTTCCAGGGAATTAATTAGTACCTGGCAAACTTTGTTTGTGAAGCTTTGAAGACGTTCACCTTCCTCCGAAATCTGTGAGTTTAAAGATTCTGAGTAAAGCAGAGTCACATCTACTGTGTGCTTTTCACATGAGAATATAAAGCATTGGTTCTCTGAGACACTGGGAAAACCGTTTGCAAGCCGAAGCCTGTAAATAAAAACTTAACATTGAAAAGGGCACCTGCAAATACTGCAAAAAGGTATCCAAGTGCACCACGAACACATTTGTGCATGCAGAAATACAAAAAGTAAGCATGCCTGGTTACCTTTCCCTTCCATACCAGCTAATCCGATGCATTTTTCCTGTCCTTCTTTTAGTTTTTTTATCTATTATAATACTATATACCTCAGCAAACTAAATTTCTTTGAGTCTTGCATTTTATTAGGGTTTAGTTTTTTATTTTGCCTATGCTTTCAATAAATCATGTCTCCTGATCAATATATGCAGCTGTCATTCGGATTCAAAATAGAAGAGAATTCAGTATATCATACTGTAAAAGTATGAGAGACAGACAACACTGTCATTTTCCCTAAGCTGTATGGAAGAGAGAGATGATTTTTTTTCTGGAAAACACTGAGATATGTATTAAGCTATGGTCTGCTACTACTGATACTGTTCGAGTTATATTCAAGAATATTCCTGTACAGATAAATTCTTACAAAACCCAGACATTATACTGTATTTAAAATTATAACGATCCCTTTCACAGTGCAGAAAATGCAGTATTGCAATTTATTTTTTCTTTTTCCGTTTTGAAAAATATGTAAGTATTTTCTCTTGTGAAACCCGTGTTTATTTTATTTTTTTAAGTCATGCTATTAATCAATTCTGTTTGAAGGTATTTTAACAAGCAGTTCTAGGATACGTCAAGCCAACCAGGTGTAACCAAATCACCTATTTGAAACAATGGGCATCTTCTCACCTAGACAAGCTTTGGACCGCCAAAACATAAGTGCTGTGAC
This sequence comes from Rissa tridactyla, assembly GCF_028500815.1. Classification (NCBI taxonomy): domain Eukaryota; kingdom Metazoa; phylum Chordata; class Aves; order Charadriiformes; family Laridae; genus Rissa; species Rissa tridactyla. Next base: position 39,797,581 of record NC_071467.1, on the reverse strand, counting down.
CAGAATCAGGCCGCTATAACAAAGGGCTAGGTAGAATCTATGCATTGTTTACATTATGCCTGGACTAAACCAATAACTTAAGCCCTCACATCTCTTTATGTACTAAGCATCAATGCAGCAGGTATTTCCCAGGCCTTGTCCCTACTGCGAAACAGGTTTGTGAGGTGAAGAGGAATATATTGCATTATTGCCTTTTACTCCAAGTAAATAAAAATATTTTAATTTGTCATTATTTAGATACGTAGATAAAAATCAGGCATCAATAAGTGCTGTGTCTTTACTGGAAAAAAAAATTGGTTGATTCCAGATTCGCAGTGGTTTCAACTCTCTATAAATACTCTTTACAAATATTATTTTAAGTAGGTGAGAAAAATAGCTACTCCTTTATCCTAATTTTCCTACCACATACTGTATTAAAAAGTGGTCTGTGCTGCCTCCAAATGGTTCTGCCTCAACACAAAGAAATCTTTAAGATGAGCCATTGACAACCTAATTTCATTTAACACCAGCTTCTCTGTTTCCAGCTGAAGGTTAATCGTCTCTACTGACTTTCAGAATGTACTTTTATTGAGCATGTAATAGCGTTGTCCACTGCTTTGACGACATAAGGCTTCATGGGCCTGGGCATTAATATTTTATTTACAAAAAAGCCCAAGTGTGAGAAGTCAATTTAGAGCCACAGCCTCTGGACAGATTTCCGTTCCTCCCAACACGGTACCCGTCCTGCCGGCTGATCACCTGGGATCAAGATGAGGTACACCTGGGGCATGAGAAATACTACCCAGTGTGAACCAAGACTAGATGACAGTGCGTCTCCTGCTGGTGGCACACGACAGAGCCAATCTAGATTGGAGAACTTTCTACAGGGTAGGCACCAAAGTCAACTCTTCAGTACAGCTGCTGCCACTGGGACACACCTTTTTTTTTTCCCTTTGCAAGACAGCAAAATTGTGGAGGTCCAGACAACAACTAGTTTTAAAGAAATTCTGTTGATCCCCTTTCAGAGGAAATAAGTGGTTTTCAAGGGCATTTTTCAAGAAGCTGTGTTGAGGAGCTACTCTTCACTGTTGGCTTTTGGAAGTTCGCAAGTGACTGTTTTCAGACGATGAAACGAATGTGGCACCTAGTTTCCAGTGGACCTATGTTTCAAGTTGCTCCACCATCCTCAGCAGAGCAGTGGCAGCTGCCTTCTCTGTGCGGTTTGTTCCTGGAGCCAAGGTCAGACCCTCCATCTGGCAGAGATGATGGTGCTGTGTTGGCTGTGACCCACATGCGCTGACCGGTAAACTTGAGCAGACGAGAGAAATGAGGACAGCTGAGTTCGTGCTGTGGCTCTTGAGGGGAGAGAGAAGGTTGCCTCTGCCCTTTCTCCAGTCCTTGTACTTTGTAAGGACCTTTGGGCCCTTGCCTTTCTGTCAAATGTAGTCAACATTATCTGTCAGGTTCAAAAATTGTGAGGGGGAGAGACAGATCGGAGACTGACTGATGGACAGGCAATGTGATCACATTTATTTCCTCAGGAAATCAGATCTGTAAGTCCACCACAAAATGGTGGATCGTATATTGATGGGTGGGATTTTCAAAAGCCCCTAAGACCCAGAGCAGCAAATTTATTTATGCGCCTCATCTTAACTCAGATAAAAGGAGAATTAGGTACCTAAGTAATATTAAAAGTCTAACCTTAATTACTTTAATAGGATTTGCTGTATCACTTGAGTAGCCTTAATCCCACTTGCTGTATTTAACATGGTAGGTGATAGGAGTTTTGGCACTGATTTAAGAGAGTCTATCATTTTGGCCTCTTCTCCCAGGTGAATAATGACAGGACCAGAGGAAATGGTCTGAAGTTGCGGCAGGGGAGGTTTAGATTAGACGTTAGGAAGAATGAGTTTACTGAAAGAGTGGTCAGGCACTGGAACAGCCTGCCCAGGGAGGTGGTTGAGTCACCATCCCTAGAGGTGTTTAAGAAACGTGTAGATTTGGCACTTCAGGGCATGCTCTAGTGGCAGAGATTGTAGGTTGTTTGGTTGGACTCGATGATCTCAAAGGTCCTTTCCAACCATGAAGATTCTATGATTCTGTGATTCTATGATTTTATAAAGCTTACAGAAAAGCAACGATAATGTCTGAAAATCTTGAAAATTTTAAAGTTACATCAGATGCCTTAATTCACACATATTGTCTTAACAGTAAAATCTAAAAAAGCCTTAGATTGGTGCCAAACAGTCAACATTGAAGCATTGTTCCTACAAGTTTTTACATTGATCCACGCAAATGAAAAAATATATTGGGTAAGAGATCTCCCATTTTCTATAACCACTTAAAACATATGGTATGTCAGAGAAGACAAAATGTTGCAAGGGCACAGTCAAGGCAAGTCTTCATTGGGTTTGCAGTACTTCTACAGGCAAGGTGTGTAGCAAAGAGCTATATGCCATGGTAGATAAGGTGTACTGATGCTGTCAAGACGTGTGAGCAAATTCTGGCTGATAAGTATTTGCAGGAAGGATTGCAGAGGAAAGTGCGCAGAGTGACTACAAGTATAGATGCGATACCTGTGTCTTCTGGGCATTGTGAAAGTAAGACTAGTATGCATCACTATCAAAATTAATTTCTTCTAGTAAATGGAATGCAGATTCCATCAGTGGGTCCAACATCTCACCCTCACTATTTTTCCTGATAAAGTTTTAAATTGTTGTTTTTTAATAACAATTAACTGAGGCCAGGGGCTTTTTTATATGTTTTGCCAAATAACTAGTTTAAGCTAGGGATCAAAATAAATCCATCCATTTACTACATTCCAAGATTAAGAAATTTGCTTTCATTTTATTCTGTATACCCCAAAACTTATGAGAGCATACTGCGTCAAAATATTTGGGTTTGGATTTAAAATGTCAGATGTATAGTTAGATATCGCTCTTGCAGTGACTAGACAGTCAACATGGGACATTTCAGGAAAAAACTCAATCCAGACTGGTAGATCTCTGTGAAAGCTTTCAGTTTAAATGAGGAGTATCTTCTGAAAAGTTTTACTGCAAAACCTAAATGAATGGGCTTGGTTTTCAAAAGTGCTTAAACGGGTACAAAGAGCCAAAAGAGAGTAAAGAACTCCCCAAATTTATTATGTTTATTGAGAAGCTTATCTCTAGGAACTTATAAAGAAGTTAGGCAGAGACTAAGCAGTGCAAATAGTTTGACCCATTTAAATTCTAAGCATTAGGGCATTATTTGCCCATCTCCCTGACAGTAAAACCAAAGCTAATAAATAACCACATTGCATCATCTTTCCTTGCTACCTTCATGGAAATCCTGTTTACTTAGATCCTTGCCTGCCAAGTGAAACAATATTTGAGTTCTTGAATGACATATGAGCTTTAATCCAGGTTGGCAATCACTGGGTATTCACTGACTCAGCTGAGATTATAAATGAATTAGGTATTTTTTATTCTTGATTCTTTTATTGTTTCTTCAGTGAATTCAACTAAAAAGAATGATGATGCTGTCTGTATGGCCTATACTAATCCTATTCAGAGTCTCCATAGTGGCACCATTACAGGAAATACACTACAGCCACTTCTGTCTTCTGTCAATGTTTTCCTTTCTTTTAGTGCATGAAGGTAGCTAGAGGACAGAACTATCCTTAGATATTGAAATAGTCCTCCCCTGTCCTTTCAGCTGTCCAGGCAGGGGAACCTGGTATCATATCAGTTGAAATTAAATGAAAGGCATGAGCACAGAGGGACTGAGAAGGTAGTTTCATGAAGAGGTTAACTCAAAAAGATGTCTGTCACTCCGAAAAAACATGTAAGATGAATAATATGAATGCATTAATAGTATTACTACTATGGTTGATTTTACTGCATTACTCTATTCTGTTAGGTTCTGTGCAGACACAGAAAAAGCTGGTCCCTGGCCTCAGGCAGCATGCATCTACATATAAAAAAGACACAAAAGGACACAGTTAGACAGAGGATAAGAAAACAGTGAAGCCATACTGGTGAAAACAATAAGCCTAAGAAATCGCATGTCTGCAACCTAGGTCTTGAGAAGCCTGGAAATGTCCCAGGCAAGAGCTTCAAGGAGGGACTGAAAGGAGAAAACTCCTTTTGTGGAGCTTTTAGGAACAGTGAGGGCAAAAGGGGACCCGCACCTAATTCTAGCTCACTACTAAAGAACAGCTGGTGCCATAGGTTAGATGGCAGCAGTAAAAAGTGCGTTGATTTGAGGATAAGAGTCTTAGGTTTGATGTGACAGAGAAATGTGAGCATAAGGATGCACACAGAGAGCTAACACTTTCAGCTGTGCACAAAAAGCAAAGCAGTCTTTACAGCAGCCTCATGGGTAGGTGTGAGCAGGGCAAGGGTGTGATTTTGACAAGACCAGAAAAAGGTCTCAATAAATGAGACAACCATAACCTAAATGAGAAGTTCGGTTTTGTGAATAGACAAAGAGAATTCTATCCTGTACATGTTATGCAGGGGGAATTAGTAAAAAAAGAGGTATGAACTAGGGATGAAGACACAGAGGAGCCTGATAGATGTTCAGGTATAGCCAAAATGACAGGCAGAGAGATGACACCTGCCACGGCATCAAAGAGGCAGGGAAGGGTTGGGCTGCAAGGGGGAGACTGTTGGCTAATCATCCATGAGAGGAAGGCAGGCAGACATGCTAATATTTTAGTTGCCAGTAATAAATGTTTTGAAGGTGAGAAGTGGATGTGACAATCCTAAATGAGCATGACTGATTGCTCAGAAATAAGTGGTATTTGATATGTATCTGAGAAGCCAATATAATCACAAAACAGAGCACATACCATACTCTATCTCAGAGTAGTAGTTAATCAACTCTGTCTTGTTGCAAAGGAGGAAGATAGCTCATCTTTGATTTCTAACAGAGTTATTTCCATCTCATATTAGCCTATTTTTAGACTAAGTGGGTAAAAGATTTTGCTTCCAAACAAAAATAATATGGTCTCAATGCAGATCCCTGGGATGGCCTGTAACTAACCTCCTTCTTTTTGGAAAAACAAACATTCACTCTAGCTTTTTGTTTGCTTGTTTTCCTTACATACTCAATGTTTAATTCATAGCAAACCCCATGCTTATTCATCCTCTTTAATCATCTTCATTCTGTGAGAGAGCCTGTTGAAAAACTACAGAAGTGATGCTTTTAGGACACCTTTACCTGCTATTTCAGTTTTTAAAAAGCCTGCAAAGCAAAACATTTATTTTTGCCCTTGATAACGGCTGTGTTGGTCTGGCTTTCTACCATGGTATGCTTCTGCAGTTCTCTCCTCAGGCTGACTTCTCTCTAAACTTTCTACTTTCTGTCTTACAGATCGCCCCAGAAAATGTTTGTAAAGCACTGACATCGCTCAGTTGTGTGGAGTTACACCAAGAACAAATTTGGCCTAGTTTAATAGTAATTTCAGAACACAGCAGGGGAAAAAATTTCTTTACTTAACCTAAACATATTTCTAGTTAGCTTGCATTGGAAAATTTACAAAGTTACTGAAGCAAACGTCATTTGTCCTACCTTAACATTAACTACTAAAAAAGCCACATTTTCTTCTTTTGATCCTGAAGCTTAATTATTGCTTTTAGTTGTTTTTACAAGAAGTTATTACAAGTTAACTAAACTACTTATTGAATCAAGAAAAAAATTTACATAACCTTATGCCAACTGAAATAGAAATTAACTCTTTCCTGTTCCTAGCTGAGGTCCTACCAAGGTGAATACAATCCATTCGGTGCTTTGACAGCTCTTGAACCTGAATTCTCTCTCTTCAAATCATATTACAGCTGATAACAGTAAGTGCGACGTTAAAGCTCAGAGACCAGAGTACATTCCTTCTGCTCCTGGATTTGGAGATGCTCTATCTTGAGCCTGGCACAGGCAGTAGCTCCCTCCCTCTTTGAGGACTCACAGAGCAGAGGGCTTCTTTCTTGGCGCTCTGCTGAGACGACCGCCCGTGCTTCTGGCCCTGCCTGGGCGGCAGACTCGCGCCACTGGTCGGTGGTTCTTCTGGTGATTCTGCCACTGACGTCATCTCGGCAAATATTTTATCAGCCTCTTCTTTAGCCATGAAAATGAAACAGAAGCGGTAAAATAAGAATTAAGTTGTTACCCCCCACAATCATTCAATAAATACATAAACTAATTAAATAAAATCAACTAACCTGATCAACCCAAATGTGACTGCTGGTTTAAGAAAAAAAAAAAACTTTAATTTTTGTCAGTATACATATTGAAAAATGAAGATACTCGGATACAAAAATAAAACTGGTGTTAAACTTTGGCAGCACCAACAAACTGAGGAAAGAAAATAGTATATATATAAAACTTGTGTATCCATTTCAGAACTACAATAACAAAGAAAAAGAAGAGAAAACCATTGAACTATCAAATCTATATTAATTGAGGATTGCACTAATATTTTCTAATCTGCATATTTCAGATTACTGATATCAGCATTATTCCAATATGCATTGCAGATAATTAAGCCTATTTTTTCATGTCCTGTAAATCATCTTTGCACAAATATGATTAATTTCTTCTCTATATATTTCCAGTGACCTAAATCCTTCTTTTTTTTTCCTGTAAGATCAATATCCTTAGGCTGTCTCTTCATAGACTATGTTTTAAATATGAAAAATGCCTGACATGATGTAAGCATACTATGAGTGAAAGATTAGCTTCTCATGTACATCACCCTGGTTTATATATATTACTCTGCTTCCCACCCTTATGGTGAAAAGAGCATTTGTGCTTTGGCCATGAGCAAACCAGATGTTTCATGACACCTAAATGACATGTTACATTTGACTACAGTGCATTTATCAATAACTAGTCCTGAATTCTCTGGGTTCACATGTGCATCCTTTAGAGTCTTTTAGAAGAGTATCTAGAGTCTCTACCACTGGCAATTCACACATGCTTTTCCTTCACACCCGGCCTCAACATTAATTTTAAACATTTTTTCTATGAACAACAGAAGCCTGGCTTACTCTAAATTTGTCCTGTGTCTCTAAAACTATTCCAACTATGGTAACTTCCAATTTCCTAATCCTCAGTAACTGCCAGTGCAGCACCTCCGATTCCTCCCCAGCCCTCAGTATTGCCTTCACTTTCCCACCAGGCTCCCCCACTTCAGCTCTCTAGCTCCCCCATCCCAGAGCTGAAGCCCTCCTAGACCTGCCTTGGCCATCAGAGCCCTCTCATGGGTCTCACCTTTGCTGGCCTACTTATCGGGCAAGACTTGCACGGGCTGTGCGAGTGTCAGCACAGTGGCCCTCGGCCACCTGCCTGCCACCGTAGGCAAGCAAACAGGACAGGAACACCTTCATCGTGTTTCCTCCCTCTCCTCCTCTGTCTATTCCCCACTCACCATATGGGTTAGAGGAGTTTGTTCTCCTACCAGAGAAATGCCTTTTGAGCTGCGCTCCACTCAAAACCACATGCCAAGTGAAGCCTGGATCACCAAAATTTCACCTTCAAGGCAGAGGGAGGGGACATCCTAGTGGCCCATGGGCTGAAGGTGTCACAGTTTCTCCTGGCAGCTAGAAGGGCTCCAGAGCTCCCACCAGGGCATTGGGCAGGTGTTTGCCAGAGAAGCAATGTTGGGAACAAAGAATTATGCTACATGCTTGTACTGTCGGATTGAAAGGCAGGGGAATTATGAGGCAACTGGCTGGCTGAGAAGTCTGTAGCAGCTGTGCTTTTTTCAAAGCTCTAAGGAAGCTGGTTGACATTAGGAGAGTGCTTGCACAGCAAATGGCTGAAGAATAACCTGAGAAAACAAGCCTTGGTCTCCACAAGGAATTTGGCACAGTGTCTGTAATTCATACTTGCAAAACCAGCCATACGTGCCTTCCTGCCCCCTTCCCTGGCCATGAGCAGTAACATCGCAAAGGTCTTCCTTCATTTCTCATTGGAAGTTAAACTTCTTTCAGGACTGATGAGGCACTTCGGTAATGCCAAATATCATCTTTATTTAAAATATTTAAAGAACTACTTATCCAAATCACTTTGAATCTGGACATAAACTACTTCTTCAAATGCCAAATATACTAATGGAAAATGATCTATTTTGAGAGTACCAGAAGTGAAGAAACACTGAAATTTATAATGGAGAGCAGCACATCTCCGTAACGGTGAACATCTAGTTTTACTTCTGAAACAGAAAACTCAATTGTGGAAAAGGAAGAACCCGAGCACTTGGATAGAAATCTTATTGCTGTTGCCAAGAATATTCCTGTTGGAGTTTTGACCAATGAATTATAGTTTAACGTTTCACAGTCACAATGATTTCCAGTTGCCCCAAGATTTCTGAGATGGGCTTGGCAGCCCCGAGCGAGTCACACCGGGGTAGCTTATTTCAAGCACCACCTAGTGGATCTATTTAAAAGACACCAAAAAAATAAATAAATTGTTAATAGCAAGTCACAACAGCTCTGAAAAATGCTTAATTAATAAAGGTGAAAAAATACTAATATGTCGAGCTGTTCCATGTACAAAATTTGGCTCTTACTGAGCCTCAGCACAGGACATTCTCTTCCCAACTCTTTAGGGCAAAAATATTAAGAGAGATATGTCCTTTAACGATCCGCATTCCCTGAATAAAAGAAAAATTAACTTCTGCTTTTAAAAGAAAACAAGTGAGAGAGAAAGACTGAGATGTCATGATGTTACTAATGGAAAATAACTAACAAAAGAAAGAAGGTATTTCTAATCTTGTTCACTGGTCAGTAAAATGTGGCTATATAATTATGCAAGTATATAATTTTTAAAATTTAGTATATTATGCTTAGAGACACTTGATAGACCTACTATTTGAGCAATTCCCTAAAATAAAAATAATATAACATGAATCAATATGTTTATTAATACTTCTATTGCTTCTGTTGATTTAATTTAAGTATGGAGTTATGGTTACTGATTTTAAATTCTGTGTTTGATCTGATTGTCTTGATTATATACATCATAATGTATATAATTCATACATTATTACCTATGAAGAGCATTTTTCAGCAAGACTTCAGATTTATTGTTGCAAGAAAGTGAAATTTCATTGAAACTATTAAAATATTGAGACGAGTTGTCAGCCTAAAGTAAACTCAGTTTGCCCTGACTCAGGACTGGGACCAAACCTTGAGCACCTGAATTCTTGTGCGTTGTCTAATTAGGGGGCTGTCCAGTGCAGACCTTGCAATTAAGATTAGGCAACAGAGATGGCCATGATCAGGCAACTAAAATACAAAATAGAAATAATACTGGGAAATGTCAACAGTAAGAGAAAGTACTGTCAGGCCAGAAGCAGCATAACCATTTATGAGATGCAGTTACTGAATGGCTGAAAGATCAAAACGGTGGCAAACAGAAATTAGTGAAAGAACTGAAAGCAGAGGCCAATGCTTAGAAAAAACAATCCTGAACTCTCTGCCCTGGAGACACTTCTGAGTGGACAAGAATTAATGGTGTTCATCCAGCAGCTGATCAGACATTTGATAACACAGGTTAATGAAAAGCCTTAAAAAAATGGACAGCTTCTGTGTCTGGAATGAAATATAAGGATGTAGGAAGGGTTCTATATCTCTGTTTGATGAGGCTGTTAAAATAAAAATGGACTCACAATAGCCAATGGGCTAGGGGTTCCATCATGTAATTAGTTGTCAGCTGTATTTGATATTTATTTATTCAATTAATCTATATTTAGGAAAAAATAAAAGCTCTTAGTTCTAACTTTTATATATTGTAAGTATTTTTCACCCACAGTCCAGATTTATGTGTATTTTTCACTCACAGTCCAGATTTAACTTGTTTTTTACAGTAAAGCATGACTGAAATGCCTTTAAATAAGGTCAATTAATTAAAAATAAGATCAATCTTAAAATAAGATCAGTTCTTGTAAAGAATACAGAGCTACATGCAGTGAAAAGAACAGACCCTTGTCATTAATGAGGAAACATAATTACTTTTAGTTGACTGAATGGAAATGACCAAAGTACTATGTACTAATCATCACAATTTTATCTTTATTTTGAAATTACCTAAGTTGTTTTGGTCTGTATGTGGTACATTACAAGATATCTCTGCTTCAAAACAGAATTTAAGTTGCGCTCTTCCTACAAATAACAATGGGGCAATCACACTTTGGTGCCTGTTTGTTCATGGTATTCTTTTGTAAATATTTGGATATTAAAAATATAAATAAACTATATTTATTTTGTGTCTAACTATAAAAACACCTTTATCCTGGGGATGCTGAGTGGCTGTGCTGACAAAGTAGGTGTAGGGCTTACGTAAATATTTTGAAGTGAAGCAACTACAAAATATCAAACGTTCCCATTGGTAAGTCTCCTTCTCCCACATACTGTGGTCAAGGAAATAAACAGAGAAATTTACTAAATTCTATCAGTCTTTGGTGATTAATTCTTTTTATTATCATACTCATTAAAAGGGTGGGTGGCTGGATTTTGTGCCTGCAAAGGTAAATTGTAATGATGGTTTAGCAATGCAGAACTAACACGTAATATAAATCATAGAGCTGCCTTCTGCAGCTTCTATATTTTTGAGGGTCATATTCAGCCTGGTGTCAACAGACACAATTCCACCGACACTGTACGCTGATACTAGGGTTCAATTTAGCCTCTTGCATTGCTCAGGGAGAATGGATGTACGTCTTTTTCCTGGTTTTTTGTTTAGTGAGAGGCCATGGCGCTCAAAGTACACAGAGTAAAACGGCAGCCTTTCTGGTCAGTCAGAACCGTGCTTCCAAGGACTCGGAAACTCTGTCTTGTGTCCAGATCAGGATTTATTAGCAAGACTTCAGCATCCCAGAAGGTAGATGATTTCAAGGAGATATATGCAGTATGTTATCCAAGGACAAAGAAAGTTACCATAGTTCATTGTAAAAAAGTTTGATTCTAAAAAGGTGATTCTGAACATTAAAATGTTTCTTAAATAAACAAAGATGGCAATATCATCTATAAAATCATGCATAATGTGATGCTATAAAGTGATAGATATATATATAAAATTAGCATATACCTTAGATAGCAGAGGAACATGATACAGATGCAAAGAAAGATAATTATTTTAGATATTTTTAAGGCAAATGTTGTTCAGGAACACAATTCTTTACTTATTGCCTTATTGCACCCTTACTTGGTGGGGGGGTTGTTCGACTTTTTTTGGAAAAAAGAAGTGTGGAGAAATAACCCAAAACATAAAAGTATGGCCTGAAGTATACTGCTTCTGATAGGAAGCATACCATACTGTTTTAAATTTCAGTAAATTTTATGGAGCACAATGGAGATCCAGGTAGGTGTTGTAAACACTCACATAAATAATTAATTTTGACAACATCCTATAATTACAGAAGAACAGAGGACTCACCTTGCATAGAAATACCTGTACGGATAGCAAAGTCTAGACATAGGTACAGGGTTTGGGAAGAGGGATTACTTTAACTTTCTCAGGATCTGTCAGAGCAACCTGGCTTGGAGCTAACACTGGAGATATCCCTCCCGCTCCTCCTCTTCTAGTTAGCAGCTAACATCTACAACATTACGCTACACAACTTTTGAATCTAACCATTCAGAAACCGTATAGCAAAAAATATCTAGGGAAAAAATGGAAGCATCATTGACAGTAGGATGTTAGAAAGTTTTGTAAGGTTATAAAACTGATAAAAATTTTCCAACTTCAGAAATCAGATCAATGGAATGAGACGTGGAATGGATGTTGGGAGCAAAGCCAAAACCATCATTCTACCAAGGAGCAAACATGCAGGACTTCTTGAGCAAGAATGGAAAACACAGAATCCTGTGAAAAGGACATGAGAGCTTCTGCCATTTAAAAAAAAATTAAAAAAATTAAAAAGTTTTAGGGGAAAAAGAAATGTAGGATACTCCTGTGACATGACAACAGCCAGGGAGTGAAAATATTTCATTTATCTAATGAAAACAGTCAAAGAGTGCAGGAGTCAAAATGCTGCAGTAACACGCAGAACATGACTTCAGAAAGGTTTAGACATTTTCCACCAGGCTGAACAGAAAAATATTAATAAGGTGGTAGAATGGTGTATCCTTTCCATAATCTATTTAATCCTTTTTTCAAAATAAGTGCCAAAGTAAATTTATGGAACAGGTGACTGTCTCAGCAAATGCACATCATGTCTCTGATAAAGTAAACTTTGTTGTAACCACAAAGATATTCTTGAATCTAGTATCAGAGGTGGGAATCACATAGTTTGTCTTTGAAATAATTACGGCATTCTGTTCATGGCAATTTTTCTTAAACATCGGGAAAATTATAAACTTAAATTAATATTAAAGAATAGCATTCAGTGCATGTTCTCAGCAAGCAGGTTTCCATGTGAGGTTTAGCACCTACAACGCTAGCTTTATGTATATTTACCTACAGCTCATCAAAGCCACATCTTGAAAGAGGAATGAAACACGTAAGGAGCTGTGGTGGAGTACAAATGTCACGGGCTAAATGGAACTAGAGATTTTCTTACTACAGGTCGCCTAAAAATATTTGGACAAACAGTATGGTATTTGAATGCTGTCTGTACAATAGTTCCATGCTTTTTCTGGTCTGGCATATGAAATAACTTGAAACAGGGTGGGAACAGACCATAGGCTGCTCTTTACGGTGCGCTTTAAGCAAAGAGGGTTGCTACTTGCAGGAGCGTGTGTGTGTGTTTGTTTTAAAGCTACATGCAGGATTTTCTGCTTTTATAAAATCAGAAAATTTTTGGTTTTCCTAGATGTTATATAGTTTGCTAACAAACTGGGGAAAGTATGGTATTAAATGCACTATGATGTGGGCCAGAGGTACCCCAGCTATATAAACTATGGCCACTGGTAGTCTTCTCTAGCACAGAGTTTGGCTGTTACGCTCCCCTGGGCTGTCGTCAGGATGATGGCATTGCTGAGCTTCAAACACGCAGTTACAGTGACATTGTACACCAAAAGGGAGATTGTTCCACGTGATCAGGAGCAAAGGCAGCAAAAGACATTCATTTTACACAAAATGTGAGTGAAATTTAGATTTAAAAAATAGACAGATGGACAGAGAGGGTTTCAAGGAGAGAATGTAAGAAATAAAGGCGATTTTTTTTAAAAGACTGTCTTTCATAAGAACTAATGAGAGATCTGTCAGCAACTAATCATTTTTGTGGACCCAGCCTACTGTGTTACGTGGCTACATGCTCCCTTAAGGCAAATAGTGAGCACACACTGTTATCAAATATACCAATACTTTACATTAGTATATATCTGGAAGAGATTTTGCCAGTGTGGAAAGCTCCCGTCTTACCTCATGCTCCCAGATCATAGAATGGTTTGGGTTGGAAGGGACCTTAAAGATCACCTAGTTCCAACCCCCCTGCCATGGGCAGGGACACCTCCCACTAGACCAGGCTGCTCAAAGCCCCATCCAGCCTGGCCTTGAACACTTCCAGGGATGGGGTATCCACAGCTTCTCTGGTCAACCTGTTCCAGTGACTCACCACCCTCACAGTAAAGAATTTCTTCCTAATATCCCATCTAAATCTCCCCTCTTTCAGTTTAAAACCATTACCCCTCGTCCTATCACTCCACTCCCGGATAAAGAGTCCCTCTCCCATCTCTCCTGTAGGCCCCCTTTAGGTACTGGAAGGCTGCTGTAAGTCTCCCCAGCACCTTCTCTTATACTGCAGCCCACAAAAAATAACACACTGGATAACAAACAAAATAAAATCAAAGTATCTAGGTGTAATCATCGTTGTTTAAACACTAGAATCTCTCTTTTGAAGGCAGCATACACTAACAGCTGCTTAACTCTGTCACAGCATTACCTATTAGCTATTACATTCCATTTAATTGTCCATCAATTATAATTTTATTCTAAGATTATTTATAGTCCTTTCATACAATTTTGCAGTCCTTTCCTACAATGTTTTCCTCCAAACTCTTTCATAAGTGTAGGCCTGTATTTCCTCATTCCCAAGAAGTGCAACAACAACATTAACACATTGTACAACTTTATCACTCTTTTGTGGTCAGTGTATTTTCCAGAGTGCCTGTTGCATACTTTGAAATTCCCCATTCCATAGATGCTATTGAACTATTCAAAACTATTCAAACCTTGGAAAAGAATGCTTGCTGGAATTTGCGACCTGCTGTGGTCTTCAGCACAGGATTGAATTTCACACAGGGTTCAGAGCATGCAGTTGTTGAATTACCACTGACTAAGCGACATTTGACAGTCTTTATATACTCCTATTTTTTGATAGCTCAGAACTATTAAATCCCCCCCTCACACAGAGGGAAATTGTTTATTTATCTGCAGTTGAGCTCTGTTTTTCACTCATTTGTAGCTGCATTATGAAGACTTTCACCAATGCGACGTTCCTTCATGCCAGATGAAGTTGGGCGGCCCAGTCTCTTCACTCCACAGACAGGGAGCTGAGGCAAAATGCCCAGGTGCAGCTGGAGGTGTGCAAACTGGGACACTCTGGAAGGCAAGTTCCTCAGCAGTGACCTACACCCAAGCTTTGATTTTTTTTCATGAACCAACCACAGACTCTCTCAATCCCAGATAATCATAAAAATGTTGGTTGGTGGGGATATCTGGAGGTCACCTAGTCCAGCTTACTGCTTGGAGGTCTTTCACCAACGCTAGATCATAATCCACCAATATATTTTTTTAATATCTTTTTGAGGCAGTAGAAACAGAAGAACACTAGTAGCATGTATTTTCTACTTATTTAATGAGTATTTTCATTATCTTTTTGACCTGTTACGCTACACTGAGAAACACAGGCATCATGCTATTTACAGTTTGTCTGTTGTCTGGTATTAGTTTGTAAGAGCCTTGGGGCCACTTTCTATCTGTAGCCAAGACTTGACAAAGCACTTGTTTTACTGTCCAGTGACAGCCTCTGAGACGTATGAGAAAATAACAGTTATTTGGACTTGGGTCTTTTTATAAATTTTCTGGCTAAGAAAAGAATCCTCACTAGATTTTCTGAGTGCTTAAGAACTTCTGTCTTAAGTCTCAGTCATTTTCAAAGAAGTTATTACCATAAAATTTTCCTAATTTTTAAAATGCATATATTCTTATGGTTTTGTCCAGTGAAGCTGAAGGGAAAAATGTATCTCAAAAGGGTAAAGGCAGTCATCCTTTTGCCCTTTAAGTTTGACATTCAGTTGGCACAATAACTACTCTGAAAGCAGTAATGGAAAAATCCAAAAGGTTTTGTTGAACACAACAGGGAAGACTTTGATAAGGACCTGCTGATTTCCTGGTTAAACAATGCCAATCGTCCTCCTCCTGAGCTCTGTTGTAGTCTAGAGCTACATTTCCAGAAGGGCCCTGAGACGTTTTCAGGGTCATGAGCGCACATCCGTTCATACATGTTTCAAATAACCATGAGGAACTGGGAATCCTGAAGAGAACGTTACTGTTGCTTGGCACTCCCTGTCGATTAAGTCCAGTTGGAGAACTGCTGGCATAGTGGCTTAGACGTAACCCTGCAAGTGATGCACACGGATGATGCAAATCTTCAACATGATAATCTGATAGCAAAGGGTGGTGCAATCAAACTATCACAGTTCAGATCATAAATGATTTTCCTGAATGTAACTATTAGACAATGGAATGTTACAGGGGGGTGGGGGGGCAGGGCAGGAGGCCTAAAAGCATTTTGAAAAGCAAACCGTATATATTTCCAAAGTCTCTAGAGTCACATAAGGCTGGAACTTTAACTATAATACTACAGAACTAATTGCCACAGAGCATTCCAGCAAGTCCTCAGAGGCTTGCATTATTCCCCACCAAAAAGGTTCACTTGAGCCTAAGACTTTGTAAAGCTTGTAATGCAGACTGGAATCCTGCTGAACTTGCACTCCCTTTAAGGATAATTTTCACTCTACCACATTCCTAATGGTATAGATAAGGAGGAAAAATGTAGAATCACTTCCCAGCACAAACACCAACATTATCAAAAACTGGAAATATTTGCAGCACAGTGGATTTTTGTCACACAAATCACAACAATCATTATAAACTGAATTCAAAGATCCTACTGCTTTTATTTATTCCACTATTATATTGCATATTCAACTGAATAGATACTATTAAGTCACTAGGGGCCAGCACTTTCTCAAAGGCAATACCGTGCTTCTATAAAAGGAGCAATGTTTAAAACCCCAAACATTCAAAACCAACTGTCAGCCTCACAAAATTAGTGGCATTGGATCAAAACCAATGATATCTTAAACAAATAATAAATTTGAATTCGTTTTTCTTGAAGCCCATTTTCAAACTGCTTGGCTGCTTACTTTCAAGACTTCTTTGTCTAATGAGGAGGGCTAACACCATTTAAAAAACTGGCACTTTAATGTCATTTTATGATTCCGAAGATAGGGTGTTAAAGAAATACGCTTCCCAGTCTCAGGATAAAATCCCAAGAACTGGTAAGGTGTGATGAACCAGATGGTTTGATTCCCTAATAGATGGCCTAGATTCCCTAACAGACTTATGTGGCAGATTCTTATCGAGTGTTCCTGATGTCAAATTTAGGTCTTTCAAGATCAAAACTCAGTCTTTATCTTTGCATGTAAACTAGAAGCACTTCACCAAGAAGTGAGAATCCCCTCATGCCATAGCTGCCTATGGAGTAGGAAAACAGGAATAAAGAAATATGATTTGAAAGACTGAATATAAGGGTCCCATTTGCTTTGTAACTGTGGTGCCAAAGAGGTGGGCGTCCAGTCTTACGTGCTTTGATAGTGTTTTGAAGGAGTCCTATCCAAAGTTAAGTCTGCAGATCTACTAAAGGTCAACTAATTCATCCAGGTGTCATAAGAGAAGATCAACTTTAACCTTGCCAGCTGCAGTTTAAATCCATGATATTTTGTCCTGTTTGAAAGAATTCAAACAGAAATTATCACTTTATTTTATGCATAAAAATATTTGATGACCATCTTCATATCAGCCCTCATTCTTCTCCTAGTCCAACCAATCTTTTCTTTTAGAACCTAATTTCCAGACCTTTCATCATCCTTGTTGCTTCCCTCTGGACTCTAGCATACATTTTTTGATGGGCGGCTGTCAGAATTACAAACTGCACTACAACAGAATAAATGAGGACTCTGCAAGTCTTACCTACACCAATTTTGGGCAACTTCCAGTATAACGTTCACTTTTTGACAATAGTAAGAGAATATTATCCACTATAACCTGACTCTTTCATCCAAAACTACTACTTACCTTGTTATTTCACAGAATCACTTTGTGCAATTGTTTAAGAAAAAATAAAATAAATCTTTTACCTTCTGAAGTAAAAACACACGCATCAAGTTTCAGAAGACACTCGGACTGAGTACCTTGAGGGATGTACCTTCACATTATCCTGACAGGTATGTTTACACCACAGATGGTATTGGATTTAAGGCATTCTCTCCTCCAAACTCTAAGCAGAATATTAACTACCATGCTGACTTTTCAGATTCAGATTTATAAATGCTTAATTCTCCCCAGAGGCACGGTTGCAGCAGCCTTAGCTTTCACTGATGGTTGCTACGGGAAGCCCCTATACAATTGCTAAATTTGTGTTTACACTAATTGAAGGCTTGTTCACCTAACTAATGATGGAGGTGAAAGCAGCAACATACGCAAAAATACATCTGGAGAAACATTGCTCCTTCTCCCACCAAACCTGTATCAAGGCACGGACTTGCAAACACGGCTAGCAACAGAGCGACGCGGCCTACACGGTAAAGGTTACGAGCAGGTAACCCCGCCATCCACGAGTGCCCCGGGGCCCCCGCCCCGGCCAGCGCCGTGCCGCAACGGCGACTCCCCCGGGGCCGCCGCCTCCCCGGCAGGAGCTGCGGGACGCGAGGAGAAGGCGGTGGTGAGAGGACTGTCCGGGCCCGCTACAGGAAGTAACGGCCAGTAACAGCCACTAACAGCTGCCAGGCCCCTCATAACGCTGCCAGCCGCCTCCTGCGCATGCGCAGTATCGCCCAGGCCGTTAACGCTATTCATGGCCCCCCAGCATTCCTCAGCCGTCCCCTAGGAGCATGCGCGTTCGGCGGGCACACCGATGCCTTCCGCCTGCGCCCCCCCCGCGCCAACCCCCGGCTCCCGCCACCGCGCATGCGCGTTCCCCGGCGGGGCGCCGCCGGCCCCGCCCCCGCGCCATGGGAGCCGCTGGCGGCGGGTGCGCGCGGGGGGCTGTTCCCCGCCCCACGTGACATGGGGGCGGGGACGGGAAGGGAAAGGTCAGTGGCGACGCCGGCGGAGGGGGAGCGGAAGGTCAGGGCGCCGCGGAGCGGAAGTGGGAGCCGGAGCCTCGTCCGCCATTGTGGGGAAGCGGAGCCCGGAGCAGGGGGGGGGGAAGCGGCGCTGCGTCCGGCTCCTTCCAGCGGGAACCCGATCGGCGGCGGCGAGCCCAGGCGGTAGCGGCGGCGACAATCAGGGCGGAGGAGGCGGCGAGCAGCGCGGCGTGCGGGCGAGCGGCCCCGGCGTGCGGAATCACTCGAGGCCCAGGCGGAGCGGAGCGAGGGGATCGCGGCTCCCCGTGAAGAATGTCAGCCACCAGCGTCGACCAGGTACCGGCCGCGGGGCAGGGGAACCGCTCCCTGCCCGTTCCTCTTCCCTAGCCCGTCATTAGCCCTGGCGGGGGGGGTGGCGGCGGCCGGGCGGCCACCTGCACCTTCCCTCGCCGCCGGGGCGGCGCGGTTCGCGGCCTTCTCTCTCCTTTCCTCCCTCTCTCCCTTCCCGCCGCCATGGGGAGCGGCGATCCGTCGGCTCTGGTGGCGCCCGGGATGGCGGGCCCCTTTCCCAGCCCCTATTTATAACCGCTGATCCGCGCCAGAACCGCTCCGCCTCCCCGCCCGCAGGGCCCCGCCGGCGCTCGGCCCCGCGCCTGCCGCCCCGCCGCCCCGCCGGCTCGGCCCCTTTGTGTGTGTACCCGTCCCGCAAGCGAGCCCTCTCCGGCCGAGCTCCTCTGGGCTCCCGTTGCCTCTCTCCGCTTCGGCAGCGCCTGGGTGCCGGGCTCCCCGCGGCGCCCGGCTCCCTCCCCTCGCCCCTGCGCATCTCCGAGTCTCTCCGGCTCCTGCTCACCGCATCCCTTCTCTTCGTGCTTTTCCCTCTCCTCACCCGCTTCTTCTCCCTTCGGGCCTCTTGTTTCTCCTCCTTCCCCCGCGGACTCCGCTTGTACCGGCTGTTCTCCTCTATTTTCCCCCCTGCGCTGTGCTGCACTTTTTTTAAGTCGGTTCTTCACGGAGCTTAGAGTTTGATAGGTTTTATCATCGCTAGGCCGTTG
This sequence comes from Rissa tridactyla, assembly GCF_028500815.1. Classification (NCBI taxonomy): domain Eukaryota; kingdom Metazoa; phylum Chordata; class Aves; order Charadriiformes; family Laridae; genus Rissa; species Rissa tridactyla. The sequence goes on along the minus strand of NC_071467.1, from coordinate 39,778,254 downwards.
CTGGCCTATCTTTTTGCCTGGAAGCTCTTCTGTCTTGGTCTCTGCTTCCTCCGTGGGCCTTTGCCACTCCCCAGAAGTTTTGGCCCTGCAGTCTCCTGCCCCCTTTTTATTTTTTCTCACTGTGCCTTTAATGTTTTGTTTCTTTTGTCTGTGTGCATGCTCTCCAGTTTCCTTTTATGCACTTATTTCTAGCTCAGTGATCTCTTAGCTCTTCATTGCTCTGTCCTCCACGAAGGCTGCTTCTTCCCAACTTTTTTTACTTCCATGTCTTTTACTGGTCTCTGCATGCTTTTGTGTCTGGATTAGATTTGTCCCAAGAGATGAAGTGGTTGGGGTTTTTAAGGTTACAGAGATTTTTCTCTGGTTTTGGGAGAGGGAGGTGACTAACCAGTGCAGCTTTAGACGGACCAGTGTTAAACAGTCTTAGGATAACTCAGACAGATGCATGTAAAAGCAAGATGGAGGTGGGTGCCTCCTAAACTTTCAAACCTCTGAATACTGAGTTTTTCAGGACTAAAAATTGTTAGAGTGATGGAGCCTGGAGACCCACTCATGCTTGGTTGAATGTATGTGAGAAGATGAATTAGATTTTCATGGCCTAGCATTTGTTGTTCTAAGCTATTTTGTTTTGCTGTAGAGGAATTAAGGGTACTGCAACTTGTACTGCTACAGTGATTCTTAGTGCATGACAGATTAACAGTGTTTTGTAGTGACTAATCCTAAAAAAACCCCATAAAATACAAAAATCCTCCTCTAAGGTATTATTTCCTTGTGTGAAAGCTTCATACGGACTGTATCATTTTCTCAGTGTAACTGGCTAGACGAGGAATGCACAACTCATATTTTAGCTTACGATATCACTGTATGTTCCTTTGTATCTAAAAAGCAAGGCATTGTAGGTTATTCTCTGATAAGTACCCATCAGTCAACTTAAAAGATGACATATGATAATGAAGTTTTAATGAAGTTCTAGTACTGGCAGTAATCTTAGGCTACTAACTTTCTTTGTTGTTTTACTCTATGCTTTTTTTATTGCTTGTATTTGGGGGGGGCAGTCAAAATTCATTTGTTCAGGTTTTCAACACCATTTAAGCTTCGCATACTATAAAAGACTAGATTATTTCAATGTTTTTTGGTGAAATTCAATTTTAAAATAATTTTGGGGTTTTTAAGTAATATTTTATATAATGCAGTATTATTATAATAGTATGCATTTTATTAATATTTTAAACTGATACTTAAGTTCAAAAGAGCAGAATTGGCAAATAAATGGAATTACTCTGAAGTAAACATTAGAGGATTCTAACTGAACTTGTTTTGCTTTTTTTCCCATTTTCCTATATACAGAGACCTAAAGGACAGGGAAATAAAGGTAAGTTGATTCTTTGTACTTCTGTATAAATATCTAATGTTGCTGTTTATGGAGGTTAATGTGTCTTCAGACAATTGTGGGAAGAGAATGTTGCTATAGGATATCTTTTACTTCTGAGCAAGATGACAGGAAATTGCGTGCCAGAATATTATTCCCAGCAATTTTACTGTGGCACAGCAGTACATCAGTTTAAAATGTTTTATTTTGCAAATGAAAATTAATGTCAGAAGTTGGACGATAACATAGCTATTTCTTTTTAGCTGATTTTGTGATATGCTCGTATAATCTCTTTAGCGGTATACCTTGGGCCTTTCTTGCAGTGAATAGAATCATTGTACTCGAATCATCAGGAAGAATCTTTTGAACAGCTTCCTTAGCTTGCGAGACAACAGCCACGTGACTATTTAGTTACTCATATCTGTGAGCAGAACACATCACCTTCCTTATTCTCAGAAATTTTGTGGGTTTTTCTCTTCATTTTAGCATCAGTATAGAATATTCTCTCGGTGTTTGTAGGCCTTCTGCTTTTCTACTTTTTTCATGTTTCTGTCAACATCTTATTTTTTAAATACTGTACTCAGTGTGGTTTCTTCTCTCCCACAGAAACAAGGAACTAACTACTTTAATATTATTCTCTATAGAATTCTTGGCAAGCCTGTCATAAACAGCATCTCAGATTATATCTTGCAACAACATCTCAGATTATATCTTGCCATTTATTTCTAGTCTGGAATTTGTTGTCTTTGGTATAAAGACTTAATATTCTATTTGGGAATTCTTTTTGCCTAATCAGTATGCGTGTGCCCATTTAATTATTAGGTGCTCAGCAAGCTGAGCTATAGAACAGCATGCACACAGCTACCTTTGTGTGTTAGTATGCTTATTTCTTCATGCAGATAAGAAACTTTTTTTTTTAAGCTCTCTGCCCCCCGCTGTTCATTATCTGAACTAATCTGATTGTTCTCTGTGAAGTGCCATTTAATGTTATCTGCAGCGTACTTATTCTATTATTCTGTCTACGTGCAGATTATCTGCTTCGTATTACATATATCATTTACAAGGTGGCACATGGTTCCTGAATCTTGCTAAATTTGGCCTGTTCCTTTTAATTTCTGTGCATTCAGAGAAAAATGAACTTCGGTTTACATCCTCAGACCTTCTCACTTTGGTCATTCTAGAATACTTGTTCTCTCATATTCTAATACTTCTACTTTTTTTTCCCCCAAACTGGAGCTTTTAACTGTTTCTTTGTGGCTTTGAAATAGTTTGTGTTTATACCTTCCATGTTGCCTTTAAATGAGAAGAAAAGTCAGATACATTTTTGCAAGTAGTTTGTGGCGTCATGTCCTTTGAATTAGCATATCCCAGTTTTGGTGAGGTTATCAAGATGCATCTATTAGAGAATCATAGGAGCAGTTTTTGAACTATACTCCATATATATGAATTGGAGTGGAAGTATTAAGCATTTCTATTGGTGTGTTACGTTGCAGCTTGTTTAATAGTGAAAATGCACGAGTCAGCTTTAATTTAACTTATTTATGTTGGCATGTTTGTGTGCTCTATAATTTGTAAATGCTGCAGAATGTTTGAATCAAAACACATTTCTTAGTTTGCTATGTAAGGAAAAGATTTTTCCATTTCTGAACTTGGATTTTTATGGAGTGCATCCTTTTAAATAATGGATACGTGTTATGTATTCTTTTGGTGAAAATATGGCCTACATGAAAACTGTAGTGAAACAAAACAATAATTTCCTCCATTCCCTTGAATTATTTGGTATAATATCTATTTAATTAAACTAAGTTATGATTTAGATTAAAAGGCTAGGAGATTGAAGATGGTAGCACAGTGTAGCACGAGTAGTTGACTTTGGGTTACAGGCTTCTTCAAGAGTATAAATTCAGTATCAGCAATCCTTACTGACCACATGTTAGCAGACAGTAATCTTTTTCAGGCATCGTGATAGGTCCCAGCTTAAAGGAGCTTCAAGTGAAGATGTGATACTGAGTTAACAGCTAATCTGAAGTTGTTTCTGTGTGTAAGAGTAATAACGTTAAAGAGGATGGTGGAAAGGTTACTGTCCGCATGGCTGGTAGAGCACATGAGAGAATGTGAGTAGTATAAGGGGTGTAAGCATGGAAATAGAGTATTTTTTCATATTAAAAAAAAGTATTAGATCTGCAAAATTGTATTGGGAGGTAGCTGATTTGTATTGTCTAGTAAAATGTTTTGGATGCTTTATTCTAGCTGATTATAAATTGGTGCACTGCACTGTTTTCCCTTGACCAGAATTTGTGGGATTGAAGTTGTAGTGTGTAGAACAGTACTATCCACCTGTTGTTTCAGATATTAATGTTGGTATTTCAGAGACTTGAATGAGTAAGTTATCGTGTCTTCCAAGCTTTTTCTTATTCTAGTTGTCAGCTACTTACAGTTGACATAAAACATCAGAACTGACATCAATCAAATGATGTCTTATAGTGGGGTGGTGGTGGGGGAGATGTGCATTCCTGAAACTTTTTCCCCCTTTTGTTTGTTGTGCCAGTGTATCACACCTGTGATAGAAAAGTGCTGACTTTTGTTTACATATACATGTATATAATTTTTTGGTTTTGTAGAGGGTTTAAATGTAAGCCTTAGGTTTAAAACAAGAAGGAGATGTGAGTTTCTTTTAGTATTTATTCTCCATGCTAATCAAGGTATAACAGCTTCTTCTAATGAAAGATTTATTCTTGTGCCTTTGGCCGTCATTTATGCATTTTGCATGTGGTTTTTCAAAGGATAGTAGCAATTAAAAGAATGTGAACTTTAAGTTCCTTTATTTGATGAGTTGTTTCTTTCCAATATCTAATTACATTGTATGTTTTCACAGTGTTTGCAGAAGTATATGGTATTTTCAGAGTTGGATTGATACAGATATTTTTAGTAACTGAAGATTAGTTTCAATTAGTGTTCTTCATCACTGCCCTGTTTAGTTGGAACACTTAATATGAGATTTTGGGAATGAGGCATGCATCTTAATCTGTTTGCTCTTGTTAAATGTGTGTGTGGGTTACATTCTTCATTATTAACACATTATGTAAAGTTAGAATGAAAAGCCGAAGAAACAGAATTCTAGTGATGCTATTTCGCTGGGAAATGTATATATTTACTAGGAAGGATGTCAGTGTAGAACTATTTTGTGTCACTGACTTAAGATCTCAATACAGAATGAATAAGAAAGAAAATACATTTACAAGAATATTCTATGTTTGTTGTAAATGGCAGACCAAAAATAATTCTGTCTTAAGTGACCTTTAGATACCTCTGAAACAATAAACACAGCAGATGCACGTTTTATGAAGATTAGCTGTCAGTATGAGGAGATTAATTTTGATAGGATTCTAGTCTTGACATGCAGCTGTTTATTCCTTTATTTGCGGTTGCATGCTTTTAAGAAACTTGTATGCTGCCGTCTATGTTTTTCATTATAACAGAATTGTATTTGAGAATTGTGCTCTCCGTACTATTTGGTTAAGCCTTTGTCTATGCCACATCCATCGCTTAGGATTTTGAGGCTCATTCCCTGTGTGACTGGGCCAAATATAAAAAGGAAGACAGTGTTCCAGCTCGTTAATATGTTACCATTGTGTGTAAATTCAGGATGATTAATGACCTCTACTGAAACTATTTATGGGAAAAAAAAACCCCAACACCTAGTGTTAATTTAAATTTGGTATTTAATGAGAAAGACTGTTCTACGAAGTCTTAAAACACATTTTGTTCACAATTGTTGATCATATTTGGCTGCAGCTAGTATACAAACACACTGTGACAGTTTGTAATAACTGGTGTCAGGTGTTCGGACTTTTAAAACTTCAAGAAGATATTCAAAACATGAGTTGCTTTCTTCCTTCCTGGATATTTGCTTTGAAAAAAAATCTTCTGTTGTTTTGTGTTCAATCATGAATTTTTATCTCTCTTCACTGATGTCTGAAGTTAATAATTTTTTTCCAGAATTTTGGTTATTCCTTGTGATTATATCTATTCCTTTGTCATTTTTTTCAGCTAGTTTCATTCCCCAAAGGCAGTTTGTTTTAGAGGTGTTAAATTCAAATGTGGAAAAAAATAAAATAAAATTGAAGGGCCTTGGTCCAGGCACCACTTGGTTTGCAACATGAACTTTGGGTGACAAAACCCTCACCCCAATGAAACAGAGAAAACCCCACTCTTAAACACTAACTCCAACAAAGTTGAAGGTTTAGTTACATGGTTGTATATACTTTTCAGAAGCTTTTGCTAAAAGAAGGAAACCACAGAGTCAGCTCCTAACTCAGTGTCTCCAGCTGTCAGAAAATCTGCTGTTTTGTTGTAACTTCTGCTGGCATGGTTTTTCATGGTTTCTCTGCATCTTACTGATCGCTCTAAAACCTTTTTTTTTTTTTTTTTTTTTTTAACTGAACCTATTTGGGAAATAACCAAAAATTGCATTCAGAAAAGCAGTGATTTGTTTTTGAGAAGAGATTTTCATCTTCAAGTTGTATAATGGCAAATTGCTGGTTTGAGTACCTGTTCTGCTTTGCACCATGGGGAAACAGTGGAACTTAGTAGAAATTTGTGCAATTTGACTTTGTTTGAATAGTAGCCTGGGGGAGGGTAGAGAGACACTTCAAGTAATTTGGGAAGCTGGAAAATCCCAGGTAGGTGTAATGCCTTAGATAAAAATTAAAGTTAATAAGAGGCCAAGAAGAGCAGGTAGGAAGAGATTCCAGCATATAGTGGCACATATGTTGGGAAAGGATTGTAATCACCCTTGGGGACTTTAGCTCTTGTTTCTGTCTTGCTTTGTCCCCTCAGAGCTTCAGAGATGCTATTAATGCAGTACAGTACAAAAGTTACACAGGAAATACAGAATTAACTGGCTGAATAGGGGTGCCCTTCATGGTTGTCTTGGTGGGTAACTGCCTTTCTTCCTGGCAGGAGAAAGCTGTATGTTGCAACTTTCCCTGAACCTATTGAATATGTCTGATCTGGTTGGTCTGCACATTTGCACTTAGTCAGGTAGTTCTGGAAACGCTGGATTTACTGCCTGTGCAAATCAGGTGTGCCTATAGTTTTTCCTCTGTGAAACTCAGGAAAGAATAGTCAGGAGTAGTCTGCTCTGGTTGTCTGCAGAGATCTGGTTGGGATCATCAACAGAATGAGCTTTTTTCTTAAAACTGAACAAGGTGGTGCTTAACAATAATATGTTCAGTCTCAACAAAGCACAAGTAGAAGTATTTCAATGTACAGGTGATCAAGAAATGTTATCTAGATTAAAAGAGCATCATAAATCTTCCAGAGAGTATACCTAATGCAGATTTACTTTTAGTTTCAGTACAAAACGGTTCGATTCATCAAAAGGATGCAGTAAATGATGATGATTTTGAGCCATATCTAAGTAGTCAGACAAATCAGGTAAGTGAACATTGTTTACAATCTTAAAGTTAAATTTGGAATTCAACTGACTTCCAGACTTCACTAATTTTTGGACGGTATTTCTTAGCATTATTGCTTGCCTGAATATCCATTGAAATATAATTTTATATTGTATCTTGTGTTATCATACGATATCTTAAACAGGTAAAGTCATCTTAATAATTGCAGAAATGATTTGGTTAAAAAGCATGTTGTGATGTCTCCTACTCTTGTGCTTGTGCTCTGACTTCAGAAAGATGCAGTTACAAGAAGCTTGAGGAAAAAACAAACCCAAAAACCAAAACACAAACCACAAAACAAACCCCCACACCCTAAATATACAATGAAATCATCACATATTCAATGCAGTTCAAAACAATAGTTTCTTTGAGAAAATATTAGCTGCTTGGGCGTGATTTTCTTTTGAAGATGGTAGAAGTAACTCGCAGTTGATGGCATAATAAATTGAAGCGTAATATTACTCCAACTTAGTATAACTGATCTCCAAGAAAGTAATGACTTATTTTTCAGAGCTGTGAATTGTCTCTGTAGTCAAAAGTTAATATTCATTATGTTAAGTTTGTAAGTTGTAGTGGTCTTGAGAGAGGGAGAAAGTGCAAATTATTAAAAGGCTTTGAGAATTTTCCTTGCCTTCCCATTTTTTTTTTTTTTTTTTTTCAAATAATACAATGTTAAGGAGGCATCAGCTAGAGGATGATAGTGTGCATTTTCTTCCCCAGAACAACATCCGAAGTCATATCTGGGTAGTCCTTCAGATGTCTTGGAGCTTTATCGTCTCAAGAAATAAATGCTGTGATTTCCCAGGAGTCTTGGAAGTGGAATTTGAATTTAGCTAGCAAACTTTGTTCTGCTAGAACACAGATTGTATTTAATGCCCATTCTCAGTAGTGTGGAAATGTTATGATTTGATTGTTGTTCCTCCTAAAACAAACAGGCATCCTTTTCACTATAATGTTCTGGCAGGTGTCTCCAATTAGAAGTGACAAATTTGACAAAAAACTAAGAATACCAAAACTTCAAATCATAGTTGCAGTTGTTTGTTTTTTCTTGATACTGTTGATGTGGAAGCATTTAAGCCTAGCTCAGTAACTGAAAAAAAAAAGATAATATATTACAAAAAAATGGATCTCTTTAGTGCTTTGAAAAGATCTTATGAGGAAAAAATGGTCGCATCTAACAGATACCTTGTTCATCTTTAACATTGGGAGGACTGGTGGAAGTTACAAATGCATTCATACAATCCTTAGAAATGTTTTGGACTGTATTACAGGTTTTGTTTTTTTTTTTTTTTTTTTTTTTTTTTTTGCCCTGAGCTTAATTGTCTATATTGCTGACTTCTGTTTTATTTTCTTGCAGAGTAACAGCTATCCACCAATGTCAGACCCATATATGCCTAGTTATTATGCTCCATCCATTGGATTCCCATACTCTTTAGGCGAAGCAGCATGGTCAACTGCAGGCGACCCTCCAATGCCATACTTGACAACTTATGGACAGATGAGTAATGGTGAACACCATTACATACCTGATGGTGTATTTAGTCAACCTGGGGCATTAGGAAATACCCCTCCATTTCTTGGGCAGCATGGATTTAATTTTTTTCCTGGGAATGCAGACTTCTCTACATGGGGGACAAGTGGATCTCAGGGACAATCAACGCAAAGCTCTGCTTACAGCAGCAGCTATGGCTATCCGCCTAGTTCTCTTGGGAGAGCCATAGCAGATGGACAGGCTGGATTTGGCAGTGATACTCTGAGCAAGGTGCCTGGGATTAGCAGCATTGAGCAAGGCATGACCGGACTGAAAATTGGTGGAGATATGACGGCTGCTGTAACAAAAACTGTAGGTTCAGCTCTGAGCAGTACAGGTATGACAAGCATTGCAGCAAACAGCGTGCCCCCAGTTAGCAGTTCAGCGCCTAAACCAACCTCATGGGCTGCCATTGCAAGGAAGCCTGCTAAACCTCAACCGAAACTCAAGCCTAAAGGTAATGTGGGCATTGGGGGCCCTGCTGTGCCGCCACCACCTATAAAACACAACATGAATATTGGAACTTGGGATGACAAAGGGTCAGTGGTAAAAGCACCCCCAGCCCAACCAGTACTGCCTCCTCAGACTATAATCCAGCAGCCTCAGCCATTAATTCAACCACCGCCACTGGTGCAAAGCCAACTGCCTCAACAGCAGCCTCAGCCACAGCAACCACAACAGCAACAAGGACCTCAGCAGCAGGCCCAGCCTCACCAGTTGCAGCAGCAACAGCTGCAAAACCGCTGGGTAGCTCCTCGTAATAGGGGTGTAGGCTTCAGCCAGAACAATGGAGCTGGTAGTGAGAACTTTGGTTTAGGTGTTGTATCCGTCAGCTCCTCACCTTCTGGTGTGGAAGTGCACCCAGTGCTGGAGAAACTAAAGGCCATAAACAACTACAATCCCAAAGACTTCGATTGGAATCTGAAGAATGGACGTGTGTTTATAATCAAAAGTTATTCAGAGGACGATATTCACCGCTCCATTAAGTACTCTATCTGGTGTAGTACTGAACATGGTAATAAGCGCTTGGATGCTGCTTACCGTTCCCTGAATGGAAAAGGCCCACTCTATTTACTCTTCAGTGTGAATGGCAGTGGACACTTTTGTGGAGTGGCTGAGATGAAGTCTGTTGTGGACTACAATGCATATGCTGGTGTCTGGTCTCAGGATAAGTGGAAGGGGAAGTTTGATGTCAAATGGATCTTTGTCAAAGACGTTCCCAATAACCAACTGCGGCATATTCGCTTGGAAAACAATGACAACAAACCGGTTACCAATTCGAGGGACACTCAAGAGGTACCCCTAGAAAAAGCCAAGCAAGTGCTTAAAATAATTGCTACTTTCAAGCATACCACCTCAATCTTTGATGACTTTGCACATTATGAGAAGCGTCAAGAGGAGGAGGAAGCCATGCGTAGGGTAAGAAATCAATGTCATTACAGTAGCTTTCCTGTTTTTTCTGGTTTTGGAAGCCTTGTTTTTCAGACAACTGGAATTTCTGTTTGTGAGTGAATCAGAAAGTGGTGCTTTTCACCCAGGGTGTCTGTACTTGGTATAACTGGCTCTTAATGAAAAGGTTTAAGTTCTTGTAACTTGTTTTGTTAACACAGGCATGTGTTTAACCACAATGGTAAGGTAGGCTTGCATAAGCGGACTTCTGACATGTTTTGCTCTTCAAAGTAAGCAGAAACTGAATTGAGTGTGTTATCCGTAACTGAAGACTTCTAGTTTAGATTTTTAAGGTTTCTGGTTGTCGCAAAAGGGACCTGAAATAACAGGAGAAGCTTACTTTATTTAACATAACATTTCAATTCAAATTCTGCTTTGATGAAATGTTAACAGCACGACTACTGTGAAAAGCAAGCTTTCCCTTTGATTCAGTTTCTTTTGTACAGCTGTGAAACACAGAAGTGATATGGTGATGACTTGTAGAGTGTTAGGATAATTTTTTGGACATTTCTGATAGTGCGTTTCCTAAAAAAAAAAAACCAAAAAAACCCCCAAAAAACAAAAACAAAACAAAAAACCCAAGTAATGTTTAGTTCATTTCTGCGAAGAACAATATACCTATGATAAATCCATAGAGAAACCTTTATTTTTAGAGGTATTTCAGAAAACCAGACAAGGGAAAAAAGCCATTTTAATTTAAGCCGTTCTGTAGTACTTGTCTACTTTGTCTTGTGTGTACTCTCCCTACTAGTAACAGTTGTGTTCACCTTTGGCCACAATATTTCCTTTTGCTATATTTATTTTCTTTCCAGGCTTGCTAGTAACTGTAAATGATTTGTTTCGTGGTTAGCAACATTTCAGGAACTATCGTACCAGTCAGATGATAAGCAAGTATTCAGAAATGGGAGTCTGCATCAATGCAGTTTGGTAGTGCTGTCCACTCATCCTGTCACACCACCTACTGTATAAAAAAAAAATCCCAAAAGTCTAGAGTTTATGCTAATTAGAGGCTGTGTGGGATATGAAGTCCTGAATTTGCTCACTTCTTAAAGCTGCCACAATTCTGGCTGCGTAAGAATTTCACCTGCTTTACAACCTCCTTACTTCTCTTAGGTTTCTAGTACTGCGGTGGTTCCACCCCTCTTGTGTGTTCCTAATCCTTCAACACAAATGTTGGATCTCCTATAGACCAGTGTTGTGCATGACCAAAATCAATTTTGTAGTTTTATTGCACAGCTCTGCAATAAATTATTACATTGGTAGTTTTTTATTGTTTGGAGGCAAAATGAATATCCTAGTTGGGCATGTAACACGTTCGAATTATTATTTTTTTTTTTTCCTAAAAGGAAAATGGAATATGCCCTAAATCGGTATTGTTACTCCCTTGCCATCTCGATGATGGGAGGATGGGCTGCATTCTTAACTAATAGTGAATGTAAGGGGAAAACTGACTTTTTCAGGCTTTAGTACAACTTCACTGTGATTTTTTTTTTTTTTTTGGGGGGGGGAGGGTTTAATGTTTCAGAAGGACCAAGGTTATCATGGTTTTTTGTAGCCTTTGTGTTTCAGTATTTTCTTAATTTTTGACGTCTTAAGACAGTTCACAAATAACTGGTTTGCCTCAAAAGTATCTACTTTTGTGAAAAAAAACTTACCAAAGGAGTCACAATTTAGACATGCCCTGGCAACTCGGGAAGATAATGTGTTTTGTTTGTGGTTTTGTTCTCTCTGTAGTAGATGAAAGCCATGAAATGTAATGGAGAGGAGGAACACAGATTATTGGTAGTGTTTCTATGTATGCTAAACTTAAAATTCAGAGTACTAAATTCAGCATTTTGTAGATCTGTAACTAGATGACTGTGATTATGCATATTTGCGTAATAAAGTAACATTACTGTTTCCTTTAATATCTTCAGGGAAACGTACAGTATCTGTATGACTCAAGTACCGAGCTCTGCATTTCTCTGTTAAGTTACCTTTCCCCATGCTATTGAGAGAAAACATACTTGTCAAGATACTCGCATAGTAGGCACTGATTCTTCTACAGCATCGTACAAATTGATTTTTGTGACAAATTATAAAAAATGACTTTAGAACTGCATATCCAGTTATGAGGTTTTCTCTTTGTAGGTGGATTTGAGATATGCCTTAAGCAAATTAATATGTACTTAAAATACAAGAAGTCCAAATTAAACTAATGACAGCTACTGAGGATTCATCTTTATCATTCACTTATGATTGAGTGCTGACTCTAGACCTCTAGGTTTCTTCTTTTATCACACAGCGTACAAAGAACCTGTCCTTAAATTGTAAACATACCACTGTTAACTCTCTTATGATTCAAGAATAGTTTGGAAATGCAACAATTAGTATTGTAAGCTCTGGTTTATGGTTAATTAAGTAATCCGTTATTACCTAGTGCCAGCTAGGCTTTTATGGAGCTGTATTTAAATTACTGCACTTTATACTGCCAGTAGAACTGTGTAAATTAAGTTCATGCCCATTTTCTGTGGCAGCTGTGGCAATCACGTTGTTTCCAGTGTTTCTGTCATGAAAAATGTGCTTATTGTTGATAATAAAATATTAAATGCATCAAGCAGCAGTAGTCATTTACATGTTCCTTAAAGTTCAGTTAATGTTTTGTTGTTGCATAGGTGGTAACAAACTTTCATACAGCCAGTGATCTAATCATAGAATTGCTAGGGTTGGAAGGGACCTAGTAAACAGCATGTGATTTATGGATTTAATTTACTTTATAACTGTTCATCATTCCAGCTAACTTATTGTAAAATAATTGGTTGTAAAAGTTTAATCTTAACAACTCAGGGGGATCAATAATTAATTTCCAATATGACCTAGCAGTATGTTTTATTAAAATATGGCAGTATACTTATGAAAGTGCAATGAGTAGTCTGTGATTAACATGAAACTTAAGTAACTTTGCCATTTTGATAAAGGTTACTTGCAAATGACTATGTATAGTCTCTTTAAGCATAAATATTAGAACTCTAGTGTCTATCACTATTTGATGTGACCCAGGTGTGGGTAAGGTTGGGGTTGGAAACAAATTTGTGCAGTAATCATTCATACTTTTCTTAAGGCTCAGGTTTCAGTTTCCTATTTTAAACATACAAGTGCTGTGATCTTTCACCAAAGCAGCAAAGAAATCAGCGATGTTTTTATGAATTCTGTCAGTAGTATACTGAAATAATCTGAAATTGCATTAGTCCTTAGTTTGAACTGCTGCTTTGTGGTGTAAACGTGCATATTTGTGTGCCAGTTATTTAAAAATGTATTTGATTGTCTTTCAACAGAAAGCGGTAACAATAAGATTTAAAAAAAATGGAAATGGAACAGAATTCTTAAAATATGCAATTTAATAGTATGTAATTACATTAGGAAAATAGAAGATATTGAAAAGAAAAAAAAAATCTGTATTAGTAGCTATGTGCCTGATCTTCAGTAAATATATGGTTCAAAATTAAATGTGTGTCTGATTAAAAATGCAGTTGTTGGAAGATTACAACTTCCTTATGCTCAGATGGTGGCTTGTTAACCTGCAATTACCTGTTGTCCTAGGATGACTTTTGGTGCTTTTTAGTGCAGAATTCTACTTCTGTAGCATATAATGGAAAAAAGGATCATGGTTCCACGTAACTGGAGAATGCTTTAGATGGTTTTCTTATTGAGGTAGTTCAGAAAAATATTTTTTATCCATGGGAGAAGATAGAGGAATGCAGTGTATTTGTGTAAATCTAATTTGCATTTGGAATTTTTACTTTTCAGGAAGCCTTAATGGCAGGTAAATAAGTATTGAAAATGTTCTACTATGTATCTTGTAATAGGAATGCTGATAATAGCTAAAACTTTCTGACTCTCAACAGGAGTAATTTCACTCCCCCCACCCCCATTCTGATACTAATGTAACTTCTGTTTCTCTGATAATTGGGTCATAATCAGGCTGCAGTGTTAAGCAGTGTAACTCCTTTTGGCTCCAGCACACTGCTGACTTTGTGCTTGATTTGGTATTTCTGAGATATTGCAGGTCATGTGTCTGTTTTAAGAAAAAAACAATATGATCAGAAAGTAGGAAACAGAAGATACGTTTTAGCTCCCTTGCTGATCGTGAGATGAGTATGTACCCCTGGTTTCAGGCGAAGAGATTATTTGGAGCTAGAATAATTTTAGACATATACTGATCCAGAATTTTCGTCCTATGATGGTGTGCTTATTTACCGTGTCTTCATTTGCTTTTGCATCTTTAGTCTTCTGGAGACACTTAAAAATGACCTGCAAGTTCTCTTGTTATAGACACATGGATTAGAAATGTCCCTGTTTTCTGCGCGCTTGGTAGGGTCAATTGTTTCTGTTCAGAGATAGCGCTCAGAATTTAGTAGAGGATGGGGGCAGTGTAGAGAGGTCTCAATGTTAAGGTATGGCATCATATCGAGTGACTGTGTAAGAGTTTGAGTAGTGGCGTGGCCTGCCTTGCTCTAGTAAGAAACAAGATGCTGCAACAAGCAAAGTACAATATTGGACTGTTGAATGAAAGAGATGGAATGTAATTAAACTCCCAGGCAGTCTTAGTTTATAGCGGCACTTGCATGGATCTTGTCAGGTTTTTCTTTTTGGTTTGAAATTCCTACCTGAAAAATCAACCCTATGGAGTCCTTTTTACTGAGTGGATTTAAATTCTATGACTCTGGGACTTGAAAGACCAATTTCCCCTGTAAAATAGGGACCCCTATTGGAAAAGCTAGGAATATCAACCAAATGGTTTACCTTAGTGCTCAAGAGGCCAGTCATTTTGGGAATCTATTTCTTTAGTGCTGTTAAATATGAAGGTAGGTGCCTAAGACAAGAGTTCAAACTTGAATTGAGCTGGATCTGTGACAGCTCTACCTCTTCTAAATGCTGTATCTTTAAGTTGTAATTTTGAAAGCAAAGGGGTAATTCTAAATCTTCTTTCAGAGCAAAAGCAGAACCTTGAGTATACATGAATAGCTGTTAAAATTCACACGACGGTCTTCTGCTTCCTGCTACATCTCCTCAGATTGCATTGCTCTGTTAAGAACGAATTGACTAGAACACTGGTGCTTTTCATGCAGTTTTCAGGGAAGAAATATGCCTGCATATTGCAAGGAAGTCGCAACCTGTGTGACTCCCCACACAGTACTTCAGCCTTGCTTCATTGATCCATGCCACAGATGGGCTAGTTAGCACAAACTTGAGTGAAGATTGCAGGTGGTGCTTTGCTGGAAAAAATGGCACTTTAAAACCGTACAGATCTTGCATATCTAATCAGGCTGTTTCTGTAGATTTTGAACTAGGGTTGCTTGTATTGAGATTGATTGACTTTAACCTTGAGATTCATCCAGTTGAAATGATATGTTACAAGAATTCGTATCAGATGATGAGCTGTTTGAGCCCAGTTCTTTGTGAGCACCTTTTCAGAGGTCTGGTAGTGTACCTAATATTGACAGGTAATTAAAATTATTGTTTTGCTTCTGTACCTAGGGGTTATAGTCAGTTGTGAAAAAGTAAACATAAATTTACGTGTTTGCTGCACTTTCATGTAGAATATAATGAGCCACCAAGATAAAATAAGTTCATGTTTCCTCATGGCAGACTGGAGTTTGACTTACACATGTGCAAAGAGCACAAGTGGTGAGGCTTAAAGAAAAATTGTCCGAGAAATTCTTCCTCAGTGTGTTTTGTAGGCCCTGCAGTGGATGTCACTTCCCTTCCAAGGCTACTATGGATTCCTTAGCAGAGCAATTAAATAAGATCTTCTTGTTGTTGCCCATGGGCATCTGAGAAAAATTAACAAAGGTGCTCCTTTTGCTGGGACAGCGATCATCACTGAATGCAGTTTCCATAAATGTAGTTAAAAGCTATCTGTTGTCAGTCTTCAAAAGCTGGCGTTATACTGTGAGTATTGTTAACAAACAATAATGAGGATCTGGAAGCTTTTTTTTTAAACTTTTTAATGAACTTGCTAAAATGGCTGTCTTGTAGCTAATTAAAATCTGATATTTCAATGTGTAACGATGTACAGCACTGAAAGGAAGCACTTGCTACTTGTAGTTAAATTGGCCAATCCGTCACTGAAAGTATCCACCTGGGAAAACAAGACTGGAAGGGCTTTCCTGGCTCATGGAGTTCAAGGTTGGTTTCTGCAGAGCCTTTCCTCATTATGTGTTATCATATGGTATCTTTAAAGCAGTTAAGTTTCTTTCCCCACCTCTGCCTTCTGAATGTTCGTACCCTGTTATTTAGTGTATGTGGAGTTTCAGGTGTGGATTAAGTTCTTACTGCCTTTATCGTTACCATAGTAAAATAGTATGGTCTGTCCATGTTCCACTAAGAATGTATCTGCTCAAGTTTATATTTATTTCCCTTTTTACTGTAGCTTGTTCACATTTTTACTGATGCTAAGTATATTTCAGAGATTGATATAAGTAAAATGCCATCAAAACTAATAGGAAGAATAAATTAAAAGTTTAGGTCTTGTAGCTTTTCAGACTTTCTTAATATTTATATGCTTGAAAGACTTATTTACTGTCTAGAGTTCAAATGATCTGCAGCAGCAGGATCTCAGATGAATATTAATTCATAAGTCTTACCAGGAGAAGGAACTTCTCTGGAGTTGTAAAACCTTGTTTGACTTCATATGTTGACTGACTTTTTTTTTTTAAGTTTGTGCCTTGTAGTTTTCATGTTGGGATAAGGAATAGGAGAAAATGACTGTTTAGGGAGAGGATGGCATCTCCACAGGAAAAATTTCTAGCTCCATGTAAGGCTTTTAGAGATCCTTCCCATCTGATCCTTCCCAGAATTCCCAGAAGTGCTTCTCAGAAAAATGCACTTGACTATTTTTATCTGGTTTTGAGGTAATCTCTGTCTTCAGTAGATTTACCCTCTTTAGTTTGAAATTCAAGAGTGAGAAGTTAAAAAGGACCTTTATTTTACACAAGTTTAAGGTTTCAGTAATGTAGTTTATGTTAACAGCCAATGAGATCCTGGTCATAATGGAGTAAACTATTTCTAGCATTTTTCAGTTTTCTCAGTAATGTTTTTCATTGTGGTTCTCAAGGAGTAAGGTCAGTGTTTATGCTGTCATAGCTGTGATGGTCACCGGGGTGCAATAAACTGCAGATTATGGCTGATGCCATTAGTAAATGAGATTTCATGAACTTTGCTGTGGCTTCTGCTCACCACCTCTACAGCTGTCCGTTCTGCCTCTGCCAGGTGTTTCTGCCCCCGCAGTGGAGTTGGCAGAGGAGATGTTCACAGAATGCAGTCTGACATGTTAGCTTACACTGCAGATGAGCAAGGCTTTTAAGCTGAAGATTAAATCGCAGTTTGCAGTGAAGCAACTAAGATGTGCTACACATTCCCCTCTGAAGCTGCTGTGAGAATGCTACCTCTTGGGACGGTTTTAGGCTTCAACATTTTAAACATTGCAGTAAGATGCACAAGTTTGGCAAAATTCTGGGGTTTTTTTTTTTTGCAAGGATAGCTGATTGTGTTGGAGGTGAGCATGTGTGAGAACTATCTGCGATTTACTTGTGCAAGTTTGCAACCCTTTCAAAACGGACACCTTGAAATGCTTACACTCGCAACTGCTGTAAAAAAGCAAAAGCCCTTCTTTCAGGTCTGCCTTCCCTCACCTTGAGCTTCAGTTTGTGAGATCTTAGGGGGGGAAAAAATAGAGCTGAGGACTGTAGTAGCTTGCTGTCGTTAGGCTACTGTTTACATTTTTGTTACTAAAAATTAGGTTTTTTCATTTCCCTTCTTTTTGACAAAAAAAATCCAGAAGTCAGTGTTGTGTGCATCTCAGTACTTTCAAGTCTGATCAGGAAACGTTTTTTGTGGCTTTAAATTTTGAAATTTTGATCGCATAGGGATTTCGTTAAATCTGAGGATAAATTATATTGCAGCTACTTCTCAGCACAGGATCATTCAATTAATGCCCTGAATTTAGAGAACTGAAATTTGGAAGTAAGTCAGCCTCACAGTTCAGACCAAGTTAATTCCATATTTTTGTTTGCACTAGATTGATGCATGTTTCTGAGGCCCACGTGTTTTTAGGTTCACTTTCATTTGGTTTTGTTGGTTTGTGTAGAAAGTTGTTTGCATGGTCTGCAGCTGGCAGGTACCCTTAACCAGCTGATGCATTCCCACATTGTCCTAATCCAAATGGTACTTAATTTCCACGTCCTGCTCATTAACTCCCCCTAAAGCCAGGTAACCTCACCCTGACAAGTTTTGAAGTGAAGCTGGCCTTTGGCAGGGAACTTAAATTGACTGGAGAAGCTTTTTATCCAGGAGCATCGCAAGAGATGTGGCGAATGTTTTGCTCATCTGAATGAAAGGAATGAGAGAGATGTTGGGTGAAAGGGAACTGTAGTGGAATCCAGTTGGTGCGCTGGAAGCTTCCTCTGCTCTGATGGTGGAAACCTGCTGGGGATAAAGCCTTCTGATCGTTTGTCTATAATCACTGTTTATACAAAAACCATCAATCAAACAAAAGCCACTCAAAAAAACAGAAGAGGAATACTTTTTGAGGCAGGAAAAGGCAGTGGTAGTGAGTGTGATCTGACTTAGAGCTGGGGGGGGGAAGGTTTAGTTTGCTTTTGAGTGTAATACCACTACCTGTGTTTTGAATAAATAGGGTTGTCTAACTCTGTCCGTTTTGCTGTACAGAGTCCCAAATGTCACTGATACAAATACCTGAAGAATGTACTGTTCACTTGCGTTGAAAAATGTCAAGTTTGTATGTCTGCTTTAAGTACTTAAATATAAATGTAGTAATACATAACTTTGAGACTACAGGAAAGGTGTGCTGGTGTTTTGAAGCCTTTTTCATCTGTAGAATTAAATATGGACTTAATTTGTAACACCTCGTCTGTTTCGTCCCTTGGAAGCAGGTAGTCAGGATATCGTTTCCTCTCTACTTTGAATTTTTGTGAACTTAAATGCATTTTGAGTTCAAGGTCTGTCAGTTTACCGTGCAGCAGTTTGCAACGCAGAGAGAGGTTTTCTAGGCAGCTTGGCTCAGTGGTTACATAGGTAATACTTCCAAATGATCAGGAACTGATGATTTTATTTGTATGTAGGTAGTATTTAAAATTGTGAAAATACTGATATTTCATAATTTAACATCACAGTTTCATAGGCTACTGCGTAATACCTCATTAGTGTTTTTCAGCACTCTGTGCAGTTCTTTCAGTTGAAATCTGCTAATACTAGAGGAATAATCTGAGATGTGCGTGAGCAGGCTATTTTTGAATGCCTTACATGCATAGTGAGGCATGAGGCCAGTGATGATCTGCTTTCAGCCTAGACATGCATTGTTAACATATCAGTTTGTATTAATGACCGATACTATCAATCTCACGTTTTAAAACCAGTATCTTACTATGAATATATTACTCACGTCTCTTTTGAACGAGGAAAAAATGATTTCAAGCAGAATAGTGCGAGTATCGCTCTCGCTTTAAGTGTACTGAAGTTCTGCCCTTGAGAATGTACAATCTTAGCTACAGAGCTGCTGGGACCGGGAGCTGCTTATTGTGAGCAAGAACTCTGTGCGAGCTTTACTTTTTTGGTGTTCCTCTTGAAGCAACTCAGAGGTCTGTCTTGGAGAGGACTACTAGATCATCAGCTGTACTCTAACCACCAGTATAAATGTTATGTATCCTCTTCTTTCATCAGAGTGTCTCTTTGGCCGAATTTATTTCGGGCTCATATGCCAATTTACGCTTTTCCTAAAGAGTTTCTAGCATAATAAAATTTCAGCGTGATATCAGATAGAGTGGTTTTGAAATCATTGTTAAAATGCCTCCTGCTTTATTTTGGTTTTCCCTGCTATGTTTATGATCTTTTTATAACATGCTGTGTAATGCAATAATAATAAAAATACTGTAATTGAGGCGGTTTATTCTCTTTTAAATGGGGGAGCGTGTTTTAAACCATTTATATGATGTGCTCAGTTGTACTTATTAAGAAAGGAAATGCTATTGTAAGATAAAAATGTTAGTTTCTTAAAAGTCAAACTACAGTGTCTTTTTATAGTCTAGAACATACGTAATGAAGGCAACAACATATAGTTTATTGATTTATTTTTTTAATTCTTTTCCTAGAGGTAGTCATAATGCCTAAGAGTATGTTTATCTTTAACAAAGTAGAGAAAATGAAAGATGATGATAAAGCACTGAAAATCTTTACTCTGTTAGACTTGTAATACAGAGGAAGAATTTGTTAGTCTCTGACAGAGATACAGTGCAATTAGTATTTTAGCCCTTAACCATATAAATTTGTTTATCATTGTTTATATTGCACAGATGACATTACACACTTTTTTCCTTTATACCAAACGCAACGTCTTGCACTGCTGTGAGGGCTTTGAGGTGAATATGGTCTTGACTGCAACTCAGGCTTGTATTCAGGTGGGGTTTTTTCCCAGCCATTCCTACCTCAATGGTTTTGCATTTCCATTTTGTTATTTAAAAGTAATTAATTTCTAAAAAAAGAATGGATGGGGGTTTTTAAATTCTTTTTCCCATTAAGAAGAGCACTGCATTTCCCATTAAGAGCATTGCATTTGTATGGAGGAGGAGGGCCAACCTGTTTCTTTACCTCTTGATCTTAGCACATTGAAACATTTTATTATAGTGGGCTTTGAGCGAGATACCTGGATCTTTACTTTTTCAGAGATAGAATGGATGGAGAGTAGAATATTTAAATACTCATGCAGAACATTTTGACAAGTTAAGCAGAAGATTTAGGGTACCTCTTTCTTGCCTTGTTTGTAGGTCCCTTGGTGTCCTTACTCAGTTCACTTGTGCAATGTATTTTATTGGAGGTGATTTAAAAATAACATTATAAAACCTTTTATTTTTGATAGCTGTTTTTTTGGAACATATTTGCCTTTTAGCTTGATGTATACTTCTGTGTTTCTTTTTAAGAAGTTGACTTGAACTAGATATTTCATATTCATGAAAAAAGTGAACCTTTTTCCTTGAAAGCTTGTTGCATGATTTAGAGAAATTGGAAGCAATGCAACTGCTCTAATAAGAGTAAAGTAGACAATGTTGAA
Source organism: Rissa tridactyla (assembly GCF_028500815.1). Classification (NCBI taxonomy): domain Eukaryota; kingdom Metazoa; phylum Chordata; class Aves; order Charadriiformes; family Laridae; genus Rissa; species Rissa tridactyla. The sequence goes on along the minus strand of NC_071467.1, from coordinate 39,757,342 downwards.
CTGTGTGTATTAACATGATTTTTCCTTTCTGTTTTTTTTTGTTTGTTTGTTTTTTTTCAGGAGAGAAATAGAAACAAACAATAACTATATGGAGATGTCCTGCTAGAATTACAACACTAATGATGTAGACTCTGGAAATGCCTAATATGTCTAAGAAGACGTTATTAAAGCTTTTTTCTGCTTAAGGTGACATCTTTGAACACTTTAACACAAAATTGACTCTTCTTGTAATGGTTCTCATCAGTGCATCTGCCCTTATACTCTCTCACCAAACACACTTGAGAACTGTACCTTCGTCAAGCACTTTCTGTCCTGAAGCTTTTACCAGTATCTGCTGTCTTTTGTATTTATGCATCCTAGCTAAGGCACAGGAGACCGAACGAATGCAAGGATTCATTAACTCTTTGAATTTGTTAAATACTAACATTTAACCATTAGAAGTGGTTCAATGATGTGAGATTCACATTGCTTCAACTTAATTTTTTTCTTTGTTGTAGTTTTTTTTAATTGTCAGTTTTTAGCTATTCAACAGATTAAATGCAAATCATGCCATATTTAGTCCTGGAGTAAAACTCAAGTCTAAATGTTCATGTGAAAATTATTGTAGTAATCTTTTAATATGGCAAAGCAACTTTAAGCTGCAGTTTAGCCAAATGAAACGTAACATAAAATTATATTAGAATGACATTTCCCTTGTTTCAAACTGTTTGGTGTAAGAGAATATTAATATGCAGCTTGGTGGACACCACCAGTTAATGCACATTTCTTTATTTTTTTTTCTGTAACATGTATACTGAAAAAAGTGCATTTGTCTGAGGAACTTGTTTGTTTGCTACCACTCAATGAATCTCAGTTTTGAGTAAATGTACCTCAGTCTAAATCAGACTTTTTATGACCTTTATAACTACATTTAAAATAATCTTTAATTCCTATTTCTGGGTGTTTGCAAGCCTGACAGATTGCTATCATGAAAGTGAAAATTTACTCCTCTAGGTGATTCACTAGCTAAATAAACATAATTCTTGTTTAGCAAGCATATACTCTGTTTCTCAAATTTTTTTTTGTTTCATTGTCCCAACATTCAGGTGTTTCTTCCCCTATTCAAAAATGTTTTGAGAAAAATGCTTTGATCCATGGAGGTGACATATTCATAGCCATGTTAACGTGATTTTTGTTAGAACCATGCAACAAGAATTTTAGAATATGTATTAAACTGAGTAATTCTATACTAGTTTTTAACTTCTAAAAATTATATCTTTTGTTTCAGTTTATATAGCAACAACACATTCTATCTGCTGGAAGAGAATATTAAAAAAAATGTTAAGCGGGTGTATTGACTGTACAAAATACTGAACAGCCTGTACCAAACTCCAGGGATAGCTTTCTCTTTTTAGAACGGCAATGTAGAAGTCAGATATGTTATAGCTTAAAATAGCAATACCACATATTATTTGAACATGTCTCATGTCTTACTGTCCAACACAGATGTTTATATTGTGTTTGAATCCTACATTTACACATTTTGGCAATCAAAGTTCTGGAGCTTAAGCGTTCAAGGTTTGTTTTGAATACAGACTGTTTTGCTATATTTTACTTTCTCTCTTCTTAAGCTCCTTGCACTCTTTCTAACTTTGCAAACACAAAAAGTTCAGTACACAGTTATTTCTTGCTTATTATTTAAAATACTGTTTGAGACTGCGGAGTAGCAGATATGAATCTTAATTTTTACTGCCAGTTTTCTGGAAGCTCAAAAGGGAAGCCACTCCCATATTTTGAGAAAAGAAGCAATCTCAGTTAGATGCAGATGTGTAACAAATAGCAAGTGGAGTAAGGGAGGGATAAGCAAAGTGCATATTGTAGAGGAGACTAGGAGATGAAGGTTTCAAGCCCAAACCCCATGAAATTTGGCTTCAGCCCAAAAATTGCTGCTTCCATGCATTTCTGTTTCTTGCTAACAGGTTTTATAGCTATTTGTTTCCCTCTGTTGGCTGATTTATGGATTACTGCCTATTGTTCCGGCTGTCATTGATCAGTTGAAGTGGCAAAGGTCAATGTTGTGAGTCCAAAGAATGTAGTCCTTCTGATGATCCTTCAAGGGATCAGCATGTTTCTGCTTCTTTGTTACAAAAATATCTTATGAAAATGCACAGAAGTTTCCAGATAAAAGAAACCTGCTGTTAGAGTCAGGCATTCAGGAATTGATTGCATGTGCAACCTCAGTTTGCTTCCACTGCAATATTCATATTTTTGCGGGCTTTGTTAATATTTCCTGCTTTACCCCTTGCCTCTCTTATTCTAATAGCATGAGCATTGCTCTTGGATTGAATCAGGTTTAGTATAAAGTGGGTTCATCACTCTGCTGAAGACTTTGAAAGCTTGGAAAATGAGACAGGATTGTGAGAGAAGGAGGTGATCACATTTAGAGAGCTGTGACAGTTCTTATGCTGTTCCAGGATTGTTAGCAAATCTACAAATAGAGTTTCATTGCTGATGGTGTTAGTCATGTTGCGACCGATTTGCCGACTGCTGAGAGTTTAGTATGCGCAGATGAAATTAAAAGGAATTTTATGTGCATATAAAGTACTGTAAAAATAGTATATAACATTGTAAAATCAGCTATGGAGTGCTGTACTAGTTAATGGACATGTGAAACTTCTAGCCTTCACCTTCCTTATGCACGAGTTCTTTTCCTCCAGAAAGAAAAGGAATGGTGCTTAATATCTCAAATAAATGTAGAAATACATTTTTTTGTCTGATTTTTCAATACAGTGAAGTTGTTGTAATGGCTGCTTGCTAACTTGCTAATGGAGGAGTCAGTGGAACCCCTTTTCTATTCCTAATGCCTCCTCCTTTTTGTCAGCATTTATTGTCCTGTGACCCATACTGAGCCAGTTCAAGACACTTTCTGCTGGTAAAATGGTCTGAGCTGTTCTCTGAGGTTAGATGTTTAGAAGGGAGATGGTGGGAGGGGAAAGAAGGAGATTTGTCCTTTCAGAAGCAGGTACCCACTGTTGAATAGGCTTAGCTGCACTATAACTACACACCTATGGGTTGGTGAACCAGAGCTGCAGCAGACTGTTTAAAACTGGAAAAGGCTCCCCAAGGAAAAAAAAAATCAATTCTGTGTTCAGTGTAAGATTTTGGTGGTGTACAGTGAGATATGATGTTATCAGACACATTTAGCGATACCAGGAAGAAGGAAGAAATAACGAATATTTTCCATTTTGACTACTCTTTCTGCTTTGAAGAGACCTGAGAATTAATGTAGAAAAGTTATTGCTGAAAGGCTCGTCCTACCAACAGAAGTGGTGCAAATTAAAGTTGTATGAGTTTTGCTAACCTTTGAGTGTCTCTTGACTTTGTAACATCAGCATCTTTAACATAGGTTTTTCTGGTGTTTGACTTTGACAAGAAATAATTCCTGTCAGTTGAATGCTCAAGTTGCTGGCTTAAGGAAAACACGGGCATTACTTTATTTTGAGGGACTTGGATTGGGGAAAAAACTCGATATTCACAACTAGACAAATTTCACTGCTTCGTGTCTTTTGCTATTCTAGCCTTAATTTATCAAACACGTGCTTCTATACATCCTCTTGCTCTATTTTCTTCTTTTTGGATACTCTGGCAGTTTCATAATGCACTGTCTGCAAAATTTAGATGCCAAGGCCCCTTGCCAAAATGATTCTTGTTGCAGACGAATCAAACAAAAGATAATGTTGAGCACTTGGTCAATTGCAAATACCTTAATATTTAGGAGGAAGCATCTTAAATATTTGTCACTGTTTAGTCAAAGTTCTATTTTGAAGTGCTTTCTATGTCACAGGAGGCTTTACATGCTTGAAATATGTTCCTTAAAAACAAAGTTTTAAACCGTTTTGATGTACAGATATCAGTGCATCTTTCCTAGGTGAAACTGAGTTGAAGCAACAGTGTTTTGAATTCTGTAAGTAGCAATTACCTAAGTTTTTTGAAAATTACTGGTGGCTCTTTCACCAGAAGGATACTTAAATACTTCATCTGCTTCTAGCACAGTGAAGATCCAGTGTGGACAGTCTTTGAATTTTCTGCAGCACTGATTTTTAAATGAATAATTCTAGGCACTCAAATACAAATCATAATTTAGGAATGGATTTTATGTTATTTTCAAAGCTCTTTGAACTCATTTTACCCACTACTTTGTTAAGGAAATACACACCAGTTTTTCAGGGTGTCTTGTTCATTTTTTTGTCAGGTGAAGATCCATATAGTTTACTGATAAATTCAGAGAGATTGAGAGCAGTTCTGATTTAAATTTTGTTTGGTTTTGTGTGCATTAGAGTGTGGTAACTTAGATGAGAATTGTTTGGCATGAGAATTGACCATTTGATCTTACTGAATCTATTTGAACGTTTCAGTGAAAGTAACCTGTTCACATCCTTATTTATTCTATTTTCAGCCTGATGCGTCCACCGTGGTTTAGCATGGGAGAGGAAAGAATTTCTCTATGGATCATAGGAATTTTAAGTAAATGAGTTTGGCTTCATATAAAATTACAATATTAGTGTACAGCTGACGTGTTTTCCTCACAACATCTGTTCTATACTGTCTGTTCTACTTCATATATTTTAATAAAGTGCATTTGAATATGATGAATATGGACCTTTCAGTTCACAAAGTTAAATTTGTATCCAGTCCAGGCTTTTGGCAGTATTTCTCTTCACATAATAATCCTGAAGTATTCTTACTAATGATACTTCCAGTGTGCAGGGATTTCTAAGCCAAATACTAATAATATTATTTGCTGTTTATTAATATAAGGGATGCATAATGTTTGTATTACTTGTTCTTTTCTGACTTTGTCCTTCCCCACAAGTGGAAATCTGAGGAACAGAAGTCAAACACGAGTTGGATGTCTCCTCCAATCAATTTAACAAGAAACTGTTTGGCCACACTGCAAGCCGACTTCAAATGGGTGGGTCTTCAAGTATCTTCCTCTAGAAATTTGTTCTTTGTCAGATATTCAAGAGGCAGTGAATTTCTTATTCCCATCTAAGTAAGCATTCCTTCCCACTTCCCTGGGCTTTCTGGGAAGACTCCACTGTCACGTCTTTTGTCTGCTGCTTCCTTTGGATGCCCATGAGGGAAGCCTGGCATTGGATGCTGTTTTCACAATCCACAAAAAAGTTTCTGACTTCACTTATTTCCTTCTCTGGACAAAGGAAATCTGGCTGAGTTTAACTTGTCTCAGTCTGTCTCAGCCTGTTTGCCACAATGTAAATAGAGAAATACTGCTTTAATAACTGGATTAATTCAGTCTCCCATGTGGTGTATGCTTTTTTTTTTTACGTTAACTCTGTGGCATTTTCATTCAAAAGGTGGAAAGGGACGTGATTTCATTGGAATTTTAAAGGGCATACAATTGTTTAAATACAAGGGTCCACTCTTAAGTGTTCTTTTGAATTTTAGCGGTGGTGATAACCGATGTGTTAACAGTGAGAATTTATAAGCTGTTTGCATATCCTACATGCATTTGCACTTGTCATCTTAATACTGAATTAACTTCTTTTGCCTGTAAAATTTGTTCGTAACCCTTGAGAAACTTACTTTTTTTATTGTTGTCATTTTGAATTTCATTCACTCAGAGATACTATAACTTTTCATCTGCCCGCACAAGTTCACGTGCACCTTTAGAATGAAGAGGACGTTCATGTAAAACGAAACAAGATACCCTAGATCGATGACTGTATCTTAAGTTGAGCTTGTGGGCTTTCAGATGGACAAGCTGTCTTGATTTGTGGCCTCATATGTGAAGCATTACACTTTAATCTTGAACTCTGAATTTATGCATCCTTTCTTTCCTGTTCTGCAGACATCTAAAAGAACCTCAGATGTTAAAAAAAATAAATCCTTGCTTTATGCCTAGTCCAGGAATTAAAAATTTCCAAACTAAGCATTTGAGCAAGCTAAATGGATGTTGAGCTTGAGTTTGAGCTAAGTTACTACATTTCAGCAAAAGGGTAAGATAAAAGGTTGTGGATCTTTCATTATCTACTGTAACTGTATATCTACTGTTTAAAAAAAAAAAAAAAGCTGAAATTTTGTTTTGCAAGCATTAATATATGCAGCTGCTGTTCAGTATTACCCAAGAATCTTACAAGTATTTGCATCGGTTCAGATGAGCAGCTATGTAAAATAAAGGATGAAAGGACCGAGATCTCTTTTTCCAGGAATACAGAATTGTTAAATTGCTTGTGCTGTGTGACTGGAATACATTGGATGTTAAACTTATCCCTCTTCTGCTAGTTCTCTGGGAGACATTGCTACTAAATTCTTACTGTATTTTTTTTCTTAATTAAATTGGCTGCCAATTTGTGTTCAACTGCTTAACTGGTTTGCAGCTTAGCTCTCATGAGATGCTTCACTGGGTCTTGTGAGTGTGGTGCTTCATCAGAAAATGTGTAAAACTGTATTTAATTTCTTCAAGTTAATGTAACTTAATTGCTATTAACTTGAGCTGTATTCCATTCAACTTCATATTTTACGATAATGCTTGGTCTTTCAGTTGTATTGATCACCTTTAATTTCAAGAATACCACATGCAAAACAATTCAGAGAAGTTTTTAATTCCTGAAACTTATGCTTATTTTAAATGTTAATAAATAACTATCGTATCTGCGCTTTGGGTTGCTAGTGAGTATTGAAGGTTTTTTTGAAAAATGGAAACCAAAGGTGGAGACAGGAGTACGTGTTCTGGGAAGCAGAGGTGAAATGCTGGAACACCAAAGAGAACTAACGGCTCTACGAGACAAAGGATGTTGAACAGCCAGGAGAGTTTTGTGAGGTTGATTCTTCACTCACACTTCAGTGTAGCTTTTCAGATGCTGGAAGAATCTTTTGAGCAACGAATTAAAATTAAGTATGTTCACATAGTCCAGTTGAACTCCTAACTTGTTCTGCTTGGGGTTTTTTGGTGGTGTGGTTTTGTTTTCTATGTTTTTTTTGTTTGTTTGTGTGTGGCTTGGTTTTATTTATCTCATATCTCTTCCATTTTTCTTTTAACCTCATGAATTTGCTCTTGGGCTTACATTAGTTTACAGTCTTAGAGTAAACTTGTGCTCCGGTATGTTTCCCTCTTTCATGTTTTCTTTAAGTAAGCCATATATTTACCAAGGCTTTGCAGGTTGGTTTTGTTTAGTGCATAGGCCATTCCCCTGCCCCAAATCATCGTTGCTGTTTAGACTTCCCCAGCTGATTTCATGGTCGTTTATTTTTCTGGTCTCACTTATTTTAAGTTACTTATCTGAAGAAGTTATTCAGTTACTAGTTTATTTTTGTGAATAATTGTTAGTCTTTGGAGCGAGCTCTACTGGTAAGTTGCATCTTTTTTTTTTTTTATCCTCATACTGATTAAATGACAAGATAATGAAATATGATTAAGTAAGTTCTATGTCAGATTAAAGAAAATATGGAAGGTTTCCCACACAAGCTGTGTTTTGAACGCTTTCACTGCTTAACTCTTTTGCAAGTTCTAGTTAGCTTTCTCTGTGCCAAATCTGTCTTAACGGCCCTCAAGACTTTTTAGGTAGACTGAAAAAGTCTCTGTTTAAACACAGCTTTTCTGCAGCATTACACCATCATGGAGTCTCTCACTTTGTGTCTTTCATTAGATCTAAGAGTAAGATTGCGACTGTTGAGGAACTTGAATCTCCTTCAGTGAGCCTACCTGCTTTCTCTCCAACAGAAAATTCACTTGAAAGGACACTTTGACTTTCTACCTTCTTTTTCTTTTGATGTTTTCCTCCCTTTCCTTGTGGATCAATTAATCATACCTATGGCATGTAAAAGAACAATGAGCTGTTGGTTTATTCGGTTGGAACAAGTGGGAGGGATAACGGGAAATCTTTCAAGAAAATGAGAAACAGATGGAATTCTGTGATATTTCCACCTGCAGGGAGCAAACACACCAACTAAGCCTAAGGTAAAAGGAAATTGAGGAAACACTGTCCAGATGTACTCTGTTTCACTATGCTGGTTCAGTATGGAGCCGAGTTTGTGTTGTGGTTTGTGGTGTTTTTTGGTTTTTTTTTTTTTTGTAATTGAAGGAGTTCGCTGATCTTAAACCTACAATTCTAATGATTACAAAGAATAAAAAGCTGGTTTTCAGTTAGGAGAAATTCTGTTTCAAATTTTTTTTTCTTTTTAAAGTTGGAAGGCACTTCTCAGTCCTTCCTTCCTCCTCCTTCCTCAAATCCCCTAGAAGGATCTACAAGCAGTGCAGGAAAAAGTTTGTGTAATGCAGATATTTGAACAAATGCCTTTGGAAGTTTGGGAGCTTAGAGGCCATCCACCAGCCCATGAAGGTGTGCTCAAAGGGAACTGTCAGTCTGAAGAACTGTCAGTCTGTCACCACTGCTACCTGGGTGACTGTGGAAAATAATGCAGCTGACTTTTCAAAATGTGTATGTGAAATGAGACTTGAAACAGAGCTTACGCCTATACCAGATCTCAGATCAAATATGCTGCTGTTTTTCATAATTGTGTTCCTCAGAAGTTAAGGTACCACCAAGGCAGAGACTTACCAGAGACCCCTCTTGACACCATCCCTGCTGCGGAGTATTTGTCTTTTAAACAATGCATGGGAAACAAGAGAAATACCCTCTGGGCACAGATTGGCAATTAATGATGTAATGAAGCACTGGGATAATAGTGTGATGAGGAGTACAGAACAGAGTAACTACTTATTGTGCTGTACTTTTAAGTCATTCAGTGTGGTGAGATTTATTTAAATAAACTAGCTAATTTTTCTTAAACGCTGGTATCAAAATACTGCTGGAAAAAAATAAATTGTTACTCATTTGGCAGTCAAAAGGTAGTCCTGAGTGTGAGATGTAAAATGTTTACTTCTGAAAACATCAGTGTCCATAAGCTTCTCCTGTTTGTATCTTTAAAGAAACAGATCTTCAACTAGAATGCAAAAATGTAATGCAGTAATTCTTACATCTATACCTAGTCAACCACCAGCAGGCATTGACTTATCTATATTTAATTGATAATGTAATAATCCTATTACAATAAATCACATTTTCTACAGGAGAGTTGAAGGACATGCACAGGGCGAGACACTTAACACCAGGCTCTTCACAAATGGATGTCCCTGGAATTGAAAGCTTGTAATTAAGATAGACTGAGGAAACAGGGATAGTTGAGGGAAGAATGTGCTCGCAGCAAATATCTTACCCTGTTTTTTCCTTTTTTTTTTTTTTTTTTGTAAAGTGGGAAAAGGGTTAAACAGAAACCAGTAGTGGTGGGATACGTGGAAACTCTGGGGAAAAGACACTGTAGGTAGAGGAATATTAAGGGCTGAGAAGGGTTTAGTCGGGGAGGGACAGGATGAACCACAGATAGAGAAGGGTGTAGAAATTGATGCAAAGGGATCTTGATATAAATTTGTTGATAGTAACTGTGGACTTCTGGGTCTTAAGATTGATTGAACTGGGAGAAAAGAACTGTAGCACAGGTATTTCCTCACGCAGGTGGGAGGAAAGAGTTGAAAGCATGAGTCCCTGCTCCCAGGATGGCTGCAGTTCTCTGGCGGTTTCAACTTTCCGCACAAAGGTAAGAGCTTGACCTTGAATTACTTCTGCCTGAGGAGGGAAGTCCAGAGGGAAACATCCAGGTTGGTAAGTAATTTACTCACTAATCTGCTAGCAAAACTTAAAGAAGGATCAGTCCTGTGCAGCTTTTCAAAGACATGAACAGAAGTGCCTGGTCTAAAGGGAGACTACACCTCTCAGTATGTAATTTTGCAGGAGAGATTTAAGACAGCTTTAGACTTCCCCTGTCATCTGGCTTGCATCACTAATAGTAAAAGGCTCACTGTTGGCTGATTTGGATCCAAGATTGTAGTTTTCATAATCTGTATGGGACATTCTGATATTGCAGAAAGTCCTGGGGCAATGTTGGGTTTTTTTTAATGACAAAGCTTCACAGATGGCACAAAGTCCTTGGTCAGTAATGTTACCAAATACAGGTCAAATTAAAATCTCACTGTAATGTAAACCCAAAAATCATGTGTAGGAATCTTCCACCCTACTAACTAGAGAAATGAACCAAAATGTGGGTCCATAAAAAAGATGTATTAAATAGTACTCAGTTCATTTTTTTTTTTTCCTGATTCCTTCCAACTCCAAGTACTTGAAACACTTCCATGTCATAGTATTCACAACATTGTGCTCAAAAAAATCCTAAAAATAAATACGTGAAATATGTAAATAAAACAACTTCATTTTGTTGTCTGAACTGAGATCCAAAAAAGTATGAAAAGATACTACTGTCCTAAGTTTTAACAAGTTCAAGAAGTTTGTTGCAAAAATACTTTGAAATTTCAGCCCAGCCCTTTTTTGAAGATATTTTACAATCAAAAGCTTCCCACAAATTGCATCATATAAGAATGGCTCTGCCAGTTAGACCAAAGATCTGACTAATCTGATATTCCTGCCTCTGATATTCACCACAACCAGTGGTGAACACTTCAAGAACAGCAAAAGAGCAAAGAAAGCATAAGCTGCCGCCAGTGTGCTCTCCTAGGCTCCAGCTAGCTGCCACTTGCTAAATCAGGACCCTTTCTGGCTTTTTACATCAATGAATTAGTTTAGTTGCTTTATGATTTGTGAGTTATATAAATAGCTCAATGCAAATTGAATAGATTCAGAAAACCTTTAAAAGGAAGAAAATTCTATAGCAAAACATCATTTTTTTAAAAAAAAAATTATTAATATCTGCAGTAGAAACATGACTCATTTGACAGCCAAGAACAAAAGAGTCCATTGAGAACTTTCTCAAAAGGACTAAGTTAAGCATGGATTTTCTCTGTTAAAAAAAAAAAAAACCCAAACCTTTAACCAAATACAAAAAATTATCAAGATGACGAATGGAATGTTATTCTACAGGCAAAATGGCATTTACTTCATGAAATTACACTGCACATGACAGAAATGGGGTTGGCAAGTTTCAGTTACTAGGTGTGCTGAGAAGAATTATCTGCAGACTTTCCACACTCTGTTTTCCCCTGGAAAAAACACCTCAGGGCTCCAGCAATTAGTTACCTTTGGAGAGAATTTGGTCGAAGTTTCCATCTTTAAATGTGTTTTGGTATTCCAGAGGAAGCATACTAAAGCAACCTACAGGAGAACTAAATATAGGAGTTAGATGGGGGCAGGTGCCGCACTCCCACAGAATCAAGTGCTTCTGTCCCTGTACAAAGACAAAATGTGCCTGACGTTGAGTGAGTTACAGCCTTGGGTTCGCTCTTTCCTATTGATTTCTTCCCTCACGCTCATGTCGGGGCCCACAGGAATTGGCAGAGGAAAACACCTTTCCCAGGTGAAAGTTGGATCCTTTGCTTTTAGCTGAAGTGTAATTGCTGGAGGAAACACTTTCTGAAATAAAGAAATGGTGCTTAGAAATCCAGGTTTTCCTTCCCGGAACTTCTGTTTCCAGAACAGGGCTGAGACACTCTTAGGTATTACCTCATGTATTCTACAGATTTTAACATGAGTATTCAGCGTTCTTTACAGAGGTAGAACCCTTTTCTAATAGATTGTGAATTTCAAGTGTACCATCGCTTAGGCAGAGCTCAAATTATTTTAAAGCTGGTATAAAGATGTCTTCACTCAAGTCAATTTATTACTTACGAGAGAGTGAGAGCTAGGATGGAAAAAGTCCTTTCTATACATTGTGGTCTTGGGTTGTTATCTGCGCGAGTGCTCATCTTAGTTGTCAACATTGTTGTGCACCTCTGCTGCCTGTGTGCCCGCTTCTCCCACAGAGCAGTAGCCACACGCAGAGCAATGAGCTTTTCCACTCGGATTGCTCGCAACCGGACTGGATCGTGCCTGGTGAGTTTTGGAGCAGGATCAGCTCCAATGTGCGAGAGTCTACCTCCACCGGGTAAGCAAACGAAATGGCCGCCTCATCTGATACCTGCGTGGGTCAGCAGGTGCATCTGCAACATGGTGAAATGAAAAGATTTGGTATCCACAGTTTTCTGACTTAATTTGCTGATTAACAGCATTATAGAAAAGGAGGGAACAGGGCTGTTGCTTTTTTTTGTGTGTTTTCATAGAATAGTTTGGGTTGGAAGGGACATTTAAAGGTCATCTAGTCCAACCCCCCAGCAATGAGCAGGGACATCTTCAACTAGATCAGGTTGCTCAGGGCCCCATCCAACCTGACCTTGAATGTTTCCAGGGATGGGGCATCTACCACCTCTCTGGGCAACCTGTGACAGTGTTTCACCACCCTCATCGTAAAACAATCTTTTCCTTATATCTAGTCCAAATCTTCCTTCTTGTAGTTTAAAACCAATAGCCTTTGTCTTGTTGCTACAGGCCCTGCTAAGAGGTCTGTCCCCATCTCTCCTGTAGGCCCTCTTTAAGTACTGAAAGGCCTCAATAATGTCTCCCTGGAGCCTTCCCTTCCCCAGGCTGAACAACCCCAACTCTCTCATCTCAGCCTGTCCTCACAGCAGAGGTGCTCCAGCCCTCTGATCATCTTTGTGGCCCCCCTCTGGACTCGCTCCAACAGCTCCATGTCTTTCCTGTGCTGAGGGCTCCAGAGCTGGACACGGTACTCCAGGTGGGGTCTCACCAGAGCAGAGTAGAGGGGCAGAACAACCTCCCTCGACCTGCTGGCCATGCTGCTTTTGATGCAGCCCAGGATGCGGTTGGGTTTCTGGTTTTGGTACCTCAGACTTGAACAGCAGATGTCCTTTAATCTTCGTGCCTTGGTTTCACGTCAGTCACGTGGGCGCTTCTTGACCTAGCAGGGGTAAGGGAATAAATAAGTTGAGCATGCAAATACTGTGAAGATAATTTTCATGAACTTCTTTTGTTTCAGACTTTCTGACACTCAGTTGATCCCAAGTCAGGATAATTATTCCAGCTCTGTAGGCAGAGTTTGGAATAGATGCAAGAGGAGCTCTGGGAGGCTGTGTTCTTTATCCTGTCTAAAAAAGCACGGAGGATGGGCTTGCTAAGTGCTTGCATTAACTAATTGTATTCTTCTTCTACCCCTTGCTTTCTGGCATCAGATGTGTTGAAGGGGCAGGTATAAGTGGGCCAAAATATTTTTTGGCTTTGTAGTATCAGCAATTCTTACATGAAAATTGCTCCTTCCAGCCCTGCCAGTCAGGAAAGTAATACCGGTGAACTAGAAAGCGTGCAGCAGTCAGACTGCGCTGGAGGAAATAAAGATGCAACTTCTTATAAACATGAGTGTCAAAAGATTTACTCAAAAGATTTGCACGCTTACTCTAAGTAAATGTGTAGACCGCTTTGTTATATTCATGTGTTTGATAGCACTATACAGTGCCTTATAAGGAATCTTTAACTTTTCGGACACTTATATTTTTTCCGCTAATGCCTGTATACAGTATCTACCACTGTAGTAAACCGATGAAGTCATTTCTACTTGCAATCGAGGTAAACAAGACCAAACAAATTCACTAGATATAGGCTTTGATAGCAAAGAACCATGATTGTTAAGGGAAGGCATTTTGGAGATTTTAAATATGGACCTATTTTAATATTATTTGTGCATGTTTCACTCGAAACATTTCAAAAGCTCTTTCAGATTTTTCTTGTTGGATTAGGATGGTCCACCTCCAAGCTAAATCTGGGATGTTAGAAATATTATCTATATTTGGATGGGTAGAATTTAATGTGTGAGCTTAGCCTAGTAAAACTAGAATAGCAAAGCTATTTCATGGTAAGAGGTTGTTAGTAATAAATTAGAATGCTTCTACAGCTTTACAAAGAGTAACAAATTAGGGTGTTTGTATAGCTTTACAAAGAATAAACTAGGCTTGCTTCCTGTATGTGAATTAGCCCGCCATAGCTGTAAAAATGTACTGGGAAAAAGTAAGAAAACAAAAGTTGAAATATAGACGATAGTTTTGCTCTGCCACAGATATGGAAAGAGTGGAAATGTGGTGGTTTTTAGCATGTTTCCTGGAGAAAGGTGATGGAGATAGATGCAGCTGGGTATAATCATTACGCAAAATTAGACTGTAGCTGTTACTGCTATCTTAGCAGTTTGGGGAGAGAGAGAAAGACTGTCTTCCACCACGTTAAATACATATTAAATGAAAAGTGGGGTAAGTACAGCGTGGAACATCCAGTGATCTCAATTTCACCATCAGATGAGTGAGATGACGGCTGGCTATTTAAGTGTGTACATCTAAGTATGGTTTAGACTGGGCGCCACAAAGAAGTCTGATGTGAAGACCCGACAGAGAAGAGTTACGGCTGGTCCTGGGCATGACAGAAGCTGCTGAATTTAGAACCATGAGGCCATCAAACATTGCAGCGTGTGAGGGGTAAATATAGTTCCTGGTTTGGGAGGTATCGGGTTCGGAGTGTAAGGAAGACAGAAGCAATCAAGGCAAATTCTGTGACTAGTATGGAGATATTCACTGCAGTCATTCCGTTAACCTCATGCGCCAAATATGCTTCAGGGAAGCATCAGGGGAATGTGTCACTCGGCAGCGAGTGCCTCTGTGGGGGAAGCGCTGCGCTCGCTGAGCGGGTCCCTCCACATGCCACGGGCCTGGGGAGGTGGTTCTCGCAGACCGTCTAGAAAGTGAAGTACTCAAGTGTTTTGCTTTCCTCTTAAACTTACACTTCTGTGTTTTGACTGAGTGCTGCAGAAAACGGTTGTTTTGGGGTTTTTTTATTACCCTCCCTTTTTGTACATTGCTGGGAATAAATGACATCCTCCGGAGTTCTTTATTCTTTTCTTTAACTGTGGGAGGGCAGATTTTGGGGTCCGGTTCTGGTCCTTTTGAAGGAGCTGTTGACTTCTCCGGTTTGGAGTTAGGTCCCTGATGGAGCGCATGTTGCTAAGCTTCCTATCATGATGCCGAGGGGCAGACAAGTCCTCATCAGCTGTTTGGCAAGGCTCTGATATTGCTGCTTTACTACTCACCTGTGCCAGGTAACTTCAATTGCTTCCATCATCTATCTTCTGGGGCTGGCAAAGAGTGAGGCAGTGCTTGCCAGAGGCAGTATAGCTCTCCAGCTTGTTTAATTGGTTGTGGAGTATTTTTTGTTTTAGGAGAAACAAGTTCTGTCTCTAGGACAGTTCTCATAGCTTTAAAATTTTTGTTTCTCTTTGATATGGTTGGTTCATGCAAAGTGATCTGGATTTGTTAGAGACAAAATCCATATCTCTGTCTGCAGTTAAATCCAGCTCAACCCCAAAGCTGCTGATGATAAAATATTCATAAACATTTTTTCCATACTATCTATAGCTGCTGTGCAAACACGAAGGGATACCACTATTCCAGCCTTGATAAGCATGTATTCAATTGCACTTGGAGGAATTTACTTTTGGATAAAGGTGTCTGTGACTCTTGAGAGCTGGAACACTGTATGATGTGTGAAAATACCAGATATTCGCTTACTGGGGCAGGAATTTTTTTTTTTTTTTCTTTTTTTGACAAACTTAATGAAACTTCTAAGACATGACAGCAGAGGGAGCCATTGAGATTTGGTTTGTTTCCGTTGCTTCTCTTTTAAAGGGAAAAAACCTCGGACTTCAAGTTGTAGAGCACTTTTTCCCTGTACATTTAACTGAATAAACAGATGAGAATTTGGAGGCGGGTGGAAATAATCCATGTTAGTCAATACATTTCACACTAGTGTCACTTAGGTATTGAGCTGTGCTAGATATTTGATTATATTAGCATTCTGGGAATCTTTCTAAATAAATTCTGAGAACATAACCTGGTGGAGCAGTTAATGACATTAGTTTGTCTCACGCACGCACTCTCTACTATAATGTGCAATATTGTTTACTAAAATCGTGCTATAAACCTGTGTTTTTTTTAACCTGTATTATTAGTGGCCTCATTTTTCTGTCTACTGATATTTCTTTCTACTGTTTTGTATTTACTTCGGTATATATATTCCCATATGTTTGCACAGTGCCTGGAGCTGTGTGGGCTTTGCGAAAATGTTAACAGAAGTTTCCAAAAGCAAGCTATGTGCGCACAAAATGCCTTTCCATGTTTTCAAAAAAAACGTATTAACAGATAGACTGCGGCAAAAGGTTAAGGAGCAGAAGGCATTTAAATGCTTATTATTGACTCTTATTACCTGCTGGAAACCACAACAAAAAAAATGCCAGCTCATAGTGCTACGCGCCGGCTCCACAAACATTTTGAGGCATGTGCTCCCTGAATCAAACGGTGCGGCATAAACTGTGGCGTGGGAGGAGAAAGCGGAGGCGGGAAGATGAAGCGAGCTGCCTAGAGCAGATCGACGCCAGTTGAGATTTTACTCCAGGCATCTTAGTTCCTGTAAACTAAGGATAGCGTTTGCCTTAGAAGCAGCATTTAGCACACTTACTGCATTTTGTTTGCGTCAGGACTCTGCTATCGCCCAATACCCGTTTTCTAGTTTTGAATTGCAGTAGTAAGAGTATACGTGGTATATTCTTCATGATGACTCCCATTCAGTTACGTCCTGAACGCACACCAGTCTCAAAAAGCAGGTATTCTTCCGTTCACAGGTTACTTTTTTGCTGTTGTTGTTGTGTGAAAACATCTCAGATAAAAGGCCAATTCGATGTTTGAACACTGCTCATGTCTTTGTGAGGGGAGACTTTCATTTCATGCTTTTCTGGCCATCCCATCTTCACAATTGTTCCGATGTACCTTCTAGAGCTACCGAATATTTGTCAACAAACGTGGAGGTTGGAATGGACTGTGATAAAGTTTTTTTTTTTCTTTTTTTTTTTTTTTTAACATTTGCCTATGTTGGCAAAGAGCAACGCAGATCTGTCTTGTTATCAAAAGATGCTGAAGGCTTTCAGTGTTTGAATGTGAAGAGCGGAAACTTCAATGTCGCTTAAAAGATGGCTGACAGTCATTGTTCTGGTGCACAGAAACCTGTATAGATCTGTCAGATCTTTGAAATCAGTCCAGAGTAAGGTGCAAATTATAAAATATTTCTTTAATAATAAAAGATTTAACTGAAAGTCATTAGGCATCAATGGAAAAAATATTTAACTGAAGGTAAAAATGCACTTGGGACCAACACCTATGTTCTGAGTTTAGAAAACCAAGGCTCCTATATATGCACACAAAAATGAGAGTCCAGAGTCTAAATGCATATGGAAGTGAGACTCCATGGACATGCTAGAAGCCCTAATTGCAGCCAAACAGCATGCTAGCATTTCTGCTTCTATACCACCTATTGAACTAAATGTGCTGTAAGGAGGCACAGATGTGCTGACCCTACAGCTCCTGTGCAGTGGTCAACTCCCACCATGTCAGCTCTGGCAGTAGTTTTAGAACAGAAGGTTAGATAGGAAATTAAGCTGCCAAAGGGTTTTATACGTAACATGAGCTCCTTGGAGTGCATTGTATAACCAAATATGCTGTCTGCAGGTTCCAGATCCACGGAGAGCCCTTGTGCAGTAGATGAGACGTGGTATGTGCTCCTTCAAGAGCTGCAGCACAGAGGCGACGTGAAAAGGGAAGAATTTTTAAATAGCATTTTGTTTTGTCTTAATCCTCTTCTGTTTTCTGGTGTCTGAGCTTCCTTAGGGTGTCCCTGTACCTGGGTTGCTCTAACAATAACTTGTGCCTCTAACTATGGTGTTGTGATGTGTTGCGTTTGCATCTGGGGAGGGCCCATATTGGCACTCAGGGTGCTGCTTATGCCAGTTCCTGAACCACAGCAAACCTCTTCCCTAGTAGGGAGAAGATTAGCTTCTCTGGTTGCTGCTAATTGAGATAAAAGGACTGCAAGAAGGTGGTAACTAGACTTATTTTAAAGAGGAGGTCTGCACCCTCTGTAAGTTTCATATATCATTAAGCATGGAGTAAACTGCTGCTCAAAGAGCAGCTCCTTGAGTCCTTGTGGCTTGAGGCTGGATTTAGTTCAAAATTCACTTTAGAAAGTTTTCAAGAATAGGAAAATACCAGAAGGGATGAAGGCAAACACCAGGTATTGTTATACTGAGGACCCAAGACCTTTCTGGATCACCTGAGAGTGATTTTTACCAAATGTTAAATAGGTAACCATGAGATCATGGGGCTGTCTGTGCTCAGCTGTGTAGTATTGTATTTGGAAGAAACAGAAAAAGGGATTTCTGGATAGAGTGTGAACCAAAGGGTGAATGTGAGCATGAATAGAAGGTGATGGGGGAAAAAGGGACCAAAATGGTTTTCAGTTGCAAATCAAAAGAGCATAACTGTGCAGGACCCGTATCCGGTTGGGCTGGTGGCTGCCCAGACTCAGGAAAAGCAGATAAACAGGTTGGTGTTCTATGGAAATGGTAGGAGTGAAAGTCTCCGTGTAAAAGACCTGCAGGTAGAAAATTGTGACCAGGGGAAGCTGAGTGCTTGGTTCTATGCTGGTGTCTGGAATATCTCAGCTGAGAAGCTCCAATGTGATATTTCATGCATCTAAACTAACTTCACAAATTCTCAGATAAAGAGATTCTGAAGCGGATATTAGTCATGTGCAGTCAAAATAATCCAGAAGTCCAGCTCTGACTTCTATGTTAACAAATCACTGGGGAAAAGAAGAAATCCATACTTCCCAACAGGATTGCAATACAGTTAATGAGGTGTGTGCTGCTAGGTATGATCCTGCCTTATTTCTGTACCCACAAATGAGGATTGCTTTCTTGAAATAAAAATGATAAAAATTCTTCTAGTTTTGATGACTCAATTAATCTTCCAGGAAGAAATCTGTACACGCAGAGCTCTGTAAAAAAAAAAAAAAAAAAAAAAAAAAAAAAAAAAAAAACCCACACAAAAACAAACAAACAAGCCAAAAAAAAAAAAAAAAAAAAAAAAAAAAAAAAACAAAACAAAAAAAACACAACACAGTTACTTAAAACCAAGATTCTGGGCATTTACAGAGTTTTAGGTTACTGTAAATGCTCGCACTGACTTCAAAAAAAACCCCCAAAATCTTATATTTTGCTTATTTGGATATTTACTCTGAAATAGGAGCATCAAAACACGGACCTGTTCCTGCTTTTCAAATTTTTGAAAGATTGAATTAACATCTAAATGCTTGAGATATTAAAGCTGAGCAGAATGAGCGTTCTCTTCATTTTATTTAATTCAATAACCCTGCCCCAGCTGTAAATTGATGGAATTTTGCATTGGGCGGCACGGAAGGGGCAGTAGGCTTTAGTCCTTGTAAAGACTGCTCCTTCTGAAATCTAATGGCAACGATTTATCTGCTTTAACAGATTTTTCTACTGCTGTTCATTCAAATGGGTGTGCAGAGGTCTTGAGACATTAGTTTAAGTTAAATAAATCATAATTTTTTTAAGTGTGGTTGAAGACCCTGTTTGAATCAAAATTAAAATTTACATTCTGTATAGTAATTATATTTCAAATCATGTTATACCAGCTAATTCTTTAATTAAGATTATTGATGTTTAAATGTGTAATGCCTGAATTTAGAGTATCAGTTAAAAAGCGTATTTTATTTTTCAGAAGGTCACAAAGACCTTTTGCAAGTCAAGTTACAGATATTCCTAATCTCCTTGATGTTTTGTGGTGGGTTGACCCTGGCTGTACACCAGGTGCCCACCAAAGTTACTCTGTCACTCCTCCTCCTCAGCTTGACAGGGGAAAGAAAATATGATGAAAGGCTTATAGGTCAAGATAAGGACAGGGAAAGATCATTCACTAGTAAGAAATAAAAACTAAATCTTAAAAATACCTTTACCCCACCCCTCCCTTCTTCCCAGACTCAACTTCACTCCCGAAAATTCTCTACCTCCTCCCCACAGTGGTGCAGGGGCATTGGTAATGGGGGTTGCAGTCAGTTGATCACACGTTCTCTCTGCCGCTCCTTCCTCTTCAGGAGGAGGATTCCTCACGCTCTTCCCCTGCTCCAGCATGGGGTTGCTCCTATGGGACACAGTCCTCCATGAATGCTCCAGTGTGGGTCACCTGTGGGCTCACAAATCCTTCCAGCAAACCTGTTCTAGGGTGGGTTCCTTTCTCCATGGGTCTACAGGTCCTGCCAGGACCCTGCTCCAGTGCAGGCTTCCCCACAGGGTCACAGCATCCTTCAGGCATATCCACCTGCTCTGGTGTAGGGTCCTCCATGGACTGCAGGGGGATATCTGTTCCATCTTGGACCTCCATAGGTTGCAGGGGGACAACCTGCCTCACCATTGTCTTCACCGTGGGCTGCAGGGGCATATCTGTTCCACCTTGGACCTCCATAGGTTGCAGGGGGACAACCTGCCTCACCATTGTCTTCACCGTGGGCTGCAGGGGCATCTCTGCTCTGGCTCCTGGAACACCTCCTCCCCCTCGTTCTTGACTAACCTTAGTGTCTGCAGAGTTGTTTTGCTCACATATTCTCACCCCTGTCTCCCTCTGCAATTGCCATTGCACAGGTTCCCTCCCTGCCCCTTCTTAAATATGTTATCCTAGAGGCGCTACAACTGTCACTGATGGGCTTGGCCTTGGACAGCAGTGGGTCCATCTTGGAGCTGTCTGGCATTGGCTCTATTGGACTTAGGGGAAACTTCTAGTGGCTTCTTACAGAAGCCACCTCTGTAGCACCCCCTGCTACCAGAACCTTGCCGTGCACACCCAATACATGTTTTTATTTTGAAAATTTTCTAGTGCTAATCAAATGAGGTTTGTAAAAAGAGATTTTTTTTTTTCTTTAATCTTATTTTAATGTTATGTTTATGGCATAAAGGAGTGCTTTCAGCAACTAGAACAACCTTTGTACCATCTTCATGGTTTGTTTTCACTCCTGCTCCCACTTGTTCCCACTCGTTCATTCAAGTTACCCATTTGCTGGTGGATGGCTGGCCGTGTTGTCATCTTCCTTTTAGAAGAATTATGGCAATCCTTTGTTGTCTATGGGTTTTTACAGTTGATTTGAAAGAGTTCTGTAGTTAAAAATGCAAAACTCTAATAAGGTGAAGTTCTAAGAACTTGCAATTAATTTAAAGCATATAAGTTTTAAAAAAACTTTGAAGTAGTCATAAATAAGGAGAAAAGAATAGAATCATAGAATCACCTAGGTTGGAAGGGACTTTTCAGATCATCTAGTCCAACCATCAACCTAACACTGACAAAAACCGTCACTAAACCATATCTCTAAGCACTATGTCTGCCCGTCTTTTAAATACCTCCAGGGATGGTGCCTCAACCACTTCCCTGGGCAGCCTGTTCCAATAACCCTTTCAGTATAAAAACTTTCCTTAATACCCAGTCTACACCTCCCCTGCTGCAACTTGAGGCCGCTTCCTCTTGTCCTATCGCCTGTTACTTGGGAGAAGAGACCGACCCCCACCACTCTACAACCTCCTTTCAGGCAGTTCTAGAGAGCGATAAGGTCTCCCCCCAGCCTCCTTTTCTCCAGGCTGAACTACCCCAACTCCCTCAGCCACTCCTCATAAGACTTGTTCTCCAGACCCCTCACCAGCTTCATTGCCCTTCTCTGGACGTGCTCCAGAGGAGCTCTCTTGAGGACATTGAAGTGCTGGTTGAGGAAGAAAGTTGAGGCATTTTGATGACCGTTTTAAAGAACATTTGGATTAATACACAGGTTTCCAGTATACAACAGGAGAATTAACCTTTCTTTTTACTTCACTAGTTTTGTTGATATCATTCTTTTTTTCCTGCAAACTAATGCCATTCTTAATTCCTAGACAAATGAAAGCTGGGGCACTCTGGCATGTCTGTCCATTGTAATTACGTTCTTAAGATTTTTTTTTTTTTTTTGGTGACAGGTTGACCTTGTTAGGTTCCAGCTGTCATGTAGTAATATACATGACAACATAGTAGTATACACTGTAATGACCTTCATCTTCCCATATGTAATTGTCCTTCCTTATTGCTGTTCACATGTCTAGATAGTTTTCAGTTACAGCTGCTAAAATTATGAAGTTGATGCTGAAACTCTGTCACTTCTTGCAAATGTAATGTCTGACCTTCATAGCTGTATTCTGCCACTGGGGCCCAGAGATAAACAACTCGTCTTGTTGGCGCTTTTATTCCTCTGGGCAGATGTACACTATTGAGATCATCAGGTTGGAAGTCACTCTACAAACTTTGACAGCTTAGCTGCTCATTAGCAAAGCATTAAAAAGAAAAGCAAAACCCAACAAAGAAATGAACAAACCAACTTGTGGCTATATTCAGAATAACATTGATTGGTGTTAACAACTGGAAGTGTCAGTCTGCTCAGGGCTCTGGTCCCTTGTGGAAGTAGTCTGTGGTCCGTAAACTATGTCCCATGTTGTAGGTATTGAGCTAATGTGTTCTGTTAGCTCTTTGAGATGGATCTTCATGTTCAAACTATAATGTTGCTCTGATGCCTGGAGACTTGTGTTGCTCCTCAGAATGGCTGAGATCTCACCTGTGTCAGTGGCATCAGAGGTTGCTGATGCCTGCTACTAGATTTCTCAGAAACTTTGGCCATATGAACTTTAATATCCTTCAACTTTAATGTTATTAAAGAAGGCCGAATACTACCTCAATTCCAGATGCAGTTGCGTGAAGTTTGGGTGTGTTTACTTCTCCCAGAGGCTGCTACTAGTTTCAGTATTGAAATAGTTGGTTATAGTCAAGTTTGGTTTAACGTGATTCATTCTACCCTCGGATAATTCCGAGGTTTTTGAAACTGGATCATTTTGTGACTATTTGTAGATATAAAAACATTGAGTAGGAATAAAGTTTTCATCTAATAAGATTTTCCATTGGCCAGGCACAGTATGAGACTTTTTGCTTTCAGAAATTTGTTTTCTTTCTCTAATTAACTGCAAATAATAGGTCTAAACCAGTTACTCTGGAAGAGTTTATCATGCTTCTGATATTATTTGTTGCTGTCCTACTTGTTGCAATAGATACCTCATATGACTTACCCGAAAAAGGGTACTAATGATATGCAGTTATATCCTGGCTGCTTTCTAAATGCTTGCGCCAGGGAGCTTTTACTAAAGCACTCCTTTTCAAAAAGAAGAGCTGCAGTCGGTTGCATCGCATTAGATATCAGGTTGCATAGTCCGATGGACAGAGTAGAAGCTGAAGCGTCACGAGATGCAGTTTCTACATTAGATTTGCCATTACGTTATTCCTTAACTGTTTTAGGCCTTAGATTGGCCACTTTCTGAATGGCAATGGCAGCGCTCCACAGTCTGGGGAGTGAGCTAATCCCTCCAAATGAACAGTGTTAGAAATAAATAGTTAACCAAAAATCCATACTTGCTCAGACACTGATAAGGGAATTAGGAAAAAATATACTTATATCTAGATAAGTATTTATTACACTTTCAAAATACAGGGCGTACTTTTGTCCTTGTTTTACTATTGGTCGTAGAGCTTAGGGGCATGAGTGGAGAGCAAGTGAGATACAGTATTTTCTATTACATGCAAAATAGTTCCCCAATTTTATAAGAAGAAAAAGAAACTGCACAAAGAAGGAAAAAGAAGTGTTCCATCATTTTCAGGTTTATAATATTTGGAATATGGAAGATTATTTCTGAGTTCCAAAGCATGTTATTTAGCACACTCAAATTGGAGCTCATGGGAACTTCAGAGGACGCACTGCTTAAGATATTATTCAAAAGAAAGTGTAATAAAAAAATTTAAAGATTAAAAGTTTGCCACAAATTATCAAAAAAACAAGGCTTTCCCCCAAAGCATCATATCTTTAAATAATTAACCACAAGCATGTTTGATCTTGACACTTAATTCAAATTCAGGATAGACTCCAGACCCAAACTGATATTTTTCTCCCTCATTTGCAAGATCTCTGCTCAATGCCATATTGCTTGTTTACTTCTCTGTGATGCTCCATTTATCTAGTTATGTTCCATAACACACACCCTTTAATATTTGATCATGGAAGCTGGGCTCCTGGGCAAAGAGGAGGCTTGATCTCTTGAGGCTCCCTAGATCATAGGCCAAAAAACTAAACCATAGATATGCTTTCCTTTGACTTGAGCGGGAATTAATACTTCAGATTTAATTTTGGTATCAAGTACCCACTCCAGATTAGCTGCCTACTTTCTTTCTCTTGCATTTTAGTTTGATCTACAATCTTGTTTCAATCTTCCCTCAAAAGATCATTCACCTAACTTATTCTTTAGCAAACTGTGCCCTCTGTGTCCACTGCTTCATTCCCTCTTTCCAGCCATCACAGTATCTTCTCTATCACTGCTCATTGGGTACATGTCCCTTGCTTACTTTATGACTGTCAATCTATCAGTGTTGGTTTCCTCATCTGCTCTCAGCTCTTGGGCTTTTCCTTCCCATCCTCACTTTGGCTTCTCTAAGATCCCTGGAAATCCTTCCTCCTTGCTATAGCTTTAGCTTTTCTTTTCCAATTCTGTGTAAAGCCATTTCCTATTCTGCTTCTTTCCCTTGTACTCCTCATAAGTGACTCTCACAAGTTCCTGATAATTTCTTCCTAGTTCTATTTTTAGCAGTGATAAGGCTGACTTTGAGACTGCATATCATTTGGAAATCCCCTCTGGTTCTATCTTTTATTCCTCTGTTCCCTCTCTCATTTTTTTTTCTTTTTCTCTTTCTAAATAAATAATGGCTTAGTTAAATTATATTTGTAAGAGGTTGCTATTATTTCTACACTTGTGAACTTACTCTCTGTTGTCAGACTACCTTCTCTTCCCCACCTGAAAAAAAGCTCATTCCATCCTTTTGCTATCTCTTCATCAGTGTCCAACCATTAACCCAAATCCCCAAAGGGTCTGTATAGCCTTTATATTTGTATAAATACAAATAAGTTTTATTTTGTACATACATATATAAAGCATACATATAATATATAAAAAGAAGGCAAACTTTCCTTTTTGTTACATATTCACACATCCACATCCCATTTTTATGTCTGGAGGCAGCTTTACTTTCTTACTTCATTCAGACTTATAAAGGAAGATATATTTTTGTGTATCATCTTTGCCTCTCTTGCGTGTTACAAATTGTTGAAGATTTTTCTGGTGTTTCTAAGAGAGGTGGTCATCTCAATCCAATTACACAGGTAAAATTTGTCTAATTTTCTGTGCCAGTTATTATAACACCTATCTGGGCATGGGAATTGCAGCCTTACTCTATTCAAATGTGCAGGACACAGCTGAAAAGATTTATTATTTTTTTCCAAGCTATTGCTTAGACTTTATCAAAGTTTTTAGCACATCGCACACAAGCTTCATTTCACAGTTCCTTCCCAACCTACCCACCTTCTTTCTTTCACTGTGAATATGCCAACTTTTTCCTCTGAAGTAGCCTAAGACGCCAATTTCTTTATATCTTTTATTTTTTCATATAAACACCATCATTCTTTTTCATTCTACCAACTTATCTCCACACCCTCCTTCAAAATCTTCATCTTCTCTGTGCCTTTATAAAGGATTGTTAGGTGATGTGACCAGAAAAGCTGATGCTGACCAGCAGCATCTGGCTCCTTATACGTTGCCCACCATGAGCTGAGGTTCAGCTGGCTTTTATACAGCTGCCTAGTTTAACAAAGTCATCCATAAGTAGCATCTACTGTCCATGGCAAAGCATGAGGATGACTTGCTGCATTCTGTGTTGTGAACCCAAGGCAGCTCAGAGAAACTTCTTGCCTTTGCTACCAGGATGATTAAATGGCCAGCTGATGGATGGAATCCACCATTTGTGACTTCATTGTATTTCTTCTTCTGTTACCTTAGAAACCCTGGCAAGGGTCCTACTGCTAAACAGACTCCTGGTCCATGACCAGGTCTCCTAGATCCTGTCATAATATCAATAGTGTAGATGTGTCACGTTATAGATTAAAGATTCGGCGGGGTTGTTGGTTTTCCAAGGCACAATCTTGTTCTATTGAAAAATCATCAAAACTCATTAAATCACAAAATCTACATTCTTTCCTAAAAGAGAG
This sequence comes from Rissa tridactyla, assembly GCF_028500815.1. Lineage (NCBI taxonomy): Eukaryota > Metazoa > Chordata > Aves > Charadriiformes > Laridae > Rissa > Rissa tridactyla. The sequence continues at coordinate 39,731,417 of NC_071467.1, read as the reverse complement.
TGCCAGAGTTGGTCTTCATTTTTTTGGATAATAATAATAATAATAATCTTCATCTTTTAAAACCTTTTTTTCTATCCTATCTAAAAGCTCAATTTTATAATTGAAAACTTTTAGCTAGTTCTACAGCTGTGAAAGATGCTGTGTTGTTGGGGCTGATAACTGGGTTTTCAGAACTGAATGTTTTTCCTTATCGTCAGTTAATCCCAAAGAAATGCATAGAAAAGCTCACTGCTCCTGTTCCAAACTGTATTGATCATCTGGCACACACTTTGGCCAGGGCAAATCATAAAGGACTTGCCCTGTAAATGTTTGCTGTAAATTATGTAGCGCTTTGGCACTCAAAAAGCTACCAGGAAAGTCTGTTGAGGTCTCTGTCGTGTATTGCTGTGCCTGTCACAAGATACTCCTCTGCGTTCCGTGGGAAACCTAAACTGAATAGTAAGAGCAAGAAAACGTTGTAGTGTATTGACTTTGCATTGTACTTTGTCTTTTTGTTTCTTCTTTCATCGCATATCTTAACAGTTAAAAAAAATATTATCCAACAGGTCAGTGCTTTTTAAATGTCACCTGTAGCTCCTGTAATAGTCAATATGAGCTTCATTGTTGTCTTTGATGAAGGAACGTTTAAAACTTGATTTGTCTTGTGGGAAGGAGAATACTTTTAAAGGGGGAGCAGTAATATTTCGCAGTGCTGCTGATGCCGCTGGCGGAAGGCGATGAGCTTTCCAAGCTTGGGGCGTCTCCAGTGGTGTGGTGAAGGCAGATGCCTTGCTGCAGGCCTGGACCTTGCAAGTGCCTTACTTCCAGCGATGCTTCCTTTTCCAGCTTCTGTACTTCATGGTTAAACACTACTAATTTTTAAATTTTTGTTTTCAAAGTGAAACTTGTATTTTCTGTTTGCCAGCAGATGGCAGTGGTGTAGGAGTGTTCGAACAACATCAAACTGTTTGCAGGCTGGTGTTATACTCAGTCTCTTCCAGCTGTGAGGGGATTATGAACATATTTCTCCTTGGTCTGCATAAGTTGGTTTGTCTCATTAGCACTTTCCGATCAACTGATGCATTTTTGAAAGCGTGTTTTTGGCAATTACTTTTTCTAGTGTGTGAAATGATACCATCTTGGGTATTAATGAAAATGGATGCTAATACAATAAACAGAAGTAATTTTTATGCAGCCTTTCCCTAGCGACACAAGAGCATTGAGCATCTTCAAGCGTTTTTACTCTTAGAAACGACCAGGTAAACATTTTCTGATTTGTAAATTAGTCTTTTAAAAAATCTTTTTATCTTTTTTTAAAAAAAAATCTTTTTTTTTTTAAAAAAACCTTTTTATCTTTAAAAAAGAAAAATTAAAAATCTTTTTTTTAAAAGGTTTTATTTTGATGCGGGATTTGAAATCGGCTCATTTCGGTAACTTTTAATTTCTAAGCATGCATCACTCTGCATCCATCAGGAGTGATTTTATTGGAGGGGGCTATAATGAGCCGTTAACCCCTTGTTCGCATGAGTGGATATGGATCTTGCTTCCATCTCCTGTGATACGGTCCTGACTCCCACTCAAGTCAGGGCTGGAGAGGCATGCCCATTTCCACAATGTGCTCCACTGATGAGTCACGCCTGTCAACATACAGATGCCAGAAAGTAGTATTTCAGCCTCACACTGAAACCCCCTACTCAACTGGTCTCTAAACCTCAATACACCTGCACTCTGAAAGTTTATTGATTTTTGGATGTTAATTAAAAAAGGTAAAATTGCATTTAATGCAAGGCCAGAATTGTTTTAATTTTGCAAGTGCCAGGCATCCCAGTACCTTATTTGTGCTTGAGCCTTTTCAGGATGCAGGAAATTGAATATTTCTCTGCTTATGTCCCTGACACGGTTGGCGAGATGCAAGACTGACTAACATAGACTGACAGAATAGGGTGCTTCATAAATTCAGCTGTTGCTTCTGCTCTTCTTTTTGGTGCAGCTGAAGTCTGATATCATGATGGCTCTCTTTTGTATAACACCTTATTTCTCAAGTGCACCAAGCATTTCTCAAAAGCTCCTGAAGTTGTCAGCTCAGCCTCACCACAACTGTGTCAGGAGCTTGTTTCCTAGTCAATGGAGGGAAAGAGGCAGGTTGTCTCCAGTCATGACTTGGGTCTTAAGAATATGGAAACAACTCTCAGAGCCTCTTTCATTTTTGTTGTATAAAGAAGTTTGAAACTACTAGGCTCTAGCCTACTGCATCTAGACTTTCAACGTAGGCTTTTTGGTCAGTTGGCTAAACTTAGGTGACATTAATCCCTGCCACAGCTAGGAGTTTGAGTGAAGAAAACTAACGTGCTGTTGAGTAGCTATACTTCAAAATCCTGGAGTTAATTTGAAAAAAACTTATTTGAGCATGATTGTGAGGGACAGACAGTAGTATAAGTAATTGTCTCAAGTGCGAGGTCTTGCACAGAGTTATCAGCATGATATCAGTCATGGTTTAACCCCAGCCAGCAACTAGGACCATGCAGCCCCTCACTCACTCTCTGCTTCTATCCTCAGAAGGGTAGGGAGGAGAGAGCGGGAGGGGAAAAAGCACTTATGGATTAGATAAAGACAGTTTAATAGAACAATAACAGAAAAGGAAAATAACAATAATAATTATGGTAAAAATAATATTGAAGACACAAGTCACCAGTGAATTGGTTACCCAGCCCAACCTATGCAGCAATCATGGATTCCCCCCTCCCCTGGCCACCCCCCAATTTATATACCCAGCATGATATCTATGGTGTGGAATATTCCATTGGCCATGCCGTTGTTCTGTCTATGCTCCGTCTCAGCTTCTATGGGAAGCTGAGAAAAGTCCTTGACTAGAATAAACATGACTTAGCAACAACTAAAACAATATGCATAATTGACATTGCTTTCATACCAAATCTGAAAACACAGCAGCCACTAGAAAGAAAATTAAGTCTTTCTCAGCTGAAACCAGGACAGGTAAAAACATGAAATCACTGAGAAATGGCTAAATGTTGATCAGCTTTTGAATTTATCACCAGGAGTGCATGAGGAGGCTCAAGAAAAAAAAAAAAAAAAAGAAAAAAATCAGGAGAAAGTAGGGAAAACATTTAAATGAGGGGACAAGAAGTTCAGCAGAGGATTGGTGAGGTAAAGACTGAATGAGTGTGGTCAAAATGTTTGCAAATAGAAGGTTTTAGGAACTGGAAAAATGATTGGCTATATAGGGAGGGAAGCAGCGAGTGACGTTATCAAGGAAGTCAAGTAGGAGGTGGCTGAGATGACTGGTATTATTTTTCCATTCTGTAGAAGGTGACATAGGTGATATGTTCTTCCTTCACATGCCAAAAAAAGTACTTTGACACTATCTGCAAGGAAAAGGTCCTTGAAAATTTCATGCCACATATTGCAAGTGTGCATTTCTCAGTAATAAATCCTGCCTGACCCCGTTTTCTGACTGAATTGTAGCCAGTGTATAAATATAATTTACTTTTAAGTGTAATTAAATACAAGGCAAAATACTTCTGAGACATTCCACATTAGACATGACAGACTTAATTTTATTTCATTTTACTGTCTTTTCTTTATCCTCTGGGTTTGCTTCTCATGGCAATACAAATTATGGCCCTGCTGTGTGGCCACAAGATTTAGGCTGAGGGCAACCCACAGAAGGGATATGTTGAATCACTGGTCCTACTGCTTACTGGCATCTGAAACTTAAGAAGCTGTGGTTACTTCTGTTGTTGTTTTTAAGCTTCTATCATGTTTAGAGAGGCAGTGATGAGTACCAGCTGCCACAAAAAAAAAGCTTTGGTCATACATTCAGAATCTTTTTGGGGAAAAGAGTTTTTCCATTACATTTTCACACTCATTTTCCTGGGGACCAAGAGGCACCAAACAGCCTTGTTGCCAAGTGTCTCTTATCAACCAAAGCCAACCATGTAATTGCTCATGTATTGTGAAATTTAGATAGGCTATTGGCCTTTCTGAAATATGCAATAGTTAGGCTTTTTAACTTATTCCAGTGTTTCACACAGGAGATACGTGGAAAAATTCTGACTTCCACTTGGTAGCCCGCAGGTCATTTTATGCTTCAAAATAATTGAAAATATGTAGAAAAATGAGGAGCTGTCAAAGATGAAATCAGTTCTTAAAGGAAAAAAAAATACCATGCTCAAATGCAGATCATGATTTGGTGGTTGTTTGTACAGCACTGAGCACACCAGGGTTCTGGGCTGGGGATACAGATTATTATTGCAATACAAATACAGACTACTCACACTTTAATGATTTAACATAGTGCTCACGGGGCCAGCGAACTGTATCAGTCAATGCTTTCTGTAAATACTGAAAACTGTTCACGTGAATTATCAGCATGCTTATGTAGCTCCAATACTGTTTGCTTTGTACTATGCATTTTAATTTTTGATGGCACTGCCATTTTGAGAGAGAATATATGTAGTGTAATACAGGGAAGGAGGTACGTTGTACTTAAGGGGAAAATGGGTTCTCTGCATCCAAGGTGAAATAAGACCCTGAGCAGCATTTCTCTATTCACCATTAAAACCTATCCGTGAATAAAAAAGGAGGTACAAGTTTCCCTGTAGAAGCATATGTCTGTGTATCACAAATATGCAGGTACCCTTAGTCTCCACTCCAATTAACAGAATAATAATGGGCGTAGAGGGGGAAATGTGCTTTCTAATCCTTGTTGGATGAAAATTATGTGCAATGTTCAAATCCAAAGGAAGAGAGAGGTAACAGGTAGAAGATGAAGGTAGGAGAAGGAGGAGTCACGAGCCGTGTGTCTGGTTTTGCGGTTATTTTGCCTCCTGCCTGTGAGGAGCGGTGAGGTCTCACACCACCCAACACGGTGAAGGGGCTTACGGGGCCAAAAAGAACTGGTGCTATGTGAGTAGGAGGGCCGGGACAGGGAAGCAAGGAGAGGGGAACAAACTCTACAGTTGACGAAAGCCTTAGCAGCCAGCCTGTCAAAAGCACCGTAAAAAGAAATGAGTGATGTTGCAAATGAAGACAGATATGCTTGCAACGGCAGGCAACCATTTCAGTGACAAGAAATGCCCTTACACCGGCAGGAGAGGGGCAACGGTCTCTGTGATCAGCCCAGGGACGGGGCAGCGTAGAGAAAGAGAGACCAGTAGAAAGGGATGCTGACTCCCTTTCAAGGTGTTGTGTAAACACACGGTATCTGCAGATACCTGTTGAAATTCTGTGCTTGCAATTCTGTTACAGTTGCGTCAGTCACCTGGCCTTTTGCTTGTGATTTGTGAAGGAGAGGGGTGTTAAGCAGACAAGTAATGTTGCTACGTACTTTGTGTCCTGTTGATGGAAACCAGATTTTTATGAATACGGTGATGTTTTGGAATGCAGTAAACTCTGCTAGAATATGCTTTTTATGATTACCAGAAATGCCATAACATTTCAAGGTACTAGCTTCTGAGGACAGATTTATAAGATTGAAAAATCTTTGAGGAGAACAGATGTGAACACTGGAACCAAATGAGAGCATGTATTTCTCACATCTGTCCCTTTAATTTTCTGCGTCTTTGTGACTCTGTCTGGAATTGTGGGATGCTATATCTGTCATATGCCAACAGATGGCAACATTATAAGTCCATTTTTAAAGATGGTTAGAAATAACCAACCTCTCAGCTGCTCCAAATTTAGTCAGAAAAAAATGAGGAAAATTAATTGCTTGTTTCCTTGGATGTAAAATGATTTTGTGTGACAGTTAAAAAACCAACAAACTACCCCCAAAAAATCCTCACCAAACCCCCCACAGTCACAGTAATATTATTTGTTCTTTCTCTTTAATAACTCCTCCAACACCTCCTGTATTTCTTTCTTTTACATACTTTACATTAAATTTAATATTCAGTGTTGTTTGACCTGGTTTTATTATGTTACCCTTTCACAAGTATGTATGAAACAGTGTTCAGTGATGTTTCCTAAGCCTTTTGAGATCCCAGAAGTAATAAAACTTTAACGTAGATAGACATTTCAGGTGTTTTCTGTTGGTTTCCTTGATATGTTTGTGCAATATTTTATCAGAAGCAGCAATAGCAGCACAGAAGTCGCAGGGTGAATTCCCTTTGTTTCACATTACGCTGAAATCAGATTAGATGAGCCATTGATCCTGCTAGCTTAAACTGTGATGCTTTATAATAATACTGAATGAAATTCAAACCCAGCCTTTACAATTTATGAATAAAGCAATTTGCTTGGCTTGCTGCAGCCAGCTCACTCGTATCGCCGGGCCGTGCGTGGTGCATCGATGGGTTGGGAGGCTCACGGCGGCTCCTCCAGCCTCTTCAGCAATTCAGCGAGTGACTCCAGGGGGTAGCGCAGCAGTGCAGGGTGATGAAATGGGGTGGAAAGTGAAGGTATCTCGGGAGGGAGACCAAAAAGTATTTGTGGTAGAGGTGCAGCCTAATTGGGCAAAATCTGTAGGGGATCACCATCTTGCTTGAAATTGTATCTCTGCTTCAGAGTTTATCGATTATTTTTTTCTATGGGTGTATAGTGTTAAAATGTATATTGTACGCTCCACAGATCTGCTTTTTAGTGTAAGTAACATTCTAATTTAAATATAAAATAAGTATCTTCATTGAAAAAAAAAATTTGTCATCTATACAGCCTTCACCTGTTTTCTAAAAATACTTTTCCTTGAAATTAAATTTTTGAGTCTTTAGGGATAGTCCGCACAAAATCAGAGGTAAGGACATTCGGAGATGGGGGCAATACTGAGAGCAGGAATAGGCTGGGGGGGTGGGGGGTGTTTAAGGGTAGGAGCGTTGCTGGTGGATAGGCAGCTTCCAGGCTAAGCTTTATGTATTAGCCTAGGTGAGGTCCCTTCGTCTTCAGGTGGGTAGGTGCACAGGAGAGGCTTGTTGGTTTGAGGTCACATTTTTCCAACAGGATTCTGAATACTTAAAGTCGAAAAATCCTTTACAAATATGGGAAGTTTATTGCTATTATTGTGCCTACTACTATGATGTGTGTGCGTGTGTGAGCACCTATTTGGAGTTCTGCAGCACAGTATCATTGAACTGAAGAGTTCAGAGAATGTAATGCAGGCAGGACTCTTGATTTTGTTATAAAGCAGAGACTAATGACACCACTGTAATTTGGCTTTAGGCCAAAACCTGTTGCCTTTCATAATTAATTGGCTTGTTAGCTTGTGAAGAAGAATGCGCATAGGTTGTACTAAATGGTGTCAAGACAATCTTAGAAGCCGGCAATACAGTGTACCTCAAGGGTCTGCTCTTGAACTTTTTCTTCATCACCAGCAGGCAAGTTAGTTGAAAAAGTAGTGGATATTTTTGATGTTTTGGGCATCTGTGATGATAGCAGCTGCTTTTCTTCCTACTGAATCTTAAACCCAGTTTACTTCAAATATGAACCATTGACAGAGGTACTGCTCTGTCTGTGTAGCTGGCTTTGTAAATTTATTGCATTTAGTAATTAGCTGTTTCACCCACAAGACCTGAGTATGAGCAATAGGAAGAATCTCTCTGTGGTGTGCCCCACACTAAACCTGGGGTCTATATTTTTGCCATGTTCCAGCAATGAGGTGGTCCTCTCCTGTTTCCCTCCTGTAGTCCTGGTCATTCCCACTGGGGGACCAACTGGGTCATGTTGTACTTCCCTCCCTGCTCTGCAGCTCAATTACCTTTTCTAAAAAAAAATAGTATCTGGAAATGCCTCATCTGTTGTACTCTGCCTGCATGTTTGAGGTCCAAGATGAGGAGAGCACCCAGGCACCCACGTTCTGTAACTTCATAAAAACTGTCCTGCAAGTGCCCATTTCTGAGCTTTGGATTATGTTTCTAGGAGCTGGGGAAAAGTTGCTGTGTTTCACCAAAGCACTCTCTACTTCCATTGTGTATTTGGTGGGCTGTGCCCTGGATTTCATTCAAAAGTGCCAAATTAGAAGATAAGCTATGCTATTACCAAGGCTTAATGCTGCAGCGCTCCACGCAGGATCTCTGTCTGTGGCCACCGAGCAACAACAGGGTGACTTCTGCTGGGCAGCCTGAGAGCTGTGAGGCTGCAGCCTGAGGAAACAGGCAGCCCCTTGAAAAACCCTTAGAAGCTGCAGCTGCTCACACACATATTGACCTCAACCTTGTGGAAGCAGTTGTTCAGCTTCAAAAAAAGCCCATTTCTGAATTATTTCAGGTGCAGTGCATGATTATTTTTGTCTGTGAAACCCCACGCAGTATGGGATTTGGCCTTTTTAGAAAATATCTTGAGCTACTTGCTCTCATATGGGACTGAACTTGAGTAAGTTTGCAATCTGCGAAATGTATAGGACCGGAGGGCATTGGTTTATCCTGACAGATGTCAAGTATGAGAACTGTTATCTGTGATGCCCTTCGAACGGGCGAGACTTGCTGGGAGACTGTGGGGAAAGATTGCCTGGGAAGAAGCAAACTGGGGGTGAAGGCTGAGCTCTGTGGCATTTCATTCAGAAATTGCAATGCCTAGCAATCCACTCCGCTCTGCATATTAGAGCATGTTTTACTAATATATTTTGCATGGTGGTTTTGGTGACTTTCTAGGGCCAAATACCGTGTGAACTGGATGACAGAGGGATGCAGCCACACGTCTGCTGCTGTGACAGAGTACTTGCACATGGGCCATGCTGTGGAGGAGCTACTGGTAAATTCATGATGAAATTGCACCTGCATGTCTGAGTTGTACCAAGAGACTTTCAGAGTCTGTACCTGGAACAGCCCAAGTCAATTAGCTGACCTTTGATCAAGGCCCGTTTTCTCACTAGCTTTCTCAGTTGCTGCTTCCTAGCCCTTCACCATTGACAGAGGGAAGGTGCCTTATCTCGTTAAGGTGTCCTGATAAAAATATATAAATAATACTCAAGTGCACCAGTAGTCACATGAAAAGACCTGTAAGCCATGATAGCAATGTCACCTCAACTTGCAGGATACAGACTGTAGATTTATGCAAGTATTTAATAGTGGCTTGCCAAGAGAATCGGTACTCTTTTCAAAAGGAATCTTTCTTTGTGTCTTTTGATATTTAAAGAGCTGTAATTACAATGGCAAAGCTTTGAATTCTTTTTTTTTTTTTCTGTCCTCTTTTACACATTAATTTATGGACCAATCCAACATTACAGACAAGCTAATGAAAGAACCACACACTCCCTTTATAATTTTTTCTTCTTTTTACAGTTTCACTTGTGTGCATGAATGCAAAGTAGTTCATGCTATAAATAAGTTTAATGATGTATCTCTTCTCTCAATTGCTGGTTGTTGATGCTGCAGTCCTGCATAATAGGAAAAGAAAAGAATTGAATTTAAATCTTTGTCTCTCTCTTTCTCTCTCATGCTCTGAAAGGTTCCTCCAGCTACTAAATACAAGTATTGCTCTCTTAGTTCTATTCTATATATTTAAAGCTCTCAACAGGATTCTCTCATCACCTCCCTTCCACTCCCTTTTTTGGTATTTTTAGCTTTGCGAAAAGATCGAAATTACATAAGCCAATTTGCTTCAGCAAAATCAGCAAAATTTGGCAACCTCCTATGAAATGATGTCTTTTCAGCTGGTCAGGGTTGGTGGTGAACAGCAGCAGGTATAAAGAGGGAGGAAATTCCCGCTGTGAGAGTTTTACTACTGCCTCATGCAGCATCCACACGTTGTTAGACATATTGTGGGGAATCCTGGGACTTGCGCTCTTCAGGACTGAGAGTGACATTCAGCCCCGAACAGCAAAGATTGTGCTACATCCAGGTCAAGGAGCTTAATAACAATCTGGTTGAAACCTAAATTGGGGAATATCTGGGTTGTTTTTTGGAGTTTCTTACAGAGTTTATTACTCTGGGTGCAGTCCCCTGCTAACAGGACTATACAGCTTCCAGGTTTTTTTTGTTTGGTCAGTCTGGAGCACAGCCTATGAAACAAGGCAAGTAGGGCTTCTACAATTCCTAAGTGGTAATGTGGAAAGCTGTAAATAACTTCCATAAAACTTAAGTTAGCAACACTAACTGTAGTGGTGTTGATAGGACACGTTGTGCTCCCCACATGGGCAAAGAAGTACCTTGATCAGAAAGCATACAAGGCTAACAAAGCAGTTGATGCCATCCATCTCACGTTTTTGCAACAGGTTTGGGAACGATCCCCCTCTGATGGCCACAGGTATCTTGAGAGCTGGGAGGTAATTTCCACATAAGGGACATCTGCAGAGCGAAAGGTCTAATTGTGCTCTTTTATCTAGGGAGGCAACAACAATGTAAAATATATTCCAGGACATCTTTGACAGCAACAAGCTCTTTTCACAAAGGACCATAAAAGACACAGATTGCCCAGGGACTCATCTGTCTATCTGTAATGCTGATGCAGTGGTGGGGCAATCTCTGTCTTGAAGGGTTCAGGAAAAATATGAGCTTTTGGGATTGCAAGATGCTATGGGACCAGTGCTTAACATCATCCTTCACCATTGCATCAAGGAGCTGGGGCTGACAGAAATGATCTATGTCCCTTTAGACAAGGATCATGTCCAGTTCTCTTGAGATGCAAGCAGATAGTTTGTGCTAATCTTGGAAGAGAGTCTGCAAAATCCTAGGGTGCTTTGATTAGAGAAGATTTTCCTTCAGAAGACTGAATAAAATTTTTAAAAGGGACCAGTGGGTGAAACTTAAAACTCCTTCCTTTGGAGAAGTCCAAGTGTGTCCTGGAGACTATTCCATGTTGTTATCCCCAGTCCCTCTTTCCCTAGTCCTGTTGCTAATTAAGTCTTTTGTAGTGTAGGATAGCTTCTATGGCAAGGCTGGAGGGTGCTTCAACTCCTGTTGGCTTGGAGAGTGGCGGTCTGAATTTAACACCTAAACCTGAGGAATGAATACAACTAAGCACCACTGAGCTGTGAACAGGATATTTAGCCACTGAGCTGTTCCACAAAAGATGGGATGTCTTCTTTCTTGCTTTTTCACACTATAGTACTTAGAAATAGAGGAGAGGTCCCCTCTGTAAGGAAAGAAAGCAGATGCCTGCTCCCAGAAGCAGATCCTGGACTGTTGATCTTGGGTGAAGCATGGTACCAGAGACCTAGCAATAGGTGGAGTTAATGAAGACTTAGCAAAATGCCCTTCTGGGTCCTTGTGTATACATGTAGAAATCTTTAATTCAGGGTTCATGAGCAAGGCAGCTAAATACTGCTCGCCTTTTGTGGGTCTGCCTTGAAAGGACGAAGCATGAAATGGAAAAATGAGAAGCCTGCCAAAAAAGCTGGTTGGATCTTGAACCAATGCCAGAAGAAATCCCAGAGTTCTTGACTTTCTTTGCATTTTGTTCAGGCTCAGGCTACTAAATGTCCTTCGCCAAAAACATCCAACCGTGTTGTCTGAGTCCTTCTGACATTGATGAAACTCTAACAGAAAAGAGTTAGAAAGACTTCAAAAAGGGCAAGAAGGAGGATGCAGAGAACTACACGCTGGACAGCCTCACCTTCATCCCTGGGAAGGTGATGGAGCAGATAATTCGGGAATCCATTTCCAGGCACATTAAGGATAAGAAAATTGTCAGGAACAGTCAGCATGGCTGACTTCCAACTTGACTAACTTGATAAACTTTTATGATGAAGTGACAGGCCTGGTAGATGAAGGGAGGGAAGTGGATATTGTCTACCTGGATTTCAGTAAGGCCTTTGACACTGTCCCCCATAAGATCCTCATAGAGAAGCTGTTGATATATGGGCTGGATGAGCAGACAGTGAGGTGGTTTGAAAACTGGCTGAATGGCTGGGCCTGCAGAGTGGTGATGAGCAGTGCAAGGTCTTTTTGGAGGCCAATGACTAATGCTGTACCCCAGGGACCAGAACTGGATCCAGTTCTGTTTAACATCTTCATTAATGATCTGGATGATGGGGCAGACCGCGCCCTCAGCCAGTTTTCTGATCTCACCAAACTGGTTGATATGCCAGGGGGTCATGCTTCCATCCAGAGGGACCTGGACAGTCTAGAAAAATGGGCTGACAGGAGCCTCATGGAGTTCAACAAGGGGAACCATATAGTCCTGCACATGGGGAAGAACAACCCCAGGAACCAGTACATGCTGGGCATCACCCAGCTGGAAAGCAGCTTTGCAGAAAATGCCCTGGGGACTCCAGGCTGACCATGAGTCAGCAATGTGCCCTTGCTGCAAAGGCGGCAAATGATATCCTGGGCTGCATTAGACAAAGTATTGCCAGCAAGTGGAAAGAGGTGATCCTGTTCCTCTGCTCAACACTGATCAGGCCACACCTGGAGTGCTGGGTCCAGTTCTGGGTTCCTCAGTACAAGAGAGTCATGGACGTACTGGAGAGAGACCAGTGAAGAGCCACAAGGGTGATTAAGGGACTGGAGCATCTCTCCTATAAGGAAAGGCTGAGAGATCTGGGACTGTTCAGCCCAGATAAGAGAAGGCTCGGGGGATCCTGGAGGAAGGGTGCAAAGAAGACGGAGCTGGGCTCTTTTCAGTGGTGCCCAGTAAAAGGACCAGAAGCAATGGGCACAAACTGAAACATGGGAGGTTCTCTCTGAACATCAGGAAACACTTCTTTACTGCAAGGGTAACCGAGCACTGGTACAGGTTGCTCGGGGGGACTGTGGAGTCTCACTCCCTGGAGATACTCAAAAGCCATCTGGACATGGTCCTGGCCAACTGGCTCTAGGTGGCCCTGCTTGAGCAGGGGTTTGGACCAGATGCCCTCTAGAGATCCCTTCTGACTTCAACCACACTTTGATTCTGTGAAAAGTTGAACGATGTCCTGAAATAACACCTTATTGAACAGTCTCCTTTTTGGGGGGAAAAAGAACATGTATTTAAATTGTCCTCATGAGATGCAATTTTCCTCACAGTATTTTTCCAGATATTTTGTAGTCTTATGTTGATTACTGCAATAGTGATACTTAACTCTTTTTATAAGTCAGAAATGTTTTGAAATTAATGAAAATATTTAAACAACTCTTTCTGGTGAAGTTTATTTGTGTGATACTTTTCATACAAAATAGAAACTAGGGAAAGTTTTCATTTCATCTGCATAACCGTTATGTTAAATTGCACATTAATTTTTACATGGTAGTGTTCAAACTACTCCTGCTGCAGCCAGGGAACAATGGGAGAGCAGGTAATTAAACACCTGCAGATTTTCATAGATCTTAATGGAAAAGTGTGTAGTCTGGCAGATAATGTGTCTCTTAAGTTGCGTAAGTAGAATATTTGAAGTACTGTTAAAGCAGCACTTTTATTGACATTTTGAACACTTTTTCCATCAATGCCATTACAGATTAATTATTTTCAATTTTCTTAAGTGCCAAAAAACCCACGTTAATCTGCATCAGCTCACATGGTAGAAAAGGAAAGCTCTGAAACATCTACAGTCCTAGAAAGGTATATTAGTATAATCACTAAATATTTAATCTTACCTTTAAATCCATTTAAGATCAGGTATCTGTTAATTTTTCATTAGTGGGTCAGAATTTTTAATAAAAAATGTAAAAACTGATGGCATACATAAAATCTGCTAAACAAACCTTTCATGAATCATATTCAATAAAAACTTTCCCTGGTTCCTTAGGATTTTCTTTTCTTTTTTGAATTTAATCTTTTTTATGTGGTGAAAAATGATGTAAATTGAGAGAATTTTCTGAAGTGAAATGGGGGCAGTTTGGAAATTTTTTGTAGCAATCTTTTTTTTTTTTTTTTTAAGCAGCTTTAATATTTAGTCTTAAGGTCTGGAATCTTCTACATATTGAAAGGAACTAAGTGCCACAATTCCATTGAAATTCAATTACATTCGGGAGCCTAGTCCTTCCATAATCACTTTAACATATCAGTCAAAATTAAATTGATCAGTTGCGATAGCTGGTATGATAATTCAGGAGAATTTACTACCAGTATATGCTATTTCAGGAACTGTCATCAAATTGAAAAGAAAAGAAAGGAATATTCAGTAACTGAAGAAAATCTAGAGGTATGTGAAAAGGTGTCCATTTAGCCCAGGTCCTGTCTTTTTGCGTATCAGAGCTGAATTTGATGAAAGTTTTGTTCTGGATGGCATTTGATTTGTGGTATTTAAGAGCTCTTATTAGAATAAACTTTTCCATGCTTTTTTTCTCTGTAGCAGTGACAAACCAAGTCGTTAGTAAAGCAAAGCTGCTTGGGCTGGAGAGTGGAATAATGCTGTTAAGCTTCGCCTATTTAGTGGCCAAGCTGAAATGAACTGCATGTGCAGCGAAACTTGAAATATCTACCTATATTTAAAACCCCAGCCAAGCCTAAAGCAATGCTCTGAAGACAGACGTGCTTACTGTGAAGCCACAAGGCTTCTTACTCTCCCTCACGTATCCTTCTGCACTTCTGGGCTTGCATTGGTAATGTCAGCTAGGAGGTCTCACCAGCCCTTGAAAAGGTTTTGTTTTGAATGTTGCCAGACTGATGCCAAGTATGGAAGCACTGGAAATTGCAGTGCACGATGAATCACGCAGTGACCTGCTCCCAGCCAGCTGGAGAGACTTGCTGTCTTTGGATGACGTCCTGAGAATGGGCAGATCTTGGGCCCTTTCCTGACTCAAGCCAGACATGAACCATTTCTTTGTGTCTCATGCACGTCTACGAACTTCCCACCCCTCATCAGCACCCCTCTCTGCACACCCCCCCGCCTCTTTGCACACCCACCCCCCCACCCCCCCAGTTTTTAAGGAGAGTTGAGCTTGGCTGTGGCTTTGAATGCCAGTCTTGTACCTCCACCCCCACCTCTAATCCTCGCACCACCAGCTTGTGGCCAGCTGTGGGGTGGCTATCACCTTTGTGAGTCTGGAGTGAAATTGCTCTGGGTTGAAGTTATGCAAAGCCTACGTGCTGCTGCTGCTCAAGCTCTGCAGGGTCTGCAGAGAGGCGGGCAAACTGCCCAGCTCCAGGCTTCAGGATGGCACATCACACTAGAAATAAACCTCAGGTAGTCTGTGCCCGCCTGAGGGCTCAGAAACGCGAGTGAGGAGATTCGAGCAGAACAAACTGCCTTTTTTTTTGTTAAGAGAAATGCCAGAAGTTGGGAAGAGGGCTGACAAATGTTGCTGTCGTGCTGGTTTTCCTTTCCCTTTTTCAGTTGTGAGATGCCACTGGAGCCTGAACCTGGCAGCACGGGATTGTCTGGGTAGCGACTCGCAAACTGCTGTCAGCTGTTGGCTTCAATGGGCCCTGGGACCCGGCAGCCTCTCCCACATTTATAGCTGCTTGCTCTGTGCGGCGGGCATATGGCACTGCTACCCTCCCGCTCTCCGCCGGGCTCCCCTCTCCTTCCCACCCGCACTTGGCAACGCCTGGACTAGCGAGAGCTCATCTCTGCTGCTCAGCTCTCTTTACGTTTCCTCTTGAACTCTGCACATTGGGGGGTTTTTGTCCCCGTTTCATTAGCAAAGTGCTGAGAAAGAGTTAAATAAATTGGGCAGCGTGCACGCGCGCGCGTGTGGTGTGTGTGTGTGACCGCGGAATTACGAAAAGCCCTGGCTCCTCCAACTCGGCAGCCGACAGGGGATTCGGGGGGTGTGGGGCTGCAGATGGCAGCGCGTTATTACAGCCGCAGGATTGACGAACGTTTGCTGCGGAAATCTCTTGCCCTTGCCACGGAGACTGACCTTGAAATGCTGCAGAATTCCTGGGGTGGATTTCTGTGCGCCTGTACCAAAAGCCTGAGTTGGTTGGAGGTGTTCGCTTGCTCTGCCCGGTAGCTGTAGGGATGACACTGTGAAAGGGACTGTTGCAGATTACCTGAGCGCTCCCTGTATTCCTGACTTGTCTAAGGCAATATATTGGATGCATGAGTCCATTTTCAGCTGCGGCTGTTCATTTGATGTCTTTTCCTTGCTATGGTTAAAGCTGCTTCTATGCCTCTCGGTATCTGTTCCTTAACCTTCTAAAAATGCAGGATGTCTGGGAAGGTGGGCAAAGAAAGAGAGAGAGAGTGAAGGTACTTGTTTCTGCCCACCAAAACAATCCCTTATCCCTTCTCATAACCATTTCTGCAACACAATGGTTGAAAACATTAAACATTAGTTTTTTATATAGCGTATAAACTACACCTTTTATTTAAAAAAAACCCCAAACAAACAGGAAGCACTTATTTTTTGTTCATTGGTAACATTCCAAACAAAAAAAAAGCCACATTTATCACTGGCAAAACATTATAACACAGTCTTAAAAAATCATAAGTCAATATTTCTTGGTGATTTATGATGCACTCCTGTACAAACAACCTGAAGCAACTTACAGAGGGAAGGCAAGGAGAACATTGTCACCTCAGAAAACTGACTGAGAAGATTTCATAGAAAACAAGTCTCAGGAAAATGTTGCTCAGGAGAGATAGAAGACCTTTAAAGAAGTTACTCTGAGGTCACAAATGAAAACTGCCCAGTGTAGGGGGAGGCTGGATGTAGAGTAAAAAAGCAAGGGTGGACAGTTCGTGAGTACTCACATGACCTTGAGCAAAAGAAGGACCTCTGCAGAAATGGGAAACAGAACAAGTTGCTAGACATAAGTAGAAAACAATAAGATGTGCATGTAAGGACAAAATCAAAAGGGCAAGATCAATAAATCAAGATGCATATTACATAGGATGTAAAGAATAAGAAGAAATTATCTTACGTTGTTAGTAAGAAGACAATGAAGGAAAGGTTTGTCCACTGCTCAAAACAGAGGAAAAGCTATCAAATGCGATGGAGTCTGAAATTCTGGAGTTCCTTGGTTTAGTTCTTACCAAAAAAAGACCATGCTCAGGTTATTAATACAACTAACAAAAAAGGATGATAAACCAGAAGCACTTCCCTGACATAAAGAAAGTACAGGCTAGAGAGAATTCAGAGGACTTAGATCCGTCCGATTTGAAAATATCTAACATTTATCTAAAGCTCCTTAAAAAGCAAGATGAAACAATTTTCAAAAAGTGGAAGGCCACTTTTGAAATCTCATTAATAGTAGTTGAGGTTTTAGAAGTCTGGAAAAGGACAAATAAGATTTTTGTCTTCAAAAGGGGTGAAGAAGGAGCCTGTGAATTAGAAACAAATGTAATTTCAATTCCTGGTAAAACAAACAGACAAACAATCAGAAAATGATTATAATAGCTATTTGCAAATATCTAGAAATTAATGAGATGCAATGCAGTCATGATGGAGGGTTGTTGGGAACAAAGTGCATCGAATCAGTCTAATATCTTTCTATTAAAGTGACAAACATTCTGGGGAGAGAGAAAACAATAGATACGCTCAGTTTTAACTTTCAGAACTCAGGCTTCTGATGTTGACTTGCATGATATTTAAAAGTAGGCTACAGATTTGCATTCTGGACAAAACTACTATAATGCAGGTGTAAACACTGAAAAATTGTGCTGAGAATAGTTTGTTTTCAAGTTAGAACATTGTGTTTTGTGTTGGTTTGGGAGGTTGTTTTGTTCCTGTCCTGAGTTCCAACTTGCTGAATGTCTTGATTCGTTATGTGGCTAATGGAATGAAAAGTATGTTTATTAAATCTATGGATGACATCGAGGTGGGAAGACCGGGAAATGTCCTGGAGGAGAGAATTAGAATTTGAAATGAGCTAGGGGAAAAAGCAAGATATAATTCAACTCTTCAAATTCTACTTTTAGGCACGTATAATCAGCTGCATAAATACAAGGGGACGAACAAGCTCATCTATAGAAAAGGATTCACAGGATACAGTGGATGCAAATTGCATGAGTCAACAAGCTACCTGCTGTTGCAAAAAAATGCAAATGAGCTGGGAAGTATAAATCTTGCCTGCTAGATGTGGTTTTGCGAGATGAACAGTGTGGTGTTGTTTTTGGTCACCGTGTTTGAGAATGGTGTTGACTGACAAGAGAGGGTTTAAAGGAGAGAAGGAACGTTAAAGAAAATGTTCTCTAGAAAATGCCTATACTGATGTCAAAAATACATGCTCTCCAGAAAATAATTTGAGTTTCATTTGTGTCTTCAAATAAAAAAAAAAGATAGCTTCTTGAGAGGGGTTAGGGTTCCAATTGGCTTTTCCTGTGTAGGTAAAGCAAAAAGTAATGATTTTAAGTTACAGCAAGGGAGACTTCAATTAGGAGTCGAGGGAAAGGAGGAAGGAATAGCCAAGCCTGGGAAACAGCTTTCTTGAAAACCCGTAAGAACTTGTCTTAAGAAGTCTGTAAGAGATTGGGAAGCTATCTGTCAGAAGCAGTGCAGGAGTAGTAGGCTAAGGGATGAACCACATGAAGCCTGGAGGCCTCTTCCAGGCTTTTCTTTCTAGGTTTTCACATTTGCTGTTTGAAGAATGAAGTGTTTAGAGACAAATGAGAATGTTAGGGGCAGGTCTTCCCTCCCACAGAGTATTGCTACACCCAGGCTTTTTCCAGGAACTGTCTTACAGTCATCTTATTTGGTCAGACTCCAAGGAATTGGCTCAGTTTCTTCCTGTTAATGAAAATTAACAGTTTCAATAAACCTCTCAACCTTGGGTTTTTATTGAGCAGGATATGTTAGAATGGGCCTAAACTTAGGCTAATATCAATGACAAAAACCTTTAGCATTGGGTCTTTGATACTGATTTATAGATTTC
This sequence comes from Rissa tridactyla, assembly GCF_028500815.1. Lineage (NCBI taxonomy): Eukaryota > Metazoa > Chordata > Aves > Charadriiformes > Laridae > Rissa > Rissa tridactyla. The sequence goes on along the minus strand of NC_071467.1, from coordinate 39,712,811 downwards.
TACTTTTTTTTTTTCTTCCTATGAAGCAGGACTGAAGTTCCTCTCTCCTCACTGTGAGGCAGATATTGATTGTTGCCTCTTATATATGTAGTATATTATAGCAGGAGTCAATAAATACCAGACCTTCTCCTCTGTCATGCTACAGTAAGAATTTGGGGGAGGAAGGCAATGAAACTACACTTTAATCCCACACCAGACATTTTGATGATGCTTACGAGTAGGGGAATTTTCACTTACACGTCTAACATTTTCTCATGAACAGTTTGGATTTGTGATTTTATTAAAACAGTCTAACATCTACCATTGTTGTTGCTGTGCTATCTTTAAGTAATTTGTTATAGAATGAGCCCATTAACATGGCTCTGTTTACAGCCTAATGGTTCAGCTGTGAGATTTTGTAAAGATGTTGTGGGTTAGATGTTTCTTTGCCTTTTAGTTATAAATAATAGATGATTTCTTTGAGAAGTACATTGCTTCTAATTTAATAGAAAATACTTCAGTAATTGAACTGGCTCTTTGAATGTTATATTGGCAGGCTCGAGAAAACTGTAGTAGAATATTCAGATGAAATAAATAAAGGTACACATATCCTGTATGATGATTACCATTATTATTCCTATTAATAATGCCACTACTCCCAAGAAATAGTACAAGAAAGACTTTTTTTTTTTGCTACAGTCTGGTATGGCTCCTTTCTACAACCTTTTTCGTTTAGGGGAGAAATCTCGTACAGAACAGCAGCAACACACCTTAAATTAAAGTCCGGTGAAAGCGATTATGTTGAGGAGTTCTGAGAGATGGAGGTACTAATTTTTGGAAAGATAATTAAAGAACATCTGCATGCTGCATGTCATCTCACATGTTTGGCTTTTGTGGTAGGGCTTGCGGCTGGATATCGGAGCCCAGGCTCTCCCTTCTCTTCCACGTTGCTGCTTTTGTGACAGAGGGCTCCTAATTTGGGGTTTTAGATACCTGTAAGAATAGGTATCTCATCTAGATGAGAAATAGGTATCTTCCCTTAAGAATAGGGAAAGATTGTGCCAATTGTTATTTTCAGGGATGATCACACTAAAAGTCAGTATCCTCCCTTCGACCCATTCCTATGTAGATAGGCTTTTTTCCAGCAGACAAAAAAGTTTGGGCTGGTGATGTTCAATGTGTTCTGCTGTCACTTTGGTAAATATTTAGTAAGCATTTGGCTTGCACGTTTGCTCTCTCCTGTCCTCATCTGCATTTGCTCGCCTCAGCGACTGGGAAGGGAAGGTGGGATGAGAATGAGTTCTTGTTTCTGATTTTGCAAAATGCCAAGCTGTCTGCAGCAGTACCGAGATGGTCACTAGAAGTGTCCCCCACAGACAGTGCTCAGCAAATCAGATTATCATTTCTTTCCCAGTCCCAGTAGGAAGTATTAATATATATTTAAATTGTGCATTTCTTGCCTTCACATTCATCTGCTGCTCTGACACGGGTCTTGTGCTTCACTTCTATGGTAACCAATTTGGAGCAAATAGGAAGAGGCATATACATCCTGAATGGTTATTGCCTTTCCTCTGTTTAATAGTATGGCCAGGAAATGCTGCAGAGGTGCTTTCTCTCTGATATTCAGTTTTTAAATCACGGTCAGAAAGCAAGTTCCTGAGAGGTCAGATAGTGCATGGTTCCCCTGTAGGTCAGCTTCCGTGTGGTTAGTGCCTGTCTGTGAGCTGTTAGTGCCTCATTCACTAAGTCACCCCACATGGACCACATGGTAAAAGATGCACATTCTCAATCAGTGACCGAAAAATAATTGGCAAAGAGTGAATTTACATAGTACTACTAACTTGTTCTTAGTGTAGTGATACTCGCAAGGTAGGCATTTTTTATCAACAGAGCAACCACTGCACATTAAAGTCTCGATGAAGTCAGAAATAAAGTCTACATGCCATAGAAACACTTAGGGTATGGGCATTGTCTTTCATTTTATTTGCGGTCCTAATAAGATGTTAGAACCGGAGGTGGTTTTGCTGTATTTCTATTTCTATTGGCACCAAAAAGGCAAATATTAATATCTTTACTGAACCTGGTCCAACACTGCTGACCTTCTCCATTATTTGAGCAGGACAGATACAAAATGCAAGGCCACAGGTTCCTCATATTTAGTGCTTGAACAAGAGCCAGGCTATGTCACTTAATTTCTCTAAGTGGCTGGATCCTTTATGGCCTTTTAAGAATAATGTCACCCACTGCATGTGCTGTGTTAATACAGCTGAAGTATCAGAACCTACTTCTTCAAGAGCATCTTTGTTGCCATATGCTTAAGTCAGCAATTCATCTAACTCAAGGAAAAGCATATGCAAAGTTGTTGTGAGTCTTTACTTATAACCTGTTGATTACTAAAGTAGGGATTGCCTTAGCTGCGTGTGAAGATGGTGATAAGGCATATACAGTAGCTTCTTGGTCAAAGTAGAAGGCTTCTACTTTGGAGCCAAAATTTCTCCATGGTTTAGGGGAGACTCTTTCCAAGGAAATATCTTAAACTGAACTATTGACTGGTCTAGGTTGGGATATTTCTCCATGCTTTTTATTGACAGCAGGCCACCGTACAGTCAAGGGTGCCAAAACTATGGGACTGACAGATGAAGGTATCTCCACACATGACCAGGCAAGAGGAAGACTTACTTGTCACCCTGGAGCCTCCAGGTGCTGGTCATCTTTCTGAGGGTGGTTTCTCAGGGCACATTCACATCGAAGAGCCTCCTCCACTGGATGCAAGACCTGCAGACAGGACCTGTGGGCTGGGCATCCATGGCTCACATAAATGCCTATCTCAGGGCTGCAGGAGAGCTCCAGGTGGGAAGGAGGCAGGATTTACCCTTTCCCTGCCCCACAGCATTTCCTATTGCCTGTTCAGGTGTTCCTCTGCTCTGCGTGCTGACTCCATTGGTCCATCCCAATCCTAGAGCCGTGGCCATAATTTCTAGGCAATACAACCGTTAAACATGATGATGCTTACATCCCTGTGTGACTGTGAATGTTGTACATGGGTGTATATAGTCTCCTTGAAAAAAATGAGCTTTTTTGTTACTGTGTGCTAATAGCACGTATTTTAGAGCACTAGTTTTAAACCCCTATGTAATTCTGAAAAAGGAAAAATGATGTCCCCATGATGATTTTGATTTCATTCCCATTGTCACAAACTCCTCATTTAAAAATGAGTTATCAAGTAAGAAATATTAAAAAAAATCAAAATGAAGTGTAACACAATCATTTCTCTCCTCCATCCTTAGAATCTGAAACAAAAAAAGTATTTTAAGGATAGCTGTCAAGGTAAAAAAGCACTGTCATTTGCATTCTTCTGGGAAGATAGGAATTTCTATACTAAAACTGCAGGGATTAGAGAAAATAATTGATTTTTCTTCTTTTCTTTCAGGGTTTTTAGTTGTATGCATCTGTCTTCATTATGTTTGTAATGTGATTTCATGTTTTATATCCATATAGGCAGTTTGGCCCTGGTCCTGCAAAGTCATATCCTTTATATCATTCACGACTTTCTTGAAACAATAGGAGCTCAGCATTACTGACACAAGGACATTTATTTAGGAGCAGAACATTGCATATCTCCTGAAAATCTTGGTATTGATTCAAAGTGGAAAAGGAATGTGTCTGCATTAAACAGATTTAGTGGGCTGGGATTGCATTCTGTGACCTGTTTTCCTACACAGAAGTTGGCTATTGTATTTTACTTTAGCATTTTAAAGTAGCTAACTTTTTACCTCTGGTTAAGATAACTGAATACTAGAGAGTGGGAACTGAAATGTCAGGAAGACTGAAAATAAGCACCGTATATCATTCTTTCTTCCCATATGGAATTTAATAATAAAGTATTATTTTATTTGCATTTGGATTTTTTCCTAATTTTTTTCATTACGCTGTTATCAGGACATGAATGATAATACAGCTTTTGAAATTTAATATCAAATCTAATATCGTAGTAAGACAACTGCTGAATCTAGTAATTTTCTGTTTGGCTTTGAACAAACCTTACTTGCTGCCGTTGTGGTTTTGGGTTTTGGTTTTTTTTTTTTCCTTTTCATTTTCCTCGGGCTTTCTGATGTTTTGAATGGTTGTGGCTGAAGCTCTTTTGTGCTCGATCAATTACACGTTCTGCCTCTCTTTTGGGGATCCGATTATTGACAGTTCTTTCTTGCTGGGCTATCAGGTAACTTGACACTGGCTACATGGTGGGACTGTCCCAAGGCTTCACCTTAGGACGTAAATCTCGAGTGATACTTTAGCGACTCAAAGGAGAGAGAGAATTAATCTGGCTGCAGTCTGGCCTGAGGTTTTGCAATTACTGCAGACCTGCCTTAGGTAAAGCATACAGGCTATGTCACTGCAATGCTTAAAACATTTCAATCCTTCCTACCGAAAATGTATTCCTTTTACATTTCTAGGTTGTTTTTTTTTTCCCCCCAAATTAATTATTGTTCTTTTACATCTTTTATAGACATTGTTAATGTTCTCAGTGCATCACAAATTAACAGGACTTGACTCTGTTTTGATATTGCTTTATTGCCATTAAGGAACTACAATAAACAGCCAGACTCTCTCATACTGGCATGGCTTATATTTATTAGAAGACAACTCTGTGTGGCAAATAGTCACCCTGTTAAGCACTCATTAACTTGAATGGAATTAGTCTTCGTCCAGTTTGTATTGCTTAGTACCTCGAGGCCTCGTCTGAGATGGCACCATTTGAACTAATCAATCTATAAACTAATTGCGGGAGAGAGTTCTTGCCTGTGTGAATGCCCGGGCTGGAGAGACCAGACCAATGGTGGGAGAGGCAGCAGAGGGGTGACCTGGTGTACCCACAGCAGCTTACTGCTGACAAGAGGGACAGACTCCGTCTCCTCCTCTTTACCCCCAAAATCCACTGTCTTCCCTGCTGTTTTAGTGCAGTAGTTTTCTAAATTGCAAGGAACCAGGTGTCTGAACGACTCGGGGAAGCTCCAGTGTGCTTACAATGTGTTCACTTTTGCTAAAGCCACGTGTTAAAATGACTTCTGCAAGGGATTTCTAAAGATCTCTGATTATAGTAAACATTTTAAATATTAAGCCAACTCTCCTTTATGCCTTTTAGATGCTGCCCGTACTCCCAGGACCCCTATTTCTGATCTTAAATTTGTCCCTTGAAAAATTCATTTACTTGTGCTATTCTTTACCAGGTCTTAGATCTGGGGGCTTTAAACATTATTCAGAATTAGAGCAGTGTGAAAGTTATCAATATCTACATCCAAACATAAGAACTGTAGTGGGCTACTTTTGTTACTCTTGTCATTATTTTGCCTGGTAATGAATACAAATTTTCAAGGGCAAAGAGGTAAAATTAGGCCATGAAACACAGAGAAGAGGTTGTGCTGCATGAAAGAGAAAAGGAGAAAAAAAAGTAACAAAGCCCTGGGTTTGTGAAAACTGCTCTCAATATATGTGGAAACAGTAACAAAATCTGTGATAAAATAGAGCTGACAGAAATGTGATTTTCTTTTTCCAGGTGGCCACGTGAATTTTTCTATACAGCTTTGTCATGTATTTTATCTGGTACCACCAGACTTCTTAACACTCTCAGTTCACTTGTGAGACTAAACAGTTCCTTCATGAGACAATGCTGTACTTTTTTGTTAGAATCACATCATTCTCATTAATTTTAATGAGCGTTTAATGTATCTCAAGAGTGTTATTTTTACATCCTGGAATGTGTGACTGTTGAAGGATTAGAAGTGTGAATTTTTATTATTATTATTTGGCCTGCGCTGCACTGTAGAACTGTCTGTTCCCAGCAAAGTGATGGAGCAGCACTGCACCAGGTATATCTTCATTCCTTCTGAGTGAAGAATTAAAGGTCTGGCACATCTGTGCCCTAACACAGATTAATGAAACGTACAATTTTAAGGCAGTCACAAGGCTTTTACAGTGGTTTCTTCTTTGGTTTAACTGAACATTAAAAATTCACAGGAAAACAAATAAACTGGGGTTGTCAGAAGAGTATCATTGTCCTGTCAAAGCATCCAGTTCCATTGATGTTGTCTTTCCACTATGCAATATTTGTCTGAGTTTAGTTATTTTTATTTACTTACATTTCAGGAAGATGGGCATCTTTTTCTCATCTCATGTCAAAGAGTTCCACTGACAATGTCAGTCTTTTTCCAGGTAGTTGACCACTTAATCAGAGAAAGCCACTTCCTTAAATTATACAGCTGGACGTGGTACCTGTGTATGAGATTCAACTTGATTAAATTTTGCTTTTATGTATTTTCATTGGCAGAACTTCCTGTAAATAGAATAAAGACCTTTTGAATTTGCCTTTTGTTTGATCAGGACATGCTGTTCTCCTTTTGCATTCCCCATCCTTCCTATCCTCGATCAAACTCTAGTCAACCAAATGAGGAGCAGTGACAAGCCAGCCAAAACCTGAATCCCATCAGTAATGCAGATATTAAAAGTAGGGACTGATACCTAGGGGGAGATGAGGGGGAAATCTTCCCTTATTGCCATTTACAGCTTAGGTCTGAGGTTGAGTAATTACTACTGCGGGGTAATTTAATACTGTTTTATTAACGCTGACTTACATCTCAGAGAGGAGTTCAGGGATCCAGGAGGACATCCATTTTCTGTGAAATACTGTCCCATTTAAGGAAATTAAATAGTAATCTGCAGTTCAATTGCAACAACATAAACGAATAAAGATGGACAAGCATTTGAGCATGGGATAATTTTGGATTTGTGATTTTTTTTGTCTTGTGACCGTTCTAATTAAGCTGTCTGGCACTTTGGTTGCACATGACCTTGCTTTTCTGGCATTCTTCACTAGCCTACATACTTTGCAGGTTCAAGGTTGGTGAGACAGGAGAAGAAAGTTTCTCTAATGGTTTGTTGCCACTGGGGTCCTTCTCTATCAGTGGAGCTGACTATGGAAGTCCTCTGTAATAAAAGCCCAACACTGCAGCTTGTGACCGTAGTACCCAGCAAGATCAGAGTTCACTAATGCATGTGTTGAGTCTTGTATCCAGGCAGCTATGCTGCTGGCAAAGCAGAACATATTAAATGGTTCCAAAGCAGGGAAATGTGAGGGGGTTTTTTTGCACATGAATTTTCATTTTCCACTAATGATAATGCGTCACTGGCATTATGGATATCTCAAGGTGATAATGTTTCCCAGCTACTTCACCCTGCATATCTCTGTAGCTGCCAAGGTTCAAGGCTGGGTTTAAATAGTTGTTTGGATAAAATCAGTGGTCACAGGTGATTTCAAGGATATGTTTTTCAGCTAATTGAGAAGTATGGATTTGTCCATCTAACGTTTTTCTCTGAATGTTCTAATAACCAATACACCCTTGTTTTCAAGGCTGACACTTAGATGCAAATGAGCACAGGAAAAAAGACTCCTCTCTGTACTGAAAGCAGCAGTCACAGGCAAAGATTATAAACAATCAATTGGCTGAATTACGGTTGCAGAAAACATTTGTTGAATAGTTTCAATTAACGAACAGTCTTGTGAGAATCAAAGTCGCTCAGCATTTGAGCAGTGGCTCTATTAATTCAGCTCCGTCCAAGTAGCTACCCCCAAGTCCAGAGTATTTTTCCATATGTCTGAAACTTGATGTCTCCCCTGACCCTAACTGCGATGCAGTTTGTGGGTCTGAAGGAAGTTTCTGGGGCTCACGTGAGCTCTGTTATTGCAGGGAAAGAACAACATCATCTCCACGGCACAGCGAGAAGCTCTAGGGTCCATGTCCCTGCTGCTGCTGCAGAAAACAGGGGGTTGTGCTTTACAAAGGAGTGAGCTGTGCTTACCGGGGCGGACCTGCTGCCAGGAGTGGGGTTCACCTGTGCCCCCACCGGCAGGTGCTGCCCTGATGCTGGTGGTGGGAGTGTGGGGCCAGAGGCTGAAGGGGCCTGTCAGGGAGAAGGGAACTTGCAATACCTTCTCTTTCCGGCATGGACCAGCTTAAATTATCTGCAAGTTCTGGTATGAAAACTGTACCGTGAATCTGAACTGTGATTATAATCACAAAATGGAGATTGGGCTATGGGTCTTTCTAGCCTGAAACTCTGTCTCTAGCAGTGGGTGAGAGCAGATGCTTAGGGAAGCGTATGGGAACATAAAGAGTGATCCTTCCCCTGCTAAACCTGCTCAGCAGTCAGCAATTTAGGGATTACACAGTTCAGCACTCAGCAAAAGAATAAAATATCTAGGAAGATCCCATGTTCTGGACATCTGTACAGTCTTTGCAGAAAGAGAGTGATTAATTTTGTACCATCAGAGGTCAGTTCAGGCAAAGCAATAGGGTTTGTCATGTTCAGGAGTGAGAGGACTTGTACTGGGCGATAAATAACTCACTGCTGTTTAATATTTGCAATACAGCAATGTATAGGTACTTCAAGGGAAAGGGGGCTGCTATTTTGGGCTGTATGTACACAGCTAATAGAGAAACCTAGTCCCATTCCTGGTGTGATGTAGCTTAACATTCACAGTGCCTACGTATCAACAACTGATCGGTCTTCAGTCAATCGCAACAGAAGATGCAGAAAATCAGATGATGATCATTCAAATAAGGACCCATCATAAAACTGCCTTCTCTAGTCAAATGGCAGGAGAAAGATGAAAGGGAGAGATACTTCTATCATTTGTAATAGTCATAGTGGTTTTCAATTGCTTTAATGCTGTGCCCTATAGCTTCAAACATACAGAGAAATCTTGGTGTAAAGCACGTTTGCAGCTATCATTCTGTAAGGTGCAATTGATATAGGATGTTACAGGGAACACATGGATATGTAGTTTCTGCTCTTTTGTTCTGCGTACATGCACATGTGTGGGAAGTTAAATATCTTCCAGGCTTAGGGAGAAATGGCTGCATCACAGTCAATGAGAGTTAAATCCTGCCTTCACTGAAATGAGTGGTTAAATCCAGCATGTAGGAAGTTGTTTTTTAAAAACAGAGCAGAAATCCAATTTGAGATTTCTTATGACTGACCTTGTGCAAATATAGTTCTTCTGTACGAATTATCTTCATATCATGTCAAAAGCGATAGGGTATTGGGATAGTTTCCCCCAGAGCTCTGTCAGAGGTTTTCATTAGCTGAATTTTATCATTGTCACTGATATATTTTTTATCCAGGATTTTTCTTCACCGGAGTCTGATAATTATGCTGACTGGTTTGGTGACTATTTCCACGGGGAACTAATCTAAGAGCACTGTTATTCTTCTCACTTGCAACTGCAGTATGTTTTGAAACTGTAAGGGAGATGTTGGTGCATTAAACTAATACCTCTGCAGAGGGGCTAGGGGACAAGAAGCTGGACCAAGACATTAACTTTTTCCAGATTATTTGGAGTTCAGATTCATGAGTAAATTGGAGCAGTGCTTTAGAGCTTGGGATGCAGGACAGCATATTGGAAATAACCTCATAACATCCTGCCTTGCTGAGCTCGGGTGATGTTAAAGCAATATGGACTTGAAGGAGAAAAAGCATTTACTGCGCTGCCTGGGATGGGAGTTACCAAATGTTTGGCAGCTTTGATGTCTGGAGGAAAGATACTTGCCATCCCGACTGACCTTCTAGTGACGTTGTACAGTTTGGGAAGCAGAAGAATTGTGAGTATTATTAGGAAGTAGCACTGCCGTTCTTGAAGAAAATAAGAGATTATTTCAATATGGAGTTTTCCTTGAAGTTTCTCCCCCTTCTGAGGTTACTGCCTTTATAATCCCTGCTTAGTGATTTTGTTGTTCAATATTTTGAGCTCCTTTATGACTTTGCTTTTTCACCCAGGCATCTTATTTCTAGCTGAGTATTAAGGACCACTAATAGCTGAGTATTAAGGACCACTAATTATTAGAGGCAGGCAGTACCCTAAAACAATAGGAAAATTAATTGTAAGAGAACATGAAGTAATTCAGTTAAGCATAATAGCCTTAGGGTGGGTGAGCACTAAAGTGTTAGTGGACATGCAGTGATTCATCTGCCGGCTTTTAACAGCTACCATTCAAATTGAATTTAAATACTGTAAACAAAAGTCTTTTCGTGGTGTGCTTGGAACTGTAATACAGCTGCAAAGTTCCAGAGGAAAATGCTGCATTGCAGCTCTCCTTCTGTTTCGCAGCAAATCTCTGCTGGCATGTAACATGCAGAGGAGGAGCTTCAACACAAGCAGGCTGTTTTCAGCTTCATTATGCAGATCAGCCGTCTCTATCATACACGTTATAAAAACATCTTTAACTTCCATCGGGGATGGAGGAAAGAGAGAGTAAGGGAGGAATAGCGGGGGGGGGGAAACAGGTCAGACAGCTTACACACTTATTTCCCCTGGTATTACTATTCCAGTGTCTCTCAAGGTGCAGTGGTTTTGCCTTCGTACAGATCCAACAGTTTTTTACATCCACGTTGTTTAATTTCAACTATTGCTTATGACTGGGATTTAACATTAGACTTTGTGTTTTGGGTGAGTCTGAAAGGAGTATTCTGTAATGCTTTAGCCAACAGGCAGCCCTTACTTTACTGAACACTGTGATTCATGGCTGGTTGCTGACACTAGGGAAAATGAAGACCTTCCAAATAACCTTGAAACAGAGCTGACCGGCAGCCTTTCACATGCTTTTAAACATGGGGGAAGAGGGGGGTAAAGAAAGGAGGAGGGATATAGGAGTCCCATATTTACAGCATTCATGTATCTTGCCTCCCAAAGAAAACTCCCTGGTTGTCTGTAGTTTCTTACAATTGTTTAAGAGAAGAAGGAAAAGCAAATGCTGCAGATAGTGCCAGACTGAGAGGAGAGCAGTCCTTGAATGATCCCGGAGAACAGGCTTGTGTAAATGGGATGATTTAGTGCTGTGTCATGCCACGTGAAAAATGGGATTTAGGGGAGGGTTCAGCAACCCTCTCAGTGGGACCTGGCATAATGTCAGGGAGGAGAACACCAGGAACCTGCAGGACAAGAAGTAATATGGGAACTCCCAAGGTCCCATCCTACCCAGCAGAGACTGAACAGATTATCCCTTCCAGCAAGAGCAGATTGAAAATAAAAACAGGAGAGCTACAATAAGGCTTTTTGCCACTGACGCACTGTAGGTTAATAGGGAATATTCTGTTTCCTTCCAGAAAGCTCAGATATCCTAAAAAGATGCACATAGGTCCTCCTCCCTGGATTTCAGCACAACAGGGAGTGCAAACTGGGAACCTTTATTGGGGAATAAAGGAAATGGGAATGAAAAATTAACCCACAAAACAAACAACAACCCAAACCCAAAATATAAGAATGGTAATGTGTTACCACTATTTCCCAGCTGTATTTTCAACCTTGTCATATGTCTTCCCCTCCCCCAAAATAATTTTTCACATTTAAATAGAATCAGGAAGCCAATGTATCCTGATAAAGGGGTTTTTTTCTTGCAAAAAGGAAAAAAAAACCCTCCAAAAAACGGTTTCTAACACTAGGAGAAGGAGTTTGCACACAGAGCTTTTGTTCTTGTCTGTTTTGCAACCCAGGCCTTTTGCGGGCCCATGCGAGTTCAACTCTTGCATTTGAAGCCTAATGCTGAATCCATTACAGGGCTCTGGTGAGCCTGCAATGAATTCTAGTCATTCCTAGGAGGATGCTCATGGCTCAGTTAACAAGGTTGAAGTTGCCTGGCCCCAGGCTACATCTCCTATTTTGGGGGGGAAATAGTACAAAGGTTGAAATCACTTTTTTTTCCTTTGCCTGTCTCTTAACTTTTCATCAGGGATGCATCATTTTTGCTACACTATTAAAATATTTACAGAATTGTTGTGAAACGGAAGAACCGTTCAGACAAAATATTCATAATCTTCCCCCATAGATTCTGCATCCAAAACTGCTTCTAACAGTGCATTAATTAATTAGAGTACCTTTCCTATTGTTTTTTAAAGCATCTGTCATCGCTGGAGTGCATCTGCTGTTGGAATGGTAGCTCTGAAAAAAGGCAGAGTACAATTATACAATACGGGTATTGTTTTAAAATTAAAAATAGAGAAAGCAACTGCACATCAGCACTCTTGAGAGTCAGTCTGAGTGCTGTAATCTGGATACCCAGACTAGACAATGCCTCTTCCCATCTAAGATAAACGAAGATCTTGAGTCCTTCAAGCTTTTTGCATTTAGCCTGTAGAAACAGTGTTTCTTGTGCTTAATTGTGGACCCCAATCCTTGTTTAGATAAAAGCAAAGCTAATTGTTGGAACAGGATAAGAATTGCAAAAAATATATGTATGTTGAATACTTTCATGTGGAAAATCTTGTCTGGCAAGCACACCGTGTTCGGTAATTGAATACAGGAAGCAGCGAATATGGTTAATGGCTTACTAGTGTTCAGGAAAGCCACATGGAAAAAAAGGTGTGCATTGTTCCCAGAGGTGATGAATGTCTCTTGCTCAAGTGATTTGTTCCCTGCAAATGTAAGTGCAGGTCAGATGAAACTATTTGTAAGTTTGTGATAAGCTCGTTGACTTCATTTGACCAAAAAAAGTACGGAGAAATTAAAAAAAAAAAAAAGAAAAATAATTTTTGAAGAGTTTTTCATCTTTTTCAATAGTTTTCCATTTCCCAAGAAAAACTTGACTCTTTTTTTTTGTATAATCCAAAACAACTAATTTTTCCATTTTAAACTTAGCCAAGAAGCCAAATTATCAGCTTTTTCACATTGCTGTAATTGATCCCCATCTGGTAGCACCTGATCTTTGCCAGGAAAGAAGACTGAGAAGACTGTAAATTCTCCAGTCTTCATTTTGTAACAGAGGTCACTTGCTACTTGAGACTCAAGTGTTTTCACACTCAAAAGCATTGGATTTCTGAATTGTCAACGGTAAGAACAAAGTCATTCTCATTAATTTTAATGGGAATTTTAAACATGCGTACGTTTTAAAATAGATCTCTCTAAGACATCTTTAACTCTTCTCTGTTGAGAAAGGTTACTTTCTTGCCAAGCAAATATCTCTTCAGTATTTTTCAGATGGACAGGTAAATCCAGTTCATGATGATTAGGTTCCTAATGTTTTGCAAAGACTCTGTATTTTCTACCACTAAGGGTGCAGCAGGTTGTCTGCAGACAGCAGAAGGGTGGTACAACTGGGAATAACATCAGAGATTGGAACAGAACTGATCTTCAAGAAGAGCTTTACACCTTGAAGCATTATTTTCTGAGGAAGTATGGGTCTGAAAGTGTCACAACTTAAAGCCGTGAAAGTGACAGAAGCAAAACTTAAAAGAGAAAAAATAGATATGATGACTAGACTGAATGCTTTTGTAAGCTGCTATAGAAAAAATGCCAAGATCTTCTTACCTGGTAAGTGGATGTGATAGACAAATATGCCAGTTTGATATGCTTTTTAGAAGATCTGGAGTTGGGAAATCTTAACTTACTGAATCTGTTCTGATGAAAAACTCTCAGCTGTCTATTTTCAGTTGCTATGGAAAGGTTAAGAAAACCAGGTACTGTATTTTCTAGTGAATTGACAATTTGCCTTAGAATGGTTTTTCACATTCACCTTTGTACTTAATCATAGCAAAACTGCATTTTCCTACTTCCTACAGTCTATATTCCATATTGCAGCTTTTCTTGTCAATTACCTTATTACTACCAGTGCTAGAGTCTTTGATCAAGTGAACAGTTGTTACAGGTCTGGAACCCACAGCTTGGCTTCTTCTGGGTGCAGATACCACTTGAAAAGCATCCAAGTTGAAGGAGGAGTCTCTAATGTACTCAACCTTGACCAGAAGCTGCTCACGTGGAAGTCAACATTGGAATTCCCAGGTGAAGTCGGTGTCTGTGAGACCAACCCAAATTAAGCTCTCTTTAAAAATCTACCTTCCTGAAGCCTGATCCCATAATAACAAACCTTGAAAACAAGAGCATAGGGGAGATCTGGGGAATGTATAGCTAGAAGCAACACACAACAGTCCCTTCCCTAGCAAACTATTTCCGGAAACACACAAAGCTGAAAGGTCAAGTGGTCTAGAAGTCCAATGGTTATACACCTTTGAGAAAGAAAATGAATTTAACTTAGTAGAAACATATTCATGGAGTGAGCAAAAGAAAAAGGGAAAGAAATGCCAACCTATCACAATTCTGTTGCAGAATGGCGATCACAACGGTGTTGTCTCAGCATGGCAGAACTGCACGATGAGACTGACCGGTCTGCAAGCTGATGGTGTAAACCCCCTAAATATATAATACGGTTGCAAAATACTTAAAATGTATTTTAAATGTAACGCTTGGATAAAGTAGACAAGTAATGTTTAAAAGGAGATTACTTTTTGCATCGTATGTCTGCAAAGTATTGTCGTCTTTGAAAGTAACTTCTCACTCAGACAAATTTATTAGGGATAGAGCTTTTCTTCAGTATTAGGTAAATAAAAATAAATGTTTCAAATGTTGGCTAAGGGACTGAGAATAATATACTTGTATTTTCATTAGTGTAGCTAGCTCTGTGCTGGTCACTGTGGAATATTAAATATTGGAAATCAATAGAGTAGCTGTATATGTGTAGTACGCTTTAAGAATAATTACTAATACCTACCTCCTCTGCATGTCTACATTCACTTCAGCAAATAATGCTGGTTTTAATGTTGATAAATGTGTAGTATGAACTGGCTGACTTAATTAAAACTGTTGGGATGGAAAAGCTTAATGTTATGTGATGTTTTATTCGGGCTCATAGCAGGTTCCGTGAGAGTTTGTGCTCAGTCATTGTAAAGCCCTGAAACATATGCTACCACTCAAGGCAAGGCAAAGGATATGTCAACTTTTCAAGGACCCACACAACTCGCCATGAGGCTGAAACCTCTTGTAGCTATAGAGGAAAGCAGGGACTGCAGGTGGCTGCGGGGATCAGGCCAGGGTGGGGGCTCCTATCCCCCAAGTACCTGGGGAGGTGGCAGGTCACCCCTCTGCCTGCCACTGTCTCCCAGGAAGGCTGCCCACTCCTTCCCTGACCCAACATGTGCCCTAGGTCATTTAGGAAGGATGCTACACGAAGAAGTTGTGTCACTATGACCTACGAGGGTGTTGTAAGTTGAAGAAAGAAAAATTCAATTTCTCCTGCCCTGCTGAAGAGCTTTCGGCCAGTCCTGATTTGCCCTCGTTGTCCTCGTGTCTGTTCCCTGCTGTCACAGCGTGAGGGTGCTTCACAAGAACTAATAAATTTTCCCTTCCAGGAAGATATTTTTAGGGAGCTGAGGCGCATCAGGATGTCCTGAAATGGAGCACAGTGGAATTTCACTGCTTGCAAACTTAGACACACTCAAGTAGGTTCAGAGTCACTGTTACAAGTCCTCACCTTGACCTAAAGCACTCAGGAAAACTGTGGCAGACATAGGAACCAAACCTTGAGCTCCCTAAGTGTACAGGGATATGTGTAAAACCACACTGCTGAAGCAGCTATTGTCAAAAAATACATGGCCAATATTCATGCTGGGATTTTTGTTGTGTATGACAGTTTTGGTTGGGGAAAAATAATGTTTTCTAGCTGATTTTACTGTTGCATTTCCAAAATGAAATATTTCAATGTTTCCCTGAAAAGTCCCTGTAATTTTTCATGTGAAAATGTATTTCAGTTTAGTTTCTACAAACCTATGTAGCACAAACTCAGTGAGCTGTTTCCCTTATGCATTAAATGAAGTATATTGAAATTAATAATGGTCAGCATTTTGGACACCTTATACTGGGTAAAAAGATAATCAAGGAAAGCACAACCAACTGTTTGCTTTCTTTTCTGTTGATAAAGCAATATTTTTCCAGATTATATTTTTAAATTATTCTCTACTTAGGGTGTTTCAGATTAATGTAAGTCTTTATTAAATTATGCAGTTCAATCATTTTCTTTGGTATTAGGTCAGACACAGTTCTATAAATTTTGGTATGAAGTACTTTTGTAGTTGATCTGTGTAGTCTTTCAGTGTGCCAGAATATAATGTACAATAAAATGGACTTCTACCAAGTTTCCTCAAGCTACTGTTTTAGAAACTGTATGTCCACTGACTCTTAATATCACTATAAATAAAGTAATAGTAATAATAATAATAATAATAGACCAGAAACTAGTAGTCGTAGTTACACTGCAGGAAAATAGTTCACTTAAATTAGTTTAAAAATGTATTTAAAAGAATTCCCTGAAACAACAGTGGAAGAAAGACGAAGGAAGTATGTGGGATTGGCATTTGGGAAGAGGGGAATGCTAGCAAAATGAGGTATCACAGACCTGGATGGTGTCCAAAGTGTTTTGTGCTTAAGTCCTACAGAGGATGCCTATGTTGATCTTGTTCTGAGTAGGCTCCGAACCAAGTAATGAGCCAATCATCTGATGGATCTAACTCTCCTTTCGGCATTATTGTTTTGAATGGGACTCTAGGTCTGGTACCACTTCCGCAAACGGGTTCTCAACATCCAATTTGCCAAAGCTAAGGTACTGATTTCCTTCCACAGGAAGGCAGCACCAGACATAAATGGCATTGACCAAAATTTTTGCCGTAATTTGCATCACTATTTCTAAAGCACTTTGGAATTTAACAACGATTCTCACAGTCAACCACAATCACCTCTCGCCTTGTCCTGGTCTCCCCTTACAATGGGACATACGTTGCAATGTCAGCTCGTTGTTTCAGTCACATTCAAACTTTACCAGAGGATCAATTATTTGGTTTCTACTTTGGAAAACAAGGAGTTTTGACTTATAGGCAGCTTTTGTCCAAAATTGCTTGGATTTGAATAGCGGCTCATCAGCATTTGTGAAAGCTTCTTTATTGCTAGCTATCTGCGGAGGAAGTATTCTCTGAACGCTTTCATTTTGTTTCAGCTCTACCTAAAGGCTATGAAACTTTAAAATGGTTTTCAGAAAACAAAGTGAAGGTTGTACTTAGATACAAGACATACATAGTTATATTAAAGAGCCACAGCTGACGTAAAATAGCCAGTGGATCCATCCCCGCAGAACCTTTTTGGCAACTGCTTTGTCCTGGATCTCTGCAGAAGCATCCAGCTCAAACCCCAGGTACTATTTCTAAAGAACTTAAGAAAAAATATTAACTCATTTGCCAGAGATCTCCAAGGAAGAATATGAACCATCACGATGTACTCTACTGCAAAAAAAGGCCTTCCACATCGCCTTCCTTCCTGAGCAATCACTGCAGTCTTTAAACAAAAGATTACAGTAAAATGCGGTATTTTATGGCGCTATTCCCCACAGCCACAAGAGGGGGTCTGAAGAACACGATCTGCTTCGCACTTTCAGCCTGAGCCTTTCCTTCAACGCATGATATGCTAGTTGTATCATGAAACCCGTCATTTCCTGAAATGACTGAAATTTTCGGTCATTTTGCAAAATGACTCCTTCACTCACTCATTTGGTAAAATTACTAAAAGTTTCACGCGTTCTACGAAATGACTGACGTGCTGGATATTCGGCTAGACTATTTGACTGTTTGTTTCGCTCAGTAACAGGCATATTGTGAAAGGGGGGGTTATTGGATAAGGATCCTCTGCTTGTTCTGCAGTGACTGCTGGGGATGGCTCTGGATTTTGAAAGTAGCTTCAGAAAAGAACTTTACAAAAAGTACGAGAAATGCCCAAAGTGCATGCTACCAAGGGAAGAATACTGTGCAACTATTGCTGAGATCAAAAAGGCAAGCCAAGATCCCAAATCAAAGTCAAGACTTGAATACTACCTGCTTGCAGAGTAAGTTTTAAAGAACAATCTCTTTTAATTTGGGTTTTGGTTTTTTTGGTTTTTTTTGCTTTCTTCTCTCCTCATCCTTTGTCTCTCCTTTTGTTACGGAATTGCCAATTAGTTCTTTTATATTTCTTCCACTGCTCACAGGTGTGAAATTCTATGGTGTGGTGACAGTGAGAAACTAATCAAGAAACACTGGACTAAAGAAGCATCTCCTATATACCGTGTGAGCATTGAAGACAGGTATGATATTCTCAGAAAAGCACACGTTGCTATACGTTCATGTTATAAAGCATTTATCATCTAAACATGCAAACATCGCAAAATAGGCTGTTGAACTCTTCAGATCTTTCTAGTTTGGGTGCCAGAAGAAGAGAAAGAGATCCTTGACTAACAGTCTTGGTGTAAAACTGACCATAAAGCAATAAATACTCATCACGAAGGCAAGCTGACCTTATTGACATGCAAGCTTGGTCTCCAGGCAATGTCAAGGGGATAATGGTGTACCAAGACCACCTCACCAAATTTTGTGTTCTCTGAGCCCTTACCTCAGAGGGAGCACCAGAAGCAACCTTTCAGCTTTTTTGATATTTTTCTCTTACTTAGTACCTGTCTGGTGTTGCAGAGTGACAAAGGAACTGAAATTGCTGCTGAAGTCATCCAAGAACTGAAGCTTCTGTGGCCTCTGCTTAGCTTGATGCGTGGAAAAGCAAGATATCCACAAAGCCAGTGTTCACCCAAAGGGGATATTAAGCAAATGCTCTTAGCGTGGATGGCAGACAATAATTCATGGGACTGGACTGTGGGGATTCGCTTTGTCCAGTTCTCGAAAGCACCACCTGTCAATCTGGAATGAACTGCTCACCGTATGCAGATTGGTTCGGTACCAATCCCAAATGTGGGCTTAGCTCAACCTCTCTACCATCAGGGATCATCAACCACCTCCGCAGTCAGCACAGTCTGCTTTCAGCATTCAGTGCTCTTTCTAATGACTCTGCTGCATCAGCGTATCCAGAAGACACACTGCCCCCCACATCTGACACACTGGTAGGCATTACAACTGGAACTACTGCTAAACTAAAGGTTAGACCTGTTCCTATATCTCAAGCTCCAGAAAGCATTCATCCAAACCCACCAAATTCTCCACCTGCTGATACCCCTGCCCTAACTGGTCCTTCACTTCTAGGGCACCGTCCCAACCACCCCCTGCAAAATCCTGCCCCACGTGCTGCCCTCTGCCCTGGGCAGCAGGAAGGAGTCTGGGCAGCGCGGGGTTTGCAGGCAGAGCTCCTGCTAAAGCACGGTCTTCAGATGGGTGAAAACACCGAAAAGCCAAACAGATACAATGCTCATGTTGCAGTCACCTCAGTTATGAAGATAAATTCGGCTCTGGCAGGTGGTGTATGTGACTGGATGATTTCAGAAACAAATGTAGAAGACCTATGGCTTTATAAGTAAAGAAATTATAAAAATAATCTCGTGTGTTATCTTTTTAAGTTAATTCAAGTAACAAGGTATCAGGCATTTTACATGGTGCCTCCCTATTGGTTTCACTGACTTCATTTAAGGCGTAAAACTTTCTCTTATTTCATGGAATGACTGAATGAAACAGCCATTTTGTGAAATGGATGAAAATTTTAATCATTTCCTGAAATGACTGGTTTCAAAATATGACTGTAACATATACAACTCTGGAGTCACCTAGTACGTTTTTTAGTAACATACACTTCCCAGGAAGGCACATGGAACAGATATATTACCCGTAGCTTCATTTTATGCCGTGCTGAGAGAGGAGAAGAGAAAAGGAAAAGAGGCATGTGTTTTAAGCCCATTAAGACATTTTGTGCTGTACCAAGCGAAAATTGTTCTCTAATGATACAATATAACATATCCTAAATTGGATTATAATATACAGCCTCCTTAGCAGTATATAGTTAACTATAAGTTGCCTTTCTGGAAGGCACTGTGTGATTTCACTGCAGTGACATAGTTTAGAATAAAATAAATCATCCAAGTTGGGGAGAGTATTTTCATGCAGTCCTGTGTCTTCTGGAAGAATAGCTTTGATGCGTGTTTCTGCTGTGCACTCCATCATAGGAGTGTAAATAACAGTTCCTTCACCTCTATCTTTTCCCCCCGACTCTTACCTTGTTGTTTTCTTGAAGCGTCTCATGGGTCAGATGTGAATCTCATAGCTGCAGCCTATTCAACCTTTTCATTAACATCCCTGTTCCGTGCCATTTACCTTCCTTCTGCACATTTTGTTTAGTTCTTTTGCTTTTGTATCAAATAACAATTCTGTAATTAAGAATACTGGCAGCTCCTAGCCCCATTTTTTTCTGGTTTTCTTGCTCCTTTTTAGAAAACTTAATTGCTGCCTTTTTAACTTCCAGGTTAGAGCAGCAGGGCACAGGAGTGCGGTTCATCAAAGCCATTGTATTGATGCTGATGCATAAGTTGCCTGGCATGGGATACCACAGAGTAACAAAGGTTCATTATTTCATTTGTATTTGACACATGACCTTGAAAAATGTAAATGTTATATCTATGGCAATTTGAGAGTTCGCCCTGTTATTTAATACGCACACTCCCCTTTCTCTTCCTCTTTTTCTTTTTCTTTTCCCTGTAAATTTTCTGTCCCCAGGGGAAAAAAAAACCAAACAGATACAGGTTATCTGAATTTAATTACAACTGAAAGATGACACCCCAAAATCTTATGTTATGAAAATCATATAAGCCAAGAGACAGGTCTGAGGGAAAAGCAATCAAGTTCTGTTAGGAAAAAAACCCCACAGTGAACTAGAGTTTTCAAAAATGCCTCAGGTTGTTGAACACCTTAATTCTTGGCTGTCTACCTGGAGACCTTCTCAAAAGGCTTGATCCAGAGTTATTGTGGATTTCCTTCACTCTGTACAGAGATCCCTTGCAGATGTCTATCTGGGAAGCACTGAAATTGCGGTACACAAAATAATTAGTCACTTTTGCATTTTTTGGCCTTAGGCAAATGCTTCAAAAACAACTCTTCTGTCTCCATCAATATTTGGTGAGTGGATCTGTGTTCAGAAGGGGCTTAGTGGGAAGCCAACATGGTATGTGGCTTTGCATGGATATTTGAATTAAAATGTTTGGTGGCCTTTTGAAGCTCTTTAGGAGTCATTCTATGAGAAAGCAGTTGAAGTGATAACAGGCAATAAGAGCAATAAACAGATTGTGAGCCGCCCATTGGCTGCAGGATGCTTCCATGAACCATTTGCAGATTCGTGTTTATTGACAAGTAAATCTGCAAAGCTTTGGGTCTTTCAGTGAGCTATTTTCAAACAAAAGAAGCAGCTAAATATGTCCAACTATTTGGAAGAAATTTAACACTGTTAGCTGCTTAGTTGAGCATAAACTTCAAGTATGAGAATGAATGACTGGCTTACATTGGTTTCATTCTGAATTTGCTGGCTTGTTGAGGATCTCTCAGGAAAGCGTAATGTTTTTGCTAAGTGCATCTGAGAGATAGGTAAGTCAGCTTATTCAAAAAACTGTGGGAGGGAGAGTTGTAGCTGAAAAATCTGTTTGTATATTCAACACGATGAGTCATAAAATACCTTTAAATGTCATAAAATACAAAATATTTTCAAAAAAGCATACAGCGCGTGAACCCAGAGTTGTTTCCTTTTCCAGCCAGAAGACTGAGCAATGAGAGAGGGAAAAGATAAAGAATAATTGACAGATTGTTTTGACTGAGGCTTATCCATGTTGTTGTGAAGTGGGCACTGGAAGAAAGAAAAAAAAGCAGCAACACTTTGTTCCCCACTCGTTGTGGTATGTGAACTCTGCCATGAAGGAGCCGTAGCCCTGGCTGTGTATCTTACTGATTTTCTGTCACCACACTCCCCTGTCACCTGCAAGTCTTCTTTTCCAGGCTGATTCGGACCTGATGCCACACCAGTTAATGCACACATTCCCAGGCCTTTCTCTTTTTCACAGATATTTAGCACCTTAACACCTTAACTGTTACTTCTGCATTATATCCATCCTTGGAAAATACTTCCATTCATTTCTACAGACGGCCATGAAGGACTTGATGAAGAGAACATGCCAAATTAGGGATAAATCTGAAAGGATGGTAGCCAAGAGTAAAGTAATTATTGTTGACTGAGTCCAAGCAATCTAGCCATTTTACGTATGACCTTGTCGTAAGGAACTAAATGAAACAGGGCTAAGGAAGTGTGTTTGTGTGACTGATTGATTTAATCCTGCTGAACTCTTAATTTTTGAATGGAGTCTGAGAGGTTAGTGAGCAATCCTTTAATTTCATTAGCCGGGCACTTTGAACGCTGGATAAAGCCACTTTATTTACTGCTTACATCTAAAACATTTTTGTCTTCAGATACCTGGATATTTTCCTCTCTGACAGCCATACGTTTTTCATTACGACTCGCTATTTCATGCCGGTCATTGCTTCTCTGCCTAAGCTTGGGCTGCAGTGCAATCTCCATGTACAACCCATAGACTGGTTTCATCTAAAGCTTGACCTTGTGACATTTTCACTGGGTGCTGAGGGAATTTGCAAACTAGGGTTGTTTATATCTGAAGGGATAGTTAATGGCTTTTATTACTGTTTCTTGTTGGTTTGTTGCTCGGGTTTTTTTGTCCAAAAGCCCTAAACATTTACAATAGTGTGAAATTAAATGTGTATCACTTGCACTTATTATTTATAACACAGGAATGACCAGAAGTCATATGTTGCATTTTGTTGTTGTTACTGTAGAATCATCTACATAAACATGGGAAATATCCTGAAGACATTATTAAGATCCAGTCAGAAAATGATGTTTTGTTCTCTGGGAAATTCTGTTTCATGAGGAAAAAAAAGATTTTGGTCAGCAGGCTTTCATTTGTGTAATAAGAGCTAACATCTTACGGAGGAAATAGGAATTTTTCACACGCAAAAATAGTCAGAAATTAATAACTTGATGTGTCCTATAAAATTTTTATTCAGTGGTTTTCAGGGTTGTGAGGATTCTTTGTGAACTGTGATCTCCCTATAAAGTAATATGCATGTCTTTTCATGTCTTCTTCTGTCACTTCTCTCTCTCTTTTTCTCCACCACCCCCCTTTTTTTTTTTTAAATTTTATTTTTTGGTAGCGATTCCTTAATATTCTGTTTCAGATTGCCTTTATTTCAGTCTGTATCTACCTCCTACAAGCATTATTACAGCAACTGGCTCTATGTTGGATCTATGTGTGTTCTCCGTGACTCAGTTATCCCTGTCTTGTTTGTGTCTTCCCAAAGTTATTGCTCCTGCTTTCCCTCACACAGGTACTTTCCTTCCGACTCTTTTTCAAAGTCCTTCCCATTTTGTAGGCCTGGTTTTGAGCTGGGCCTGTCTACAGTTTCATCTAGTCCAACCTTATAGCTGCATTGTAAAGATTTCTTCCGCAGAACATCTTCAAGCTGCATCCTTTCTTGTCCCTCACAAACGGGCACAGATCGTACTCTCATCCAGACCCTTATGTAGTAACTACTGCAAAATCTTTTCACTTCAGTACCAGCAGCTGCCAGCTTGGCCTCCCATGTCCATTTAGAGTCCTGCTGCAAAGGTAATTTTCCTGTCACACCAATTTGCCCTTCCCACCCCTCTCTCTCTACCCTCCATGGATGATCTATTTTTCATGTTACGTATTGGCTTTTTCTTTCATTTTCACCCTCTCTCATTCACTAGCATGGTTTAGGAAGAGTGAAGCCTAAAACACCCATGAAGCAATGTCTGGGTGGTACCTACCGTGTGACCAGCAGAAGGAGGGAGGTGATTGTCCCCCTGTACTCAGCACTGGTGAGGCCACACCTTGAGTATTGTGTCCAGTTTTGGGCACCTCAATACGAGAGAGATATCGAGGTGCTGGAGCGAGTGCAGAGGAGGGCAATGAAGCTGGTGAAGGGCCTGGAGAATAAATCTTATGAGGAGCGATTGAAGGAGCTGGGACTGTTTAGTTTGAGGAAGAGGAGGCTGAGGGGAGACCTCATCGCTCTCTACAACTACTTGAAAGGACACTGTAGAGAGGTTGGTGCTGGTCTCTTCTCACGGGTAATTAGTGATAGAACAAGAGGGAATGGGTTCAAGCTGCAGCAGGGTAGGTTTAGGCTGGACATCAGGAAAAAACTCTTCACAGAAAGAGTGGTCAGACACTGGAATAGGCTGCCCAGGGAGGTGGTGGAGTCACCATCCCTGAATGTGTTTAAGACTCGTTTAGATGTAGTGTTAAGGGATATGGTGTAAGGGAGAACTTTGTAGAGTGGAGTTGATGGTTGGACTCGATGATCCCAAGGGTCTTTTCCAACCAAAATGATTCTATGATTCTATGATTCTGTGGCTTTGGTCTTGAGGTCCTTTTTAGCCTTTTTGCATGAATTCATGGCCCTGAGATGTAAAATTCACCTCTGATCTTTCCATGGCGCATCCATCATTTATCCAACTCATGTTCATGCATCGTTTTGTTTTTTGCCATGTTGTCCCTTATCCTGGAGGGAACTCTGACTTCTGGAAACATTCCTTTTCCACTTAACCTGCTCTGAGCTATGAAGCGTAAAGCCCAACTAGTGCCCACAATGAGCAATGCCACCGAGACCATCCCCTACCACACCACACTGCCTCCACTCACCTGCCGCGTCAGCAGCCTGCCTACAGCCGCTGCTGTTGCACAGAGGCTGGGAGGCCCTTCAGGATGAGAATTTTTTCCCTGTGTCCCCATGTCAAGCCCCATGGGGATCTCCTCTGTGATCTGGAGTCCTAGATGCTGCTGTAAAACAAGCAGTGCCGAGCAACAAGGAGCTACCACCACTCTGGTGGCATTTAAAGGATGGATTGTCCTCCTTGGCATGATACCCTTAGGCAAAGTACATGAATTTCTGCTTGCCTAGCTCTTCTTGACCAGATATTGGTGCCTCTGTGTTTGGAGTTCCCCCATTGAAGACAATTTTTTCTATTCACACATGAAGGTAGCACAAACACTGGGTACCTTGTGCAGATTTCAAAGGAGAGCAAAGAAGAATACCTCAAAGCCCTTTTTCAACAGGGGGAACCCCCCCCCATACCTTTGCAGATACGTGCTATGTTTTCTGAAAATATAGCTAAAAAAAAAAAGAAAAAAAAAGCCCAGGATCAAAATGGAGACCCCACTGTTTGTAGAACATAATGCTTTGCTGTGGTTAAACATGTAAAGTACAGTGAGCTGGCATGCTGATTTCCATGGGGCATGGGGAGACAGCACATGACAGGTTCATTCTCACCCAACAACAACCCCGAGCTGAAATGTGCTATAAAGTAAAACCCCGGGGCAGCCTTCCTGCCCAAGGACCCTTCAATTGCAGAGGGAACACTTCAGTTCCTTTTCTTGGAAGCTTTTGTGCTGCTCTATCAGAGAGCAGGGGGGAGCAGGTATTATGTGGAGATGAGGTTATTGATTGTGCCTGTCTGGAGCTGGGGAACAAAGCCCTGAATCTCCCTCGTACGGTCCATGGGAATCAGCACGTAGGTGCTGGAAGGCTCCGTAGGGAGCACAGCCCTCTTATGCTGCCTCCGCGGCACAAGCAATGGCTGTACTTTTTAAATGCTGTTTTTCAGGTCCTTGGATTATGATTTATTATATTTACGTGTGAGACAAAGTAAAGAACAATACAGGAACGCGAAGGAGGTGGGGAGGGCTGTTGTCTGCTAAGAGTGTTTTCAAAAAAGCTACCCCCAGTCTTGCTTTACAGACTGAAATAATCCTCGCAGCCACTGCGTTATGGATGGGTTTAGGCTCAGGTCATAGAGCATGTGCAATACCCTGGGGCCTGAATCTGCTTGTGTGCTCCTCGGTACTGAGGTTCCTAATCTTGCCCCATAGGTAGAGCTGATATTAAAACAAGCATGATTGTTAAAAACAAGCCCCGCCCCCCCCCCCCCCCTTCTTCTTCCCCCTCCCCAAGCACCCAACAGTGCTGGGTCAGGCTGCAGTGATTCAGCTGAACCAGCGCAGGGAAGGGCTGGAAACCTCTGGCAGCGATGGCAGCAGCAATGGCTGGCTGGGGACAGAAATGTCGTACAGCAGATCTGTCACAACAGAGAAAGTTTCTAGTCTGTTGGGTTTCCAGCTTCACAGCCTCTCCCCCCTTCAACTGTTTGTTCCTCCCACCCTGTCCTGTGTTGGGTACCCAAAGAGGACCGTGTGCCGGCAGCCGTCTGCTCCCTTTGAACTCCAGTGGCAGTTCCCTCCTGCAGAAGCTCTGCACAGAATTACTCGCCTCCTGAGAATCTCCTTGCCAGAAATTACATTATGACCTCAGAGTAATCTAAATTGTTTTAGAGATGCCCAGTGTACTTCTGGATTTTAAAGCCATGGCAGCAGTTTGAGAGGTGAATAATTTCCTTTCTCCTTGGAGTATGCATTCAGTGCTGTGCAGTTTAACGTGTATCTATATTCCTAAGATGACCAGGTCCAGCCTGACTTCTGAGACCAGACCAGTTTAATTCCCCTATTACTTACATGCAAGTTTTATGTTTAGGATAAGCTGCAGAGCTCTCCACAGCGGGGTACTCCAGCACTGTCAGCACCTCACTGTCCATCTTAATTCTCATTTGTGCAATCCGCAGTGATTACACTGGCTGCGTGACTGCATAAAACACCAGTTGATATATATCTGGAGCTTGGACCTCCCCCAGATCAGTGTAAATACCTTGAACATGACCTGACTGCACTCCAACAGGGGCTAGAATACGCTGGAAACTGCACAGGTTGTGAAAGTCAGCACTCAAATTCTCAAGAATTTGAGTTCCGAGCTCAGACTATGGGTGCATCCTTAGTGTGTGAGACGAGAATTAAGCTCATTTAAAAGCTTTGAATTCCATCACGATGCTTCTTTGTGGAAAAGACACAATGTATCTATTTCATTACATGAGCTGAATTTGTAATTTGTAATCCTACACTTTCTTCTGCTTTTCTTGAATTGCAGAGGCATATAATGCAATGATTTCACATGACAGATCTAATAAATGTACAGTTTGTTGGAATCATATCTATTTATTTCTTTATTCAAGCAGTTTAGACTAACTTAAATTAGTGTTTACTTCTTTTCTCCTCTCTTGACAGGTAGGAGGATGACAAGAGCTTGTGCTCAGGCTATTCATACTAGAACACTTTCATATCTTTCATGTTTTTCTTCTCCCTCTCATGGCAAAACAGGTAATATGAAGAAATGTCAGCGATCCATTACTTGTTTTTTTAATAGTAAATCCAGTCCGGTGCTTGTAGATGGACATTTTACAGGGATAACTGTCCAGTCAAGTAGTAATTTGTCACTGACCTGAAATTATATAGAGGTCTCTTGGACGTTGTGGTCAGTTTTTGATCTGGGGAGCTCTTGGGCGTGCATTCATGATGATCCAGCACATCATTTCATGTTATTTTTACATAAATTTACAAATTTAAAAATTATTTTGATACTAGTGTTTATGTTCTTGCTTTCTCCTACCACTGTGATTATAGAAATGATTTATGCTGGTAATATATAAAGTGTATTCTCCTGGCTCCTGTTGGCCTTGCAAAAAACAGCAGGAGTTTTATGGCAAATCTTCAGATCCTGCCTGAGGAAACTCTGTGTAAGCAGAATCCTTTGTCTTTATTCCTTGTTTCCTTCCAGTCTATGAAAAAGTAATGTCTGAAAGCCAGTGCAGCTATCTGGGATTCATAAACCTGCTAAAATCCGAAGCTGTGACATAAAATAGAAAATCTCAGGCTAGAGCCCCGGCATGCGATGTGTCTGCTTATCCTGGCTGTTCTTACGCTGGAGCTTTTCCGGGTGAAGCTGGCTGTGATGGTTCTCCATTAAGGCAAAACGTCAGGCAGAGTCCCCACACCCTCCTCCCTTCTGAATTTGATAACAGTTTCTTTTTTTCCTCTTTTGTTTGTCTGTTTAGGTGATAATCATAGGAAGCCATGTGATAGCCTATGACACCACAGCTGCTTGCAATTCCACTTTTTGTATTTATGCAAGTCCCCCGAGACGCTGGTGAGGGAGTATTTTGCAGCCAAAAAGAATTTCCCCGTGTGCATTTGGTTTGCAAACCAATTTTTAGTTTTGTATATCTTTTCACAAGTTCTTTATTCTTTGAGAGGTGGGGATAAGAGTGGGAAGATTACATTTTTGGGGGTAATTTATAATTGTTTTTTACTAATATTCCATGAAAAACACAGAAGTCTTCACAAGCTTGGCGTAAAGCCAAAAATCTCCATTTCTGTTTGAAAATAAGTGACACGCTCTTTCATTAGCACCTCTGGTGGCTAAGGCATGGGTCTTCAGCTGCTTTATCTCACTGCTGAATGATATTTACGTATCACAAACTTCAATCAAATATAATTTCTCAGGTTGGTTGCTTTCATGAAGAGTACTTGAAGTGAAGAAGAACTAATGTGAGGGAGAAAGCGTTACAAGAAGTGAAATGCAAATTCCAGGTAACTTTGGAAGACAAATGCTGACCCAGTCCATGTTCTGGATATAAGTTGCTGTTGTCATTTATTTAATATTTAATATTTAATTTAATTTAATTTAATTTAATTTAATGTTATTTTATTTTATTTTATTTTATTTTATTTTATTTTATTTTATTTTATTTTATTTTATTAATTTGTGGGGTTTATTTTGTTTTGTTTTGTTTCATTTTGTTGGATATTTTTTCAAAGATGAGTTCTGATGGAAATATGTGCCCTTCCATTCTGCCCTCACCTGAATCTTTCCTGTCTAGGTTAAAAAATAATTTCTAGATCTTAGAATCACAAAATGCCTTTTCCTCCCAAATCACTCAGAGGCGCAATTAACACAACCCTTCAGTTCACAGTGGCTATTTTCTGGGCCTAGTGATTTTTATAGCACAAGTACAGAGATGTAGCTGAGCCTATAAAATTACACTAGCTGGCTTAAAAAAAATAGTAGTCCGTACTCTTCAAGATTTATTTATTTTTTTTTTCAAATGGTAGTATCTCTAATGTAATCTGCTCTGACTGATACCTGCATTGTGACTGAGGAATGGAGGTATGCAACCATTTTTAATATTCTGTAGGAAATAACGGTCTTTGTCAGTTACCATGCATGAAAGCATCAGCTAAGTGCCCACAACAGGTCTGTAGCTCTTCTCTGGCACTGTGGGCTCTACTGCTGAAGAGCAGAAACACAGAACATTAGGAGTTATCTACCCTTGGATAAAGCAAATAACTTAATTTACTTGTTAGGAATGAAATTAGGATGACAGTTCAAGAGCTGAAAGCTGTCTTCCATGAGGCAGATGAATTAATATCTTGCAGGACTTTTGTAGGAGGAGAATCAGTTAAATTAAGTAGACAAAATATCTGATAACTAGACTGGGAAGGCAGTACTGGATAGAGTTTTCTGTCCAAATTCTAACACCTAAAACATTGATTTTTTTCTTCCATTTAATCAAAAAAAAATAGCGCAAGAATTCAAGCTTAAAAATACGATAGCTTTTTTTTAGACATACGGGTAGTATAATTAATTTTCTGACTGGGCCTCTGCTATGACCTGGGTGAGAGTTTGTATTTATTTTTTGCTCTGGGAAGGAAATGGTTTTGAATAGAAAACCATATGTCAGCTGTGCTCATATACAATAATAAATGCAAAGCAAGATCTGTGGGAGAAGTAAGATCTTTTATTAGAGCAAATCATAGAGTTGGAAAAAACAGAAAAGGTCTCAGGCCCATAAGCCCTTTTCCAGGTCTGAAGTAGTTATCTTCAAAGCTAAATACAGGTGAAGAACTGTTATTCTGAGTTTAATTAGATTGTTAATCAGATGGACCATTTTAGGAAAAATGGGCAGCTGGAACTGCAGTTATTCATGTGAAATTTCTGATCATTATTTTTCATTAAACAGCCAAATCTCCAATAGAAAGAAACATAAAGTGTGATGAGTTTCTGTATTGTTGTTAGGAAAGATATACCTGACTAATTTCACCTGTTTGTTTCTGCACTTTGATCAAGATTAGGAGACCTTGGCCATTTAATCTTAATTCCTTCTGGAAACCAGGCAAGCACGTAACAAATATTGAACACACAAGCATATGTTAGTGTAAATGAGTTACCAAGCTATAAATGTTTGAATGGAATTACACCAGTGGTACCAATAAAAGCAATGGCTGGGCATTACCTTCCAACAGCTAAGAGGCAGATGAAGAGAAAATAGTGTTGAAGGTTCTAAGACTATCAGAAATTTCAGATTCTCCCCAGTAGAAATTGGAGATCTTGAGGTTTGTACGGTCTGTGAAAGACTGAAGACAGGCCGTGCACGAGTCTGACCTGAAGACTTGTGGCACAACAGAAGTACGCGCTGGTCTCTACTAACTCATTGCTTTATGCATTGAATTTCATGCAATCTTTAATGCATGTCTTCTCTCAGCACTTGTGTGAGGTCAGTATTGTCCCCATTTTATGGATAAAGAAATAAGGACCAAGATGATTCTCTTCCCTGAGGCAAGACATTCTGCTTTGTGATGTCTAAAAATACAGAAATAACAAAATATCTCTCCTTATCCTTTTGTATTTCAATATAGATCTTCTAACACACATATTGAGATGACGAAGAAGAGCATGACCAAAGAGTTCTGCACTTCTCTTTCCCTCATTCCTGCTCCTGTGAGACTTACTGCAGCCCCAATGAGGCAATAGCTTTGCTGTGCCTTCCGAAATCCATGCTGGGTTTTGCATGGATGCTGGAGCATGTTCCCACCCCACAGAAAGTGCTCTCTGCTCTTTTTTGTGTGTGGCCTCTGGGCTCTCATCTGCACTTAAGAAAGGGAGTATGGCTTTCTTTTCTTTCTGCTACCCCAGCATGTGTGATCTGCACCGAAGAAATTATGCAGGTATTCCAATGGCTTATCTTTAATGTAGCTAACTTAACAGGTCATTATTATAGTTATTAAATAGCTAAAATCTTGTAAATTCCAAATTTGCAGAGTTCTTAAAGAGGTAAGTGACTTCTGAGTTAAAGGGAATACACTGTTGCTTTAGCATCACTGTTCATATATTCTGTACTTGAAAATGTCTTTTTCCTCCTTTAAGACAGACACATAATTCAACACTTCTACAGCACGAAGATTTAATTTTAGGAGGCAACAAGCAGGTAGTTTATTTTGTGGCTCCTTATTATCAAAGGTTTATAAATAACTGGAGGTATCTAAAATCCTGTATCCTCAGGTTTCAGAAAAAAAAAAAACAAACACAAAAAACTCCAATGAAACCAAACTCCATCATGTTTTCTATCTAGGTCTGTGACCTCAGTAGTCTGTATGGGTAGCTGTCCCTTAAATCTGAGGAAGGGAAATGGGCATATCTTAGAAGCAGCAATCTTGTATCAGACATTTTGTTATCATCTAGTGCGTATTCTTGGTTTATGATCGTGTATCCTCACAATCCACAAAGCAAATAGACATCTGAAGGTGTCTTTAGGACAACTCCATTTATCTGAAAAGAATGATCAACAAGAAATATGTTTCTGTATGGGGCAGCAAGCAGACTTACTCTTACCTCTCTCTGGCAGCATAACCTAAACTCAGTTAACTGGAGATAACCACAAAGCCCTAATAAACCCTTACGCTAACTGAGTTTGTTATTGTGTATATACACTTTTAGAGTCAGATCTTATTTGCCATATTTCTGATCAGGTCAATACCTACCGTAATTCTGCAAAGCACATCACTATAATTAGCAAAAATAAAATTTAAACAATGTGCTAAATAGTGGACAAGCATCTGTAAATATTATTTTAAAGATGGAAAAATAAAACCAATATTGTAATTGGGATTAGCACTTCGAACAATGGAGTCACAGAAGAAAATTGGTAGCCTTTGATAAAATTGCAGAGGCTTATTGTAATTTCATTGGACCAATGATTTTACAAGCAGGCTCTGTGCATCACGGCATGGAAAAAATACTCTGTAAGGAACTTGTTTTGATTTGAGACATTTTCAGAGGGCTATTTTAATTTAATTAATGAAAAATCATAGGTTAATTGCCTTCTGCTTTAATGTGAGGGTATTATGCATGCAGGCATATTTTATTTATATCTAGACTGTTTGATGTACACAATCAATTCAAAAAGGGATAATGAAGAAGTGTTCCGCCCTGTGTAGAATAGTAATTAGGGACTCTAGTGCAGGTTTTTTTATTAATTGTGCCGTTCTGTAAACATGTTTGACATAATGCTGAGAAAAGCATTTGTCAAATTTTGCTATTCTCCTCTTTTCTTCTTCTTTCCATCCCTTTTACCCCCACCTCTTCTTCCGTTTAGTTGAGATATATGGTATGGCATTAACCCTCATCATCTCAGCAGCAGTTTAACTTCGTATGACAGATGTATAGCAGTCAACAAGACATTGAGGAAAAGCTGCCCCTTGAAGAGCCTATGTTATGAGAAGTATGTATGTTGATAATAGAAATGTTAAGGTTTGTGGGCTTTGGAAGAGTCTGTGAAAGATGCTGAGCTATAATAAGGTGGCGTATCTTATAACAGCAACCAGGATGCCTTGGGCAGAGGGGTCACTGTAGCAACAGGAGCACCAGTTCTTCTGAGCTGAGTCGATGCCGGCTATAAGCCACAAGAGTGAGAGAGATCATGCAGATGAAAACTCTTTGCTTCTGTTTTATCAGTTTCCAGTGAAGTCAGCAAGAGCAGAGGATGATATCACGTTGTAGACAGGAGCAGCTTCTGATGTATGGCATTTCCCTGATAGAATTACTTTTTTCAGAAATACAAGATAACTACATTTCATTTGGGCAGTTGTGCCATTGTGTCTCCTTTTCTGTTCTTTCTTCTCCTTCTCTTCCAATTTTGACTGTATGTAATTTTGAATGTTCAGCAGTACCTCATTTTCTAGATAACTCAAAATTAGCATGTCACAGAAAAACTTTTCTGTGTGCACAAGTTACTTCTTATAACAGATCAGCCCCTCACAGGGAAGACAATAGTCTTCAAGAACCCCCTTAATCATTTTACCCCGGGTCATTTCATGGCATATGTAGATGGTTTGGTTGCTTTCAGCTGAGACATAGATTGTAATCATACACCCTAACAACCTCCCATGTTCTGCAGTAGTCAAAGATAATCTATTTTGAGGTTACTTGCCTCAGAATTAGTTTGGAAGGGGTACTGCGGGGCTAAACCTATTTTATCTGCTTGCCACACTACTCCTGGAGTAATTTTTCACTGTAAAAGAGTTCAAGGTAACACTATTAATCTGCTTTCCTCAATCCCTGCTGTGATGAAACTCACACTAGCAGTCGTCATTTGTGCAGTCTGTAAAGACTACCCAATGCTGGCCGTACACATGGTGGGAACAACTCCAAGTGGCAGAAATAACTCCTTAAGACAACACTGGCAGTAGACACGATGATGCAAGGAAACCTGGCTGAGCATGTGCAGCCAAATAGAAATCATCGACATCTAGAGTATTACAAGCCTGAGGTTGTTTTCAAGTTAAACAACAGCCAAGATTTGGTCCACAAGAAACTACCCCATCTGCTCATGGCAAAACATCTGTAGGTGTGTTTGCCTTGCTGAAGGTAAAATTAGTGTTGACAAGATAAAACCCGTCACCTAATCTGGAGAGGTATGAGCCTTCACTAAGGGTGCTTTTTCTGACATATCTTTAAAAGATGGAATGTAGATACAAAACAATTAAATGACAACAAAGAGAACACCCTCAAAGTCTCCAGTTCTCCTGAATCATATTGGGAAGAAGGGAGCTGCTGGAGAGTGGGATGTAGCAGGGCAAAAGGGTACTCGAACTCATGTGCGCACATGCATACATACACTCTCCCTTGTCTTGGTAGCTGGGAATTGTGAGACCAAAAAATAGTGCCTGGTCTCAGCAGCACTTCGGTGGTTATCTTCTGAAAGCATGCGGTGGAAGTATTACTTCAAACATCAAAACTGTACTATAGCAGGATAAGTGGAGAACTGAGGAATCCTAGCAAAAGTAGCCGTCGCTTGGAGACTTCTCTGCCTCCTGATGTCCTCGCTGTTTAAAGTCTGAATTAATTGAAATCTCCTTTGGGAAAGGTTACCATGAAACAGAGGTCTTTGGTGGCTTTGTGGTAACTGTGTTTTGTAATAAGATGATGACAAACAGATGCCCATGATTCTGTAGTTGCATTTAGACTCATTCATGTAGACATGGTCTCTCTTTTCTTATCTGGTAGGAGAGGAAACATAAATAATCTTAGGTTGTATCAGTTCCCCTGCTCAATAGACCCTCTCCAGGGGGAGCAGGCAGTCAAAGTATCTTATATATAGAGGACATGGATGCTGAGATCCCAGACGACTTACAAACTGCGGTTCTTTTTCCCAGCAGAAAAAATATGCATTGTTTGATTCTTTCATTTTGTTTCAACACAGTATAATCAATTCCACATACATGATGAGCTTCTTTTAAATACTTAAATCCCAGAGGAAGATCCTCTAGTTTCATTTGGCTTTTCTTGAAATAATCTTAGTCCTCACAATAAGATAATAAAGTTTTGTTAATTCATACTTACTAGGCTATTGTATTTGAAAGATTTCAGATGTCATAAATAAAGGCTTATTTTGGATTTCTAGCTTACCTTTATAAGGAAATATCTAAAGCTTTTTACAAACAGAGCTGAAGCTTGAAAATCACTTGAAATAGCGTAATTCAAGGGCAAGACCACTCTTTTGTCCCATGGATAAACAAAATAAGACCTGTTAAATAAATGTTAATGGTAAGAAAACCTTATAATCTATCAATATTAAATTACCAGCAATCATTATTTGTGAGGGAAGTTTAGATGGAATGTGTTCATCTGCTATTTTATGACTATAGTTCAATGATACCTCCTAGAGAAGGTAACAAACCATGACTATGCGACTAAATCAACACATTAATCAGAAAGAGGACTAGAGCTCGTGCCTTCTTTCAGATGAAAAGAGCCAAAAATTCATTTCAATACATAGATAATAAAGTCACTGAACAGAATTTCTCTGTATTTATAGCTCTGTAATTAGAGCCATGGTTTTCCTTAAAACTGCTATCAGGTAAATCAAAAGAGGCTGCATACCCAATGAACAATAATTTCAATAATCCACATTTGAGTTTCTTGAATTCCTGACTGTGTACGGTTTACATGATCCTTGCAACTGATACGTACTGACCTGTATTCTAGTGATGTGAATACGAATTTCTGAACCATCTCCTCACGGGCCTAATAATTTCCTTTAATAGCTTAGGCAAGCCCCTAAAATTTTAATTATCCATTTTGCCATCAGTAAAATCTTCAGAGTTCAAGTGAGGCCCATTAGTGGACATGAAGATAGATCACTGTTCAGTATGAAAACCCTGCTCCCAAAGGACCTGAGTTATTACCTACTTGGATATAAAATCATGTAATCTAAAATTGTACCAAATGATTTCTTTATCAAAGACAATAACTTTTGGCTGAAGTATGGCATCTATTTTTGGAGGATTTGCTATCTCAGTTTAAATAAGTGACAGAGAAACCAATGCAAACCTAGGTAACTTGTCTTAATGGTTGTTTCCCTTTACTTTTAAAGTGGTCTTGGATCTTATTCCAACACTGCATTTATTCAGCATAAGAGACCAAGCTCGGGCTCTTGCTATATTTTCATCTTCTTGGCTAAATAAGTTTATTAACATCTGAAATTTACATCCCCTTTGAGTAACTACTTGATCATATTTCCTCCTGAATGGTATACACTAAACTGAGTATCTTTAGCTTCTCACAGAAATCAGGTTTTATAGTTACTGAAATAATTCTTGGAGCGAGCTCTCTTGATTTTCTCACATATGATAAACTTAGAGGCCATTACTGTTTAGAGGAGCTTGCTAATTACCTCACTGTGGTGTAAACAGTTCCCACATTCTATCCGATGTTCCCTAGATCACTCGTTCAAGGGCCATACTTACTTCCTTTGCTGCCGCAAGGCACCGCATTTATTGTCCTGATCCCTAAGTCCTTTTCTTAGCTGCTCTTGTCTCTCATAAATACTGTCTACAATCCTGATTCTTAGATTCAGTTTTATTAAAATGCATATTGCTAAAATTAGCTAGTTTTCTCCTTGGAACTGATCTGTCCTTTTTAACAACTCTATACATTCTTACGTCATTGGCAAAATCTACCTGCAAGATTTTCCTCTTGACTGTTGAAAATAGCACTGGAATAAGAAAAGGTTAATGCCTGAAAATGTCCCCAGAAGATGATACTTCCCTATTTTACGATTTATAGATTTACCACTTTTTAATCCACTTAATGTGTTCTAGATGGAACTGATCAGAATTTCAGAAAATAAAGTATTTAACTGAGAATCAGACGGAGAACTACTAATTTCATCAGAACGAAGGAAGATTAAGTCAGGAGCTTTTTAGAAGCTGAAGTATCCATAGAGCTACACTGGCCATCCATTTCTGTCATCTCATCAAGAAACGATATAAAATTTGTCTGACAGCACCTTTTTTTCATCGTAGATATGCGTACATCAACTAATTACTTTTCACACAAAGCTTATCAAACGCTTTTGCAGTTTATGCATCATTACTGAAAATATGACCATACTGATGTAGTATTATGCTCTACCTAGTATTATAATACATATTTATACAATTGCAAATATGATAGGCTCCAACCCCAATAACATGGAGGGTGATTGATTTTGGTAATTAGTGCAAAAATAGGAGGAAAAATTGTTAAGGAGGGCAGGCAGACACAGATATGCATGGGAAAAGGTTACGTTGAAAGTAATTCTGTCTGATAAACAGAATAAGAAAGGGGAGAACAGAGACAGAGTTAAAAAAAAACTAATAAAAAATTATTCCCAAGTGGGTTTGTTGTTGCTGTAGAAGAAAAGAGGTACCAGGATCAAGTCCAGGAAAACTTTAAAATGCTGATTTCTGGGGACAGGCTAGCAAAAGGAAAGCCGAAAAAGTCTCCGAGCTGGCTGGGCTCTGTTTAGAGGGCTGTGGATTGATGGGGTTGTGAACCCCTCTGAGGGGTAGGTGTTGCGAGCTGTCCCAGCTCTGGTAATTAGATAGGTTCGGCAGTCTTTATGAGTGGCTTACGTTTACTGATTAATGTTCCACTTGTGCACAGATGTGATTTAGCTTTCTGCTGAATAAACACAACATGGGGATGGAAAGGTGATAACTGCCATACTCAGCAAAAAAGAAGGAGCCTATAAATATGCCAGTGGGTCAATAGAAGTGATTTCATTCTGCCTTCACAAGACTGCTGATGAAGTCTGACAGGGAGCTCTACTTCATTAATGCATCACAATGGTGAAGAAAGCCTGAAGGGCAAAAAGAGCCACCTGCAGCAGATTGGAGCCTGGGCTGCAGCTGTCAGAGAACAGCCAGGGAGAAATGAAAAGGGCTGCAACAAGGAAATAGAGACGATATCATAGGCGGATAGGGTGTATTTTCGCTCCCGCCTGAAACGGCTGATAGGGGAGGCGCAGTGCTCAGGGCACCCGCTGCAGATGAAGCTGTGCTGCCGATCAGAAAAAATTTGGGGCGGAAGGCCTGGCGGTGTGAAAGATGTTTTGGTTAAAGAACTGAACAGAAAACGCTAAGTCTAAGGATGGGTGAATGCAGACGAGTTTAATGATTCATTAAAAAATAGGAGCATCTACCAAAGAAAAATTCCTTACCGCACAATAAGAAAAAAAAATGCACTCGTGAGGAAGCACCAGGAGGAGTATCAGATAATCAGCATACAGTTGAGAAGTGCTGTTACACTTACTCTGTTTCTAAAGGTCTTTCCATAAGCATCTGCTAATGGCTACTGTCTCTACCAACTTGCCAGCCTCCTGAAACTAAAGTGCCTGCCCGGTTTGAGAGGGGCACGTTACTGAATAACCAAACTAGTGCAGAGGGTGAATAAAGGGAAAAAAGAGAAGGATGTGATGGCCATATACTAAAAATAAGCTCCCTGAAAGCCAGCCATGGAGCTGGTTGAAATTGCACAGTGGTGATCTGTCCTAGAGCAGAACAAAGTAGGGAACAGAAAACAACCCCCACGGTCACCAGGAGCCATTGGGCTTCCTCAGCCTGGAGCAACCACAGGGAGGCCAGTGAAAAGGCTTCGTCGCTTTGTGGTGCGCTGGGTGGAAAGCACATAAATGAACAAGGACAGGAGTTCTGTCAGGACTT
Source organism: Rissa tridactyla (assembly GCF_028500815.1). Lineage (NCBI taxonomy): Eukaryota > Metazoa > Chordata > Aves > Charadriiformes > Laridae > Rissa > Rissa tridactyla. The sequence continues at coordinate 39,674,880 of NC_071467.1, read as the reverse complement.
AGGCAGAAGCACCCGAGCCATATCTCTGAAACTTTGGTCTGACTGACTCATTCTCACCCACTCATGTTTTCACGTGGGCACAAAGTCTGATCCCTGCGTAACCCCAGAGAAGCCCTGAAACAGTCTGGCTCTTCTGAGATCAGGATTAAATCCACATTGGCTCTGTCTCCTTACCCATCTCCTGTTCCTTGCAGCTGGATCCTGTCTCTAACCGCTGGCCTTATCTGGATCACAGGAGAGTCATCTATGCGCTGCTTGTTAGATGCTTGCTTTATTTTATTGACTTTTTTATTTATTTCCCTATTGTGTTGCCATCCTGTATGCACATGGCAGGGAGGAGATACAGACAGATTGCTTACTGATCCTTTCGAATGCTTTCAAAAAATCCCAGGATTTCTCATTCTGCTTTTACCCTGCTGGGCTGTCTCTCCATCACTATGGTTTCTATACAGATAATTATTACTTACAGGCAGAAGTAAACTACTTACTTTTACTAAATGAAAAGATCTGAACTTTCAGCAATGTGTTTCAAAACGATTTTTTTGCTGTCTGTCTCCAACACTTGTAACCGGGCAGAGGCAAAAGCTGAATCTATCACCTGTGGTACTTCCAATTTTCCACAGAAAAATGCCACTGTTGTTATACTAGATTTTAAATGAGACGGTCTGCCACAAAGCTGACTTCCTGAGGTGAAAGAGAAAATCCTTAATATAAAGATATTACACTAGAGAGGAGGCCATTGAATATATTTTTGTACAAGCCACAGCTTGGGAGATTAAAATTAGAGGCACTTAGAAAAATGCTCATAATCTACAGAGGGCAGAGATCAGTATTATAGAGTCCTGAATCCTCCCCAGCTGACTGTTTCTCTCTCGGCTATTCAGTGACTAATGACATATTCAGATGACACAGCTTGAGCTGCAAACACTTATGAGGATGGTGAAGTCAAGAAAAGGAACTTAGAAAAGCTAAAAACAGACCAAGAGCAGTCACCAGGCATGAGGATCTGCCATCTCCTTTGTGGGAGGCAGGAATTAACTCTCTTTACAGGAGCGTCACTCCCTGCTGCGCTGTTGGCTCGGGACTTTGTAAGGCTGAAATCTCCACCTGAGCATGGACTGTTGGGCATTGCCTATAAATGAGGCTAATGGACCACCCAAGGTCGATGTGGGAGGAAGTTTCCAGTGGTCTCATGCCCACCAGAGCAATTCACAGCGACTCCAGCATGGTCACTGCCTTTCCTTAAGGCCCCTGGGCTCAGCAGAGGGATTTGGTCCATCTTTTCAGTAGTTCTTATCCCTGACCTCTATTTCCTTTGGGATGTCACAAGGGCACACTGGCCCAGGCACATGACAGCACCTGCAGATGTGGAAAGTTTATGACAAGGAGATGGTTGCCCATCCCCTTATATGATAGGGTAGCGATGTGGCAAACCACATTAGGGGTGCTATTATGGGCCCTCTTGGTTCCTCCATATCAGTCAGCAGATGAGTGCTCAAGGGAAAGTGTCTTCCCTTAAAGGTCTTTTTGAGGAACATTTCCCTTGAAGGAAGGTCCTGGGGCTGGGCTGAGTACAGCAGTCCTTGGCAGGGTAGATCAGCATAGTTACGATTCATGTTAACATTAATGGACTTCAGCATCTGGCTGGTAGCTTCAGTCATAGAATCATAGAATCATAGAAAAGTTAGAGTTGGAAGGGACCTTAAAGATCATCTAGTTCCAATCCCCCTGCCATGGTCAGGGACACCTTCCACTCATCTTTAGCAGTCTTCAAAATAAATAATTTGGACTGCACAACAACTAGATCAAAAAGCAGTAAACTCAGTTAAGTTGAAGAAGCCATCAATGGTCAAGCGATGTCACAAGTCTGACGTCTGACTTAAGCACATGCTCTACAAGAGCTACTGTAATGGAGCTGCAATTAATCAGTCATTCTGCTCTCAGGTTATACCCAGAAACAACAACCCAAATCCTGGATCCCACCAGCTGCCAAAACAACCAGGCCTTTCAGCCAGGCAAATACATTGTGTGCAGAGCAAGAAGCAGCATTCCTGTTACCACACCTCCAAGGATGAGGTTTTACTCCAGTTCACAGCTTTGTGAGAGGGTAGTGCATGCCCGTATTTATAGAACTGCGTATCGGTGACCTTGAGATGCTGCATCTTTTCAGGTTTTCCTCTAATTGAAGCAAGAGAATTCTGCTGCCTTGCCTGGAATAGGGATAAAACACACGTGTTGCATTTGGAAATTGATGACTCAAAACACAGACTGCACCCACTGACATAAATTGGCCCCTTATGAGAAAAGAAAAAACCCCAAGACACTCTTCTAGAGGCTCAGAGCAGTGTATCCACGTTCCCAGCAGGGATTTGCACTCATGGGTCCCAGGAGCACCAAGTCAATACTCTAAAGCGGGTGCATTAGAGCTAAGTGCCATGTTGGCTGCTGCTGCAAAGCCTCATATAAATATTACACCTCACTCTGCAAGGCTGTATGTTTGGTTTCTGAGTCTATTAATATATAATGAGGATATGGTATAATTAATATAGTTTTGATTTTCCTATAAATCCACATTACTAATAAGAATGCAAAGTAATTACTCAAAAAACCTTTTCAACAAATGGCAGTTTTCACTGATTAAAAATGGAGTTTGTGTTTTAAGTGTTATTTACGAGTTTGCTGAAATGAATAATTATTAGATTATTGAGCTACAAGATAATTAAGAAGAGTGTTTTTACTTAAACTCATACGTCAGAAGTTACATCAGGGAGTTTAGATGCATGCGATATCCTTTGATGTGTTTTGAAAAAATTTCTTCTAGAAATCCTGTATCCACTTGCAGACTGGAAAATTAAAGATTTTCTGTTTCAATTTTAAAGATTTGAACATTCCAGATGATTATTCTGTGCATTCAGGTCATGAAGTGGATACTTCTCTATTGTAAATTCTTTTGTAATCTGGAATGTCATTGCAAAAGTATTTTCATTCACTCACTAAAGAATGAAAAGTTCATGTATCCATAGAAAATGGAGCCAGATGTATTGGCCAAATTTTGCACATGAATATTGATGTTAACACACTCTGTTGATTTAGAACTGCCTTAAAATTTTTAATTTTAGCCTTCAGCCTTCACAAGTATATATGTAAATGGGTACCTGACAAAGCTGCATGTAATTTGGATGCATTTTTCATATTGCTGTATTTGTAGAGAACTCAATTCAGTTGCTCATACCTTTTTTTTTTTTTTTAAATTGCATAATTAAAGATATTTTGGTCCTAAATCTGAAGGGGAAATTCTCCTTTAAGAATCTCAGTTGCACAAGATTTTTCAAAATTCAGAGCAGCAGGAGAAGCTGTCCCAGAGTGATCAAGCACCACTTTGACCATCAAGCTCTTGAAATGAATTTTGTGATTTGTGTGGGAAAGGACAGGAACATTGGCACACTATTCATTTTGTGTAAGTGTCCCTTATTATTCTATCCCAGTTTGCTATAGCTTTGAGTCCAGAGCTATGTGCATTAAGAGGTGTTTTGCTTTTGTGTCCCACATGTAGCAGCTATGGAGTATACAAAATTTACAGAACCTTCTCTGTAGGGCAATGTCATCGCGTTGTTTAGATGAGATTTTCTGCCATAAAAGTCTGGTAGGTGATAAAACTTTGGTCATGCATTCCTGGAAAATCTGGAGTCTTTCAATGGCAACCCTCAGCTAGAGAGGATTAATGGAAGGGCATGAAAGTAATTTGTTTTTCTGGTGTATTTCAATGGGAGGGAAGAGTGAAGAACACGGGAAGTGCATGAAGAAGGCTTATGGGAGCATGAGTTAACAGGATTGCTTGTCTCTCTCTTATGACGGTCCTGTGACATTTAAAGTCCAACTATCAAGCTCACTGGTAAGGTAGTTTCTCCTCCATTACTCTGGGCTCAGTGACTACTCGGTGGTGGTGCCAGCAGGCTCATGGCCAAGGTTAGTAGCCTGAATCTCCCTCTTTACTTGATATTGAGGCATTGAAGCATCTTGCTCTGAATAGAGTTAATAAACGTGTCAGTGAGAAGTTGAAATAATCTCAAGTGAAACTGTTATTTATTTATCCCTTATCTCGAATGTAGTCAATATGACATGATCACACTTTCCTCATTAAGTACTTCCTCATTTACAATGTATCGGTTTCCTATCCAATCTTGGAGCCAACCAGTATCAAATACCAAATGATCTTGAAGTTTACAATTAGGTAGAGTGAAAATGCTGGAAACGGGAAGACCCTCAATAATTCCATGGCATCAGAAAATTAAATTTCTGCAATAACAAATTACAATATAATGAGGTCACATTAGAGGAATAAGAGGCCCAGATGCCTCAATGATTTAATCTGTCTCTTCCTGTAGGCCTGCACCTAATTTTAATGAATATTTTGATAGATAACATATTTGGTTCAAAATAGGTCTTTAAAGACAGTTGTGAGAGTATTATATTTTAAAGATGCTATGATAGAAATTCATTTCATTAACTGCCTGATAAGAAAAAATGACTCTGCAAACGTACTGGTATCAGCCATACTATTATGACCCATCTGCTCTTATTGAGTAAAGTGACAGTAATATATCTTTATTGGTCTGTTCTTTGAATGCTGTAGAGGCTCATTTTCCTTGTCTAATGAAATGCCAAATGACATTAATGGAACAGGTACTGTATATTCTTCAACTTTAGGAGTGGAAACAGAACATCAAGTAAAAACCTCTCTAAAGAGAACAGTCAGGTGTAAATATAGATGTCAGGCCATGAAAAAGAAAAAAAAACAAACCAAGAATATTGTTTTATTTATTTCTTCAATTAATCAAATACAGGTTTTGATCTAATGGCAAAGATCGTAAGAAACTCTGAAACGGAGATTTGTTGCCCTTTTGAGGTGAGTTACACTTGAGTTGGAGAAAAAGTTATCTTGTTCACAGTTTATTTATTTATATCACAGCTCTGAAACCTTTCCTTAGCTACTGTGATGTTGTCTGAGGACCAAACATAAGGAGATCTGTTCTGAGTTGTCTCAGGTGGAGTGTGGTGCCCCTCTTATTCTTGTCTCATCTCTTCAATCCTGGTGCATTGAGACAGTGCCCATCACTCTGGTATTCAGCTTGTCTCTGTGTAATTATCATGCCATTTCCAAAGTCCACATTTTTTCTCACGGTGCAGTTTAGCTACATACTTTCAAACACCTTGCTTTTAACAAAAATGGTAATGATGCAGCAGTTTTGCAGACATACAAAGTCCATGTGGTTGTATAAAAAAGAAGCCTGCAAGTCTTCTGAAGGCATGCACTGCAGACCTGTGTCTGCCGAGACATCTTCTGAGTCTCTGTTCCTATGCACATGAACATGTCATTCCCTGCAAAAAAAAATCAAAAGTGCCCAAGGGCTCACAAAAATCAAGACTTCTTTTTAAGAATAAGTTTTGGTGCAGTCTATTGAAGGCTTTGAAAATAAGCACTGAGACTTGACCTGACTTCAGGGAGGAGCAAGTAGAGCAGAGCAAATGGATGTTATATTATCTGGACACCTTGCCTTCTTGGGAACATGTTGTCCTGAACTATGCAATGGCTGTACTTAGACCTTCAAGCTCTTATATCGTGACTAGCATTTATTCAGCCTATAGGATACAGAAGACCAGATAAGGGTACCATGAAGAAAGATCATAATGTCCTAGGTAACTGTGGGTTCCCATGCCATGTTTTTTGTAGCTGACATTTGAGCTTCTAAAAGAATTTCTACTCTGAATGTCCCCTTAACCTGGACAATCTGGGAATTAGATATTAGATATTAGAAAAATAATTTTAGAATTTTCAAAATTCTTTAGAACTTTTTTCTCTAGATTCACATGGCTTAGGTGCAATTCCTTATCCATGTCATGGGGATTGATATAGCTGGCTCCTAGCTGTCCATGTAGAAACTTCCAAAATTTTCAGGTATATACGTTTCTCTAAACAAACCAGAAAATCTTACCTGAAAAGACTGATGAAGCTCAACAGCCAGGAAGTACCAGAGTTAAAATTCCTTTCAGGTCTCATATCTGCAAACTGTGTACCTACATTATGACAAAGTCTTCAATCCACGTGATCCGCAACAGTTTTTCTTCATCCTCTTCTGGTGAGTGGTCCCATGTGTCATTTAATGCTTGACATCCAAAAGCTGTACTGAGCAAAAATGTATTCATTTTTCATGGTCTTTTCTCTGATTCTGACATCTGTCTTTTTTTTGTAGATATTAATTAGTTTATTTATACAACACACAGCAAGGTAACAGGATGGTGTCTCAGTTTTACAAATTGGGAGCAGAGGTAGTGAGACTAAAGCCAAAATCGCCCTGTATCAACTCATTTTTGGAGGCTAACTTTCAAGACCAGAGCCTAGCTTTTCTGGGCATTCTGCTGCCTTTTATGTGTTCAGAGCACAGTTCGTATCAAACTTTTGCAATTATGAGAGTCCAATACTCCAGCTGTTTCAGATTGGGCACTCAGAAAATGATACAGGAGCGATCACAGAGAAAGAGTTTGCACAAACGCTGTGATCAGTATCACACAGAAACTCTATGATCTAGACAGAGGAAAAAAATTCAGAGCTCAAGATGATAGTCAAAGGACTTAATCAGGAAGACAGCCTCTCTTCTGGAAATTTTCATCCTATTTTACCCTGTATGTCCCTTTCTCAGCAACCAGTCAGACATGGGAGTCCTTCGCATAACTGTCCACTTCACTTTGATTCATCCTTAGGACATGGTCTGTCCAATAAATTGCATGAGGCAGGAGTACTGCAGATGAACAGGATGTCATGGGTTCATCATCAACCCCAGTAGTGGGGTGGGTTTTTTTTGTTTTATTTTGTGGGTTTGTTTTTTTTTTAAATAATGCTTTTACAAGTAAAACAAACAAACAAAAAAAAGTCCTCTTCTGCCGTCACATCAAGGCCATTATTCCTTTCCCTCTCTCAGAATCAGCAGGAGTTTTAGATAGCAAAACACAGTTCTCTTCATGCATTGAGCTATCAGTGTCGTTTAGTAGCCCTAGACCATGAATTTAAATGTAGACCTTGTCTCTTCCTCTTCCCCCATTCTCATCTGTACTGGGTAGACCTCTTAATCTGATTCAGAGTCCACTATCAAGCTCCAAAATGTGCCAGCTGGCAGAATTAGATGCGAAATATAGTTGAAACAAAGGAGACAGTAGGAGGAACATCCTCAAGGAGCTGATTTTAAAAGTCACTTCTGACAAGAAAGTTGCACCCGGTTTGATGCTTTCAGCACCTTGAACAGGCACGTGATTCTGCAGTGTGTTGTGGCAGCAGAAGTATGGCAGCTTATGTCAAAGACTGCAAGCCTACTTCTGTCATTATTAGCTTACAAAAGCTAATAAAAAATTCAATATGTGAACACTAATGGCAACATTGAAAACAAGTTTCCAATCACACTCCCGTCTCCCTTCACTGCCGGTACCTCAAATACTTTTCCCATTCATTAAGTTGGAGGCTGCAGCTGAGGACATGCTTGCAGCGCAGTGGGCATTGCCGCTCAACACATGAGTTTCTTGGACCCTCAAACTGAAGGAAAAGAAGAAATAACTCCCCTTAATTTTCTATTCTGATATTTTTGTGCCTGTTGATCCTGATTCCAGTACGTACATATATAACGTCTCAGCCACTGTTCTCATCAACATTGTTTCTGATAGCAGTTCTTCCTTCATGTTTCATTGTATTCCATATCAAAAACTTAATTTTCTTTCAACACACCATCTTTGATGCTTGTGAGACTTGTCATTCATAGAATCATAGAATCTTCATGGTTGGAAAGGACCTTTGAGATCATTGAGTCCAACCATACACACACACACAAAAAAACCCCCAAAACAAAACCACAAAAAACCACAAACAACCAACCTACAATCTCTGCCACTAGAGCATGCCCTGAAGTTCCAAATCTACACGTTTCTTAAACACCTCTAGGCATGGTGACTCAACCACCTCCCTGGCCAGGCTGTTCCAGTGCCTGACCACTCTTTCAGTAAAGTCATTCTTCCTAATATCTAATCCAAACCTCCCCTGCTGCAACTTCAGACCATTTCCTCTGGTCCTGTCATTATTCACCTGGGAGAAGAGGCCAACACCCACCTCTCTCCAACCTCCTTTCAGGTAGTTGTAGAGGGCAATGAGGTCTCCCCCTCAGCCTCCTCTTCTCCAAGCTAAACATGCCCAGCTCCCTCAGCCTCTCCTCGTATGACCTGGTCTCCAGACCCCTCACCAGCCTGGTAGCTCTCCTCTGGACACGCTCCAGCACTTCAATGTCCCTCTTGTACAGAGGGGCCCAGAACTGAACATAGTACTCGAGGTGAGGCCTCACCAGGGCCGAGTACAGAGGCATGATCACTTCCCTAATTCATATGTTAATGCTGTAAAATGAAGTTGACATTATGTACATGCTTGGATACCTGCCTGAGTGTGCTGTTTATTTGCCCCGATAACACGTTCTTCTTTAGTTAGTGAATTTCCCTTATCCAGTTTGCTGTCTGGTACCTGTTCTTGCCTTTGAGTTGTCCTGAAGGAAGAACCTTTCTGCCTATACACCCTTTTGATGATGTATAATCCATTCTGGAGGTTCAATGCTTGTGGTCCCTGTCCCCTCTGCTTTCTGCTTCTTTGCTTGAGTACACAGAAGGGATGTATCTGATCTGTTCAACAGCTCGTCTGCATTTTGGTGCATATATGACTTCATCTCCAGACTGTTGCACAGACAGTGTGAGTACATCCCACTACCTTGAACCTCAGGCAGAACCTATAGATCCCTTTAAAAAGAGCCTGGAACTGTGTTTCTTGAGATGGAAGAGCCATTCTTTAATTTGAACTCCAAGCATTAGCTTTTTGACTGTATTGTTCAGGAAGGGAAAAGACAGCAACGATATGAACAGCCAAAATAATCAGTATCAGTCCAGTAATGTGTGACAGCCCCTCTCTGTGATCTCTCACTGCATTATGGGAATAGAAGCACACATTCATCCAGCGCACATATTGTATATTAACTGAGGAGATACTTTTTGAACAAAAACAGCATTCCCAGTGTGAGTTTGCAACTCATTATATCTAGGAATGAAGCCACATACCCTGTTAGAGCTGCATCTGCTACAAAATGCAACAGCTTGTCAGCTTTCTGGTTGCTGTATGTACTTCAGTCTGGTGCTCTTCTGTCTGTGTTGGACTCATCTTAGACTCTCAGCCTTGTCAATTCCTCTGCGGGATGAACCAGATCTGCATGGGAATTGTCTCTTTCTGCCCCTCCAGCCGGGACTTTCAAGGAAATTATATTGGACTGGGGAAGAAAACCAAGATCCCCTAAAAAATTTCTTGATTTAGAAGGAGAATGAAATCATTAGTGTACAAGGGAGAATTTTCTTCTCAGACCCCTGGCTGTGCTGCAGTGTGGCTCCCTTCCAGCAGAAATCAAGGCAGAGGGTACAGGAGCATTTCCTGACCCAAGCTGTTACCAGGGTGTGCACGCAGAACTGGGATCCTGGAAGAACTCCTGGGCCTGCTAGTTTAGGTGTGACTAAAGTACAGCTCCAGTTCCTGTGACAATTCCTCCCAGAAGACAAAAAGTGATTACTGACACCCTCATTAATGAATCACAGAATCACACTGTCAGTGAGGCTGGAAGGCACCTCTGGAGACTTTCTAGTCCAGCCCCCCTGCTCAAAGGAGGGTCAGCTAGACCAGGTTGCTTAGGACATTGTTCAGTTAGGTTTTGGATATCTCCAAGGATGGAGACGCCACAACTTGTCTGGGCAACCTGTGCTACCGTTTGACCACTTTTGTAGTAAAAAAAAAAAAAGAAGCCTTTTTTTAAAAAAAATATGTGTTTGTCGCCTCTTATCTTTTCCCTGGGTACCACTGAGAAGGGCCTGGCTTCATCTTCTTTACTCCTCCCACCAGGCATTTACAGATTGCTAGGACTCCCCTGCTGCAGTCCCTTATTAATTTTTGTGGCCCTTCTCTGGAGTCTCTTCAGTATGTCCATATGCCTGTATCCAGTCACTGCACTGTTCCACTCATGTGAGCTGTCTCACCACACCTCCATGATCCCAATGAGATCTATGTAGCCCTGTATAGTCCTGCACCTGCACACAGACCTCTAATTCTTCCTGTTTGCTCCCCATGCTGCATGTGTTACTGTACAGGCACTTCAGAGAGGCACTCGGTCATGCTGATTTCCAAAAAAAGTATGAGAGCTTGCTCCATATTGCTGTCCTGTAAGTACTTCCTTAACTGTGTCCATGTACTTGAGGTGTAACCCCTTCTGCCCTGTTTTGATGGCTAAAAGTCTCTTCTTTCCATATCACTCTTCACCCTTTGTTTGCCAAACCAGTCCACCTCTTCTGGGGGAGGTTATCACCAAGACCTCCACCACTCCCAGTTTAAAGCTCTCACCAGATTGCCCAGCCTGTTGGCAAAGATGCCCTACTTGGTCAGGTGGATCCTATGTTTTCCTGTGAGTTCTTGATCTTCAAAGAAGGTCACAGGGTCCTAAAAGCCAAATCCTTATTTTCAACACCAGCTGTGCAAACATTTGTTTGCACAGAATTGCAGAATCCATCCACTCTTCCCTGAGCCTTTCTCCTTCACAGGCAGGACCAAGGAGACACCAATGGACCTCCATATCCTTGGCCCTCGCCCCAGAGCCACATAGTCACTCTTCATATTATCCAGCCCTTCCCTGGCCATGCCATAGGTACCCATGCAGAAGAGTAGCGGGGCTTCTAGCACGAGGGCCAGATGAGCCTCAGCAGCACCTCCACAGTGTCCCAGATCCAAGCCCCCAGTAAGTGGTAGAACTCCCTGGGCAGCAGATCAGGACAGCAAAGTGGTCTCTGTGCCCCATTGCTGCCCCTGGCTCTTCCCCCTGTGCTGCTGTGTGGTGCATGCACCACCAGCTCTGGCCATAACATGGAGATAGCTTTGGGACTCTGTCTCCATGGGGACTCATAAGATCCAGGAAACCTCTTTCCTCATCTTTGACGGCACCCAGACCCTCACCAGTGCCATCCACCTGTGGGCAGGTAACCCATCTCCCCGGTCCCAGCCTCCATGAGAGCTCCAGGCATCCCTGCAGCCCAGCTTGGAGAGCCAAGTTTTACCCGCAGGAGCTCAAGCTGAACTGAGGAGACTGAAGTTCATGTCTTCATACATCCTTACACTCTTACAGACCCCAGTCACACACACACACACCCCCCAGAGAATGTCATTTGAGCAAATAAAACCCTTTCTTCTACAGCCAGATATGGAGGAAACGTGGGTGGTTTTTTTGGCATTTTTTTTTCTTCTCTTCAGAGAATTACTCTATCAGCTAACTTCAACTCCTGGTATGTAAAACTGCAGATAATACTGTGGATCACTGGTGTTTTCTGACAGATGTGTGGTTTTATTCAGTCATGTTTATTAAAATCCTTAACTGTTTTGATTAGGCTAATAGAAAATACAATGTGGAAATAAACTTTTCAAAATATTTCCTCAAAGCAGGATGTTATATAAAACTGTTGGAAAGTGAGTTTGCATTGTACTGATTTATGAAGGAAGGCAAGCACAAGTATTTATTTTGAAAGGGACAGAATACAGAAGGATCAGAGATATGATTTCATTCTCCTCTGCAAACGTCCTTCCAGATTTCTGAGTCTCTCACAAAGCAGATGTCATTTTGAAGATTCAAAATAGGAAAACACTAAAAATCAGCATTCTTCAAGAATGCTGCTATGCTTTATTCCCATTTGGCAATAGAAAGCATGTGTCTTGCATACTAATTACATATTATTTTAGGAAGGCAGAGGACTTCATGAGGCAGCTATGAAGCAAATTCCAAAACAGCACCATGGGATAACCTCATTGGTTCCAGTGGCTGGTGCTTTTCTGTAATCTCTTCATATTACTGCAACTGTTATTTAACCCTCAGAAGCTTAAATGACACACAAAAACCTTAGGAATAAGGCTCACTTCAACCAAATTCTATATTTAGTCTTATTGGTAAAACTGCCAGTGTAAGCATTAGGAGCACTGAGATTCTCAATTTCTGAATCTTATTTTGCAGGATGAAAGCAAAGGAACAGTCTACTCGTTGAAAGAGATGCCCCACACCTGAGTTCTAGCCAGTGCCCACTAAAAAGTATTTTCCTTGACTTCACAAGGCTTTGATAGGAGTCTTCAATGGAAAATGCAGGAGGACAACAGGATGAATTCCCATGAGTTGCTCTACAATGATGGCTCTCTGGAGTCCCTATTTTTTAAAGCAACTGCTTTGTGTAATTACTCTGAAAAAAGTGACATCATGGCCAAGTTTCACCAAGAGACCACACTAATCCCTTGATACTAAGGACTGAATTAACTTCTCTGTGCCTAAAAGTATGCAAAGAACTGCCTATCCTTTCTGGTTTTAGGCTCCTTTCTATAAACTACTAAAGAAACAAGAAGTGCATATGCTTTAAAAATCCTGGGTGTGTTCCTCTCAAAGCTGATACTTGTCTGATTGTATTGCTGAGTTGGTTGGAATTGCACAGGGAAATATCCTTCCAGCTGCAAAATCAATTCACAAGAAGTGGTGGGGCCTCTTGAGGCTAGATGGTAGTTAAGGTAAGCTCGATGAGTTGTGTTTTCCTGCCTGTAGTACCAGCTGACTTGTGTTGATGCAGAGCTGCCTCTTTGCTTCCTGCACTCTTCCAGACACTGAAGATGAGCCAAACTCAGACCTCTGAAGACCAGAAAGTTGGCTGCTATTTTCATAGTGCCATTTTTAAGTAATACCCAACATACCTGCATAAAAGCCATTGGTGATTTCACAATGCTGATAGAGAGGACTGTAGAGGATGTTTTGCATCATGTCTTGTACACTTTCTTGGCTCTCTCCCCCTATTAAGATGTCGTCAATATATTGGTATACTGTATATCCCTGTGAAACAGGAATCTCTGATAGCACTTTAGCTAAAGCATTATGAGCAATGGTGGGGGAATGTTTGTATCCTTGTGGAAGTCGGTTAAAGGTATATTGGACTCCTTTCCACGTGAATGCAAACTGCGCTTTGTCTTGCTCAAGGAGGGGAATCATAAAAAACATGTCTTTTACATCTAAGGCAGCCATCCAAGGATGGGCAGCTCCTTTTATCATTGTCACAATTTCCGCGATATTCGGAACCGCAGCGGTCAGGGGTGCAGTGTTGGCGTTTAACTTTCGGTAATCTACTGTGAAACGCCATTGCCCGGTTGGTTTCTTTACTGGCCACACCGGTGAATTATAAGGCGAGTGAGTCCTCTTAATGATGTTTCTTTTTTCTAAATCTGATACCACCCCGTCTGCTCCTGCAAGTGCAGCTGCAGGCAGTGGGTACTGTCGGACGTTGGTAATTTTAGAGGGAGGCAAAGGTATAGATGTTTCTAATAGGCCCAGTTTAACTGTGTCTAATCCTTTTTTGCATCCTGCAAAACTCCACACAGTTCCATCTGGGAATTTCCACATTCGCCCACGCAGCACGTCAAATCCTAGGAGGTTAGTATGTGAGGCACCCACTAACACTTCTGCCCTAGTCATTCGCTGCTCTCCCGGCAACCAGAGGTTAATTTTTGCAGTGGGGCATGTTTTTACCACACCATCAATTCCTGTGAAGTTGACTCTGCGTCGGGTGGGATTTATACCTAGAAGTTGTGCTGTTTCGTTAGTGATTGCAGACATTTGGGCTCCGGTATCGATAATAAAATTTACCGATATCTTCCGGGGTCCAACAGGAATGACAATAACGGGTTCGGAGTCTTTATGAGAGAGCCATTGAATTGCTAGTACCTGCCGGACAGGGTGGCTCACTGCCCTCCCCGGGGATAGGAGTTTTTTGGCTGGGACTCTGTCAAATCAATCAAGTTACGTTCTGGTGCAGAAGGCACAATTTTCTCACGACTTGGGGATTCTCTGGTTAGACTTTTCTCCCCAGCCGCATTATTCTTTCTAGTTAGAGACTGGACTAGTGTACGGAGATCTCCCGTAGGGACACCGTGCAAGAATTGTCGGGGCACCCCTAATTGTAGGGCTTTACGCCACAACTCATTTCGGTCCTTATCAGGCTTAAACCTTTCCTCCGATTTAGGGTTTTTAGTGTGAGTTCGGACTTGGCGAACCTTTCGGGGGTGTTCGGAGGATTTCTCACTAGTTAGGCTGGCCCAGCCCATTCGGCGCCCATATTGGTCTATTTCCTGTACATATTCATTCCAGGTGGGCATGTAGTGACGACGGCCCCGCCCATGAGCACCCCGAGCATCCCGTATATGATCTTGAGTGCGAACAAGGAACGGTTTCAGGCAATCGGGAAGACCACGGATGAGAGGGGCTAATCGATCGGGGTCGATAGGGGCTGACATTGGGGATTTCCGAAATTCCTCTCTGTCATACATGGCTTGCAGACAAGCTGCTTTCCGTACAGCTGCAAATAGATCAGAGTAGCCTGTAGCTCTAATCTCTAACGGCTCCCCCCTCTCTCGCGGATCCATACCCCCTGCCCAATAGGCTGCTCGAGCAGTTAGGGAATAATTATGATCCCCAGGCATAGTGGTTAAAAACACTCCTGGTCCCCAAGAGTCTCCTGCTTCTTCCTCACTCAGCATAATTCTGTCCCCCCCTTCAGAAGAAACTCGCCACACGTACTCAACAGCTGACTCTTCTGGTCGCCTCGAATATTTCTCCCTTATTTTTGTTAACTCGGTTGGTGTCCCTGGAACGGTACGCACAGTGGTGTGAATTTCATCATCGTCATCAACTGCAGTTTCAGTTTTAACCAGAGGACGTAAAGGAAAAACTTGGGATTTCAAAGTAAAAGTCCTTTCCTCCTCATCTTCTTCGTCATCCTCACTATTAGACAAAAAATCTCCGCTCTGGGTTCCGGAATTTGGATAACACATTAACTTACGAATCTGTTGGACCTGGGTCGAGGGCTGCATTTTATCTAAGAGCCCAGTCACCCTTTCTAATAATATTTTAAGTTGAGCATTCTGGTTTCCTAAACATTCATTCTCACTCACAAGCTTATCAACTTGAGTTCTTAATTTTTCTCCTGTCTCCTTTTGCAAGGCTAATGATGACTTCAGCACCTCATTCTCCGATTTCAGGGTTGCATATTCTACAGCTGAAATCAGATTAGGAGCAGGGGTTTCTCTAGCTTCTTGTTGTGCACAAGATAAACAGGTGCCTAACACAGCACAAATCACACCCTTGCCTTTCCCCGCTCTGAGCTTCTGTGAAACCCGACACTCTTCAATACGTTCCACCACTTTCTCTTCATCCTTCCAAAATTTTTGGGCCCACTCCTTCCCAGCCTGGGAAGGGGCACAATCATATTTTTGCAGCAGTTTATCCATGGCAATCCCGCCGGACTACGTCAAATTCTGTTACGTGAATCGGGGCCAAGCGGTTTTGGCAGAAGATAAACCCCCTTGCGTTCTAACACTCCTCACCGAGGTGGGAGGCTAGGTGCGGCTAGGTTTAAATTCTGAGTGATGCCCAATTCAGCACTATCAGTCCAATCGCGTTTAATATGTATTAAACTACTACGATTTGGATACACTAATAGTGGACTGCACCTTCAGTCTAGTCGTGCTCCTGAACTAGCACGGCCTCTCTGTAGTTTTGGTCGCGTTCAGTGAGAAAGCGAAACGACTAGCTACTTAAACAGTGCAGTTTATTTAAACAACAGATGTACAGGTTCTTTAGGATTGCCGGTGATAAATACACTGTCTGCAAAGCACGTGCAAATAAAGATATTGTTAAGTATACAAACGCGCGACAAAATTATAAACGATACAGCCTGGCTATAAATGTAGGGTAGAGATTCTCTAGAGAAATTTCTAAGTCCCCGAGAAAGCGCTCGGTGTAATCGAAGTCTTACCCAAAGGCGTCCCTATGGGGGGGAAGAGAGGGTCAGCCCGTCGACTGATCCCGGAAATCAGCGGTGGAATTCTTCGCGATGGTGTCTTCCCTGACATCCCCCCTCTCTTGGGCTATTTTTATATTATTTTTTTATCTTCAAAGTGGAGTTTGAGTGACTTTAGTCATACGTACTTTTATTATGATTAATGTATTCAAGGAGGAGTGTTCGCACCTCGGGGGCGGATAGCCTCCGGGATGGAGGTGTGTTTTGGTACATTGTGGTGAGCAAAGTTCGCACAAAAGGACAGCATTTCATCAACATTTGACGAAATGTTGGCTCAGGTAGCGTGTAGGCCGCTTATCAGTTCCGTAGTACCATCTCGTCCCCATATCTGCTATTCGTCACAAGGGAAGGCCACGGAACAAGCGTGTTCCGTTCCATCCCTCGTGTAGTTTCGCAAACAACCTTGTACAGGGAATCACAGATGTTGCATTCTTCGTGTGCTAGCTGCGGCTGTATTCTACCTCAGAAGCCTCTTGATTTTATGACTTTCCTTAATGTGTGAACAATGCTGTATTTTTGTATTCTTGGCCAATTTAGTAATTATTCCACACAAGGCACCATTTCACAAAAGATGTCATGTAACACACTCCCCCCTGCCCCCCCATCCATCAAAAAAAGCACAGACATTCTCAGAGTCCACTTGCTGCTAAAAATTCTCTTGGTAAGGAGAAACAGCCGTTAGTACAGCTCTAGATCTCATCAGTGAAATAGGCTTTGCTGAATTTCTTTCAATACATACCAAGTACGTGCACAGGGAAGAGATGCACGGAACCCTGGCCTTATATCTCAGTCACAGCCCTGCCAAGCTTATCTGTCTCCCCCCACTTACCATACTGAATGCAACTGGAATAAAAACTGATCATTCCCAGGGGCTATTGCCCACAGCACACTGTTAACGTTAAACAGCTTGCATCTTAATTTGGTTTTCAAAGGCTTTATATTTCTCAAAGTCAGCATTGTGCAAGAGCAAGATACATCACCAGGTAAACTTAACACTGGATTCATTAAGACTTCATGTTGAATCCTGTGATAACACCTCGTACCTATGGACTGGGTGGTACAGATTTTAGGTCTTATTCTAAATTTTGGCCTTTTCTCTTTGCAAAACAAAATATGTAGGCTGAGAAGACATGCATGCATGTTTCAGCCTAGAGGAGTGACATGTGAGACACAAGTACATATTCTCAAGCCACCGATAGGTGTACTGTAAAACTTGGTGTGGATTTTTTATTTGGTTTAGTGTGGAAGCAAGCCAAAATACGTTGAAACTTTTGTTATTGTTTGGCTGCATTAAAACATGTCAGGAAGATGAATAAAGTTTGTTTGGAAGGACATGTTCCTAAAGACAGTAGGGTGGCATATGTTATTAAAACTGGGCCTTTTTGATTTTATAAATGGTGCTAAACATATCCCAAAACATGGTTAATTACCAGCGGCAGAAAAATTTCACATGCTCCTGCTTTCTGGTTGATGCAACATAGACTCTTGTTAAAAAATTATAAGCCTTGGAGTCAACTCCCTGGAGTGTCCCCAGAGCATTTCCTGGATAATAATGATGCAATAGTTTTGTATCCTGTTGATGGTTGTCCCAAAGCACCTCAGAACAAATGCTCCCATTCCCTGAAAGCTGCTCAAGTACCAGGATGCTGCTATAAATGGTTGAAATGTGATGCAGTTTCCCCTCCAACTTCCTCCAGCTCAGCCTAATGGGGATTAAGAGCCATTAAAGGCTCTTTGCAGCATATGCAGTTGCTATTGATCAGTTGTTTTAGCCAATGATCTGGTTACAACCGTCTTCTCTTTCCAGTGCTTTACTGGCAGAAAGAAACATACAAACATACAATAAAAGGTAAGGAATGAAGGTACCAGACCTTTGCATGTGCACTAAGAATTTGTTTAGTTGCTAACATGAAAGACTCCTGTTGTCTTTGTTCATGAGTAAAAGTTTCTACCTGCAACCCAAGAAGCCAGTTTAGAGTAAAAACAGATATACGAGTAGAACTCAGGGAATTTGTCTTGCTGGAGCATGGCACGATGGGTTTTGCATTCCTTGCTCAATGGTGGCGGAGCTTAAACAAGATGAGTTTGGGAAATGCTTTCCCCACTTCCATTGCTGAAAAGTTTAGGAAAACTTCTGAGAGGTGGGAGGGCCAGTTCCTGTCCCCTTGGACTGGCAAAGCAGTTGAACTCTGCTTTTGCCTGTGCTGAGTCAGCATTCCACTGGGCGTTTCACATGGGAAACTCTGGGCGTTTCACACTGGCAGGTGTTATCCTCTTCTACCACTTCTTCTTAAAAGAACCCGGAAGTAACTCTTTGCTCTACGGAACCCACCTGTGTGCAAACTGGGTGAACTCCAAAAGTAGGTACTGGATTGTCACCCTGTGATGAGTGGTCTGGGCAGCAGTATGTCAACTTTCTGACACCTCTAAGGCTTTACCTTCCAGGTCTATGGACTGTGGAGGCTGTGGAGAATGCACAGAGGCAGACCTGAAGCAGCCAATGTCAAAGTCAAACGTACAGGCCTCCCATGAGGGAAGGTGAAGTGGAGCAGAGCCTTTCTGGAGAGTAATTATTCAGTGTCAGCACTCAATCTCACTCAAATTCTGGTTTTGGTGCCTACGTTCTTACAATATCTTGAACATTCATCCTGCAAATGACTTTTCTGGCAAAGTGAAGAAGAAAGGAAGGATGCTGAACTGAGAAGATTGTTATAGGAAGCCTGAGGCAAAAGAAATTACCAAAACCTCTGATGGTACTTTGTGGTCCCAGCATTTATTTTGCAGTAATAGATGTCTCTTGGGGAAGAGATCAGGCTTCATTTGCCTGATTGTGACAGTGTTTTATGAGACGGTGACAGAGCAGGAGTAGCACACTGGCTCAAAGCAACAGAATTGCTGATAACTCACTATTTCAAAGTGTGAATAGGCATTAATTTTAGGAGAACAGACTTACCAGCTCACACCTGTGATCCAAGGTGCACAGGGTTAATTTGCTCTCTGTGACTGGACAGGAAATACAACACAGACATTCATGCCTTCCTCAGGATATGAATAATTTTTGACAGTACTTCACGAGCGAGGTCACAAATTTGATGTACTAGCAGGGTGCATCACGGCTTAGATGGGCCCTAGGAATCTCTCAGGAGATGGTCCAGAGTGGGAAGATGTGTAAGAACCATCAATAAAAAGCTGGTACTTCTCTTATGAAAGTGCAGCATGGGTGGGTGTACAGGGCAAAAATGAGATCTCCGCCTGACACTGAAAAGAAATGTTAGCGATGGAATGAGAGTTAAGGAAAGAAGTGCGAGAGCGTTATCTTCCTCTCTGACCGCTGCCATAGTTTGATCTTGATTCCTAGAAAAGACAAGACATGTTCTGCATTTCTTCTCATTTCATGATGAAGTACGCCTATCCCAGAGCAGTCTGGCACTCCACAAAGGACTGCAGAGTCTTCTGTGCCCAAAGAGACCTGATATGGAGGACAAGGACCTGCTTCAGATGTGTAAGCATGAGCAGAAAATTACACTTGCCCGCCTTTGGAAATCCCAGCACTATTGGCAGCTAAATGACTCCCTGTAGCACCTTGGTGTTCTTAGAACAGACGAAAACTCAGACAGGACACTAATAAGATGTTTACTTCAGTACTGGTACCCTGGGGGAGGAGGCTGTGGCCCTCTTCCAAGCCCTGATGATTCAAACACACTACTTTCCTGTATGTACAATGCAGGAATTCAAAGAACATTTTATTGAGCCTTCATCAGATTCTTGAGTGTTTTTCTTTCTGTGATACAGTTTCCAGGTGAATACTTCAGTTATAACCAAGACCACTGCTTTTGATAACTAAAAGATCAAAATGCCCTAAAACCTTGACCCCAGCGGGCAACACCAGAGAGCACATTTCCTATGAAATGTCCTCAGAGCTCAGTAGATTGGGCTGTTGATTGTCTTGCTAGAGCAGGAGCATTTCACGGAGGCTTGCGCTGCTGCAGGTGTTCCTGCATCACACAGAGCCTCCAACACAAAAAGCAGGGAGCATCAGTGTCCTTGTGGGCTGCCACTTGGCTAGAGGCACAGGTCCTCAAGAGAAGTCATTTCTTACTCTTGACTTCGGCATAGCAATGAACTGTCGTCAGCAGTCATCAGCAGCCGTCAGCAGCCCCTGTTGACTGAGATGCCACTGGCATGAAAAGTTTCCTCCAGCTGATGCATGGCAAGAAGGTGCAGCTGGAGGGAACCGTCCTGAGAAGCAGAGGGGCCAGAGCAGACATGACCATGCTGAGAGAAACTGGGAGCCTACTGTTGTAGATGTCTGTGTGGGAAAGGAAAAAAGACACTGTGGGCTAACAGGTGGACACATGATGAGACACAGGGAGAGTGAAGGGAGGGATGTGATGCTTCCCACTAGGGCTTTCAGCATAGTTTGTGGGAACCAGGACAGTTGCAGTGACGTGATACATAAAAGAAGCCTCCAGTAAGTTCCTCCTCCGGGGCAAATGTCCACCACTGGCATAAAGAATTCATGAAGTATAAGGCACAGCTCCTCTCCAGTCAATTGCTGGGGCTCCTAGTTGCTTTTTAATTTTCACAGCCTTGAATTCAGGCACTCCTGCAGCATCTGGATATTTGCTATTTGCATCTCTGTATCTTATATATAGGACCATAACAAGCAAGCAATTCTGCCATACTGACTTGCCTCACTTTGTGTGTGCTTCGGTCTTACAAAGGGCTGTCTTCCCTCCAGCAACGTAGATTGAGAAATTGGGTGCAGCGGAAACGCCGCCAGCAACTACTTGCTATAAAAAGCTGAGAGTCCTTTGTGGGCCATGAGAAAAATGTCAGAAATGCAGCTTAAATTCTGGACTGCTTACACTGCCCTTTGATGAAATTGTGCCCGGACACTGGGACAGTGAGATCAGTTTCCCCATGTTGCAGTCATTGTTCGCAAGAGTGGTAGGTCAGAATTTTTTGTGTCACTCAGTCATTTTACCCAGAGTTTGAAAACCCACAATGCTGCCAACTCTTTTGATACTGAAATTCATATGATTTTAGTGACAGTTATTTTACTTATCTTTTAATAGTGCCTGGCAGGATCCCTCTCCTGCTTCACTGTCTTGTCTTAGAATCCCTGGCTCAGAATGGATGACATTTTTCATTATTTTATATGGAAATAAGGTCTAAGTCCAAGCTGTCTGCCATTTCCTCAGAGGCATCTTCTAGCTCAGATGGTTACCTGCTCTTCTTATTTTATTGGAACTCAGTTATTCAGATTATAGTTAAGTGATTCCTACCAAAGATGACAGAAAAAAGGTGTATTTTTTCATATATGGCTTTTCTACATGTTACAAGCCTTCAATTCCTGTCTTAACTTTACGCAAGCAAATTTCCAGTCCTGGAGTCGCTTGAGCTATCAACAAATTTAGGTTGTTAAGTCTTCTAACTTTGAGAAAGTTGGAATACAAATACTCGAGTTTACCCTAGGTGAAGCATCTGGGGCAGTTATGTCTCATCTAATGCTTAATGGCCCAATCGCTTGGTAGACCCATTCATAATTCATCAGGCATCTGATTAAATGTAGTTTAGTCTGACTCACGTGATAGTGTTTGAGGCTAATTTAAAGGCAGAACATTATACTTGCACAACTTGCCAATATATGCTAGGCATGTAGAATGAACTCTCTCCTACTGATTAAAATATATGAACCATTTTATATGGTTCTATATTCCAAAGAATACAGATTCCTTTTTCTGGGATAGCCAAAATGTCTGTTTACATTGATAATTGTTTCATCTTTTCCCTTCTTTTATCCTTTTTCCTTTCTTTGAAAGGAGCAAGACAGGATTATACTGTAAATCTTCCATTCATATATATTTCACATTCAGTGACCCAAACAACAGATCTATGGGTCCAAGGCTGGCCATGTAAAGGTGACTTGGGCAGGTGATAAAAATAATTCTCTGTTCTTGAACATTATGCAAAATACAACAGAAGTAGATTCTATCAGTACTCCTCCTTTGTTTTCCAGTTAGAGTTCAGTATTAGATATTATTTCCCTGACTCTATATCAAGTTGATTGTAGCTTTTACGAAATGTTAAGTGACTGCTGTACGGTACAGTTTTACCATTTATGTAATGATGATCTATTTTTATTTAATATCATAACACAAGAAGAATCTTACCTAGTATATGTATCTCTTGAAAAGCCATACAAAATAGGGCCACTGACAAAATACTGGAGCAACTAGTCTCAGCTTCAGAAAAAGAAAAACAATTCTGGCAATTAGTGGTATGAACATTTAATTGCTAAGTATAGTATTAGGTGAAAATGTAGCATATTTATATAACCTCACAAGGACAGTGGAACCATAAATAATTGAAAGTATGAATTTGTAAGGAAATAGGTCTTATAAGTAAATGTGATGTCCTGTTCATAAAAGGTTAAAGATTGGACACGCTGAAGGAACTCACTGTATGTTAATATGGAGCCATCAGATCTGGTCCTTTAGTAAAGTCTGAATTTTTCACTTAACACAGGAAATCAACTTTGTTTTGTTTGAAAATTATTAGGTATTCTTCCTTTTTGAGTACAGAGTGCTATTTTGGAGAATTCCCAAGTAGATTCACTAATTAGAGTTAAAGAACCCTTTTAAAATTCCCTTTAAGGAAAGAGATATCAAATCTTTTTTGTTTTCCTGAGGGATCTTGATAACACAGACTCTTCGAATTCTCCACAGAATTAAAAGTCACTGGAATATTATGCATACGCTATATTTGAAGATTTCCTTAGGAGCGATGATCTTTCTGTATTCATAAATCATTTTCTCCTACTGTAAGGTTAGCACATAAAATATTCAGAAAAACTAGCAAGAAATTACTGTCTTTCAAACCACTGCCATCTTCCATTGTTCATGGGCATATGGCCAGAGTCTGAACTAAGCAGAGGTGAGCATCACCACTGGTCTTAGACAGCCTAACAAATGCTAACCAGGGGTAATTTGGCTTCATTCTTATTGTATGTGCTAGAAAGAAGCAGTCATACTTGTTAAGGATGCCATCAGCAGGTCCTAAAACATACCATTTTAAAGCCGTTATTAGAGATCATACCAGTCTATTAAGACTCAGATGATGAAGGTAGACTTCCCTGTTACTCTGTCTTGAGCTAAAGCCAAGAATTTTTCAGACTGAAGATTAAAGAAACAACAAGAGGGAATAGATGGAGGTGGCTAAGAGCTGGGGGGAGGGAAGGAGAGAGGGATGGAAAAACAGAGAGCTGTGTGTAATCCATATATTGATGGTACTGCAGCACAAGTACTTCAGTCATCCTCAGTAGTTTGACATGCATGTTTACTGGGGAAATTAATGAATGGAGTCCTGTGCTAACTGAGAAGAGAGATCTCTTGGGGATGAGCACTAGCGAGTTAGCCTTATCCCATGATAAAGGGATAGGGCAGGTGGACCATGTCTTTCCACTACTCATTGAATGCCAATAGCTGTAGCTGTACACCTGACTGGGTAAAGGAGGAAAACCGCTTCACTGGTGTTTTTGGCATTTCAAAACAGAGCTCAGTTTCTCACGTGTTTTGCCTCCCTTTCAGTAGCTCTTCACGAACAGCTGTAAAACAATGGTTTGATCATGCAACTGTTAATGGAAAATGTACCCTGTATGGCTAAATAACAAAAGAGGTTTCATTCAATGGTAACAAGACTTATTTAACTGTAAACCAGACTCCTCCGTGGGTGGCTCGGGAAGAGGACACTCCCCAGTGAGAGAACAGAAAAGATAGCACGTGGTGTTGGCATCCAACTCTGCAAAGGTCCATCGCAATAAATTTTGAAAAGCAATTAATAATCTGAAATGTGCTTGTAAAAGATATTCTACCTTTTCTAGTAGTGAGCAGGCTTGTAAACATTTGATGACTGTTAATTCACTGTCAGAAGAAAAAATACAGTCTTACTTGGACTCACTTCTTGGATACTTTGTCTCCTAATCGAGGTTTTTACCTTCTATTTTTTCCACGGAAGCACTAATTTTTTGACCAGCTTCTTTTCCAGCCTCCTAGCCAGTGTCTCTGGAAGGCTAGCTTCGTGCTGCTGCATTCACTTCTTTGTGTGGAAAGAAAGTGATTTGCTTTTTGTATGCTATTTATAGAGAGCTTCTCCACAGAGATGGCGTCCCCTCCCCCCCGATGGCTCCGAGCATCCTTGTACTGTGGCTACCCGCCACCTGATGTCCTATTTTCTCATTGGCTCTGGCTGTTCCCAAACCTTGTGACTCCTGCGAGCTCACGCCCAGCTGTACCAGCTCCGAGTCTCCTGCAGTGAGACATAATCTTCACTTTCACTTCTATCATTTGTCCCTAATATGCTAAAGCATCTGCACAAGTGTTTGCATTCATTCCCAGAGCCCCCCGTCCTAGGTTCAGCCCGGAGGTCACCATGGAAATAGACGTCACTCCTTGTCTTGACGAGGTGGCAAGCGGCTCCGTTACGAGGTCTCCGTTACTCGCTGGAGGACTGTAACCCATATCATCGCATCCGAGACAGAGATTTTATATTCAGATGACCTTTCATATCCTGAAATTGTTAAATACTGTCTCACCCTACATCTGCTGTTCAACTAAAAGTCAGGCGACCGATTAACTTTCTCGATGGGATTTCCCTGTGATTATAAAGCCAGGTGACTGTGACAAGGTCACCAGGAAAAACAGCCTTGTGATTTTAAGCTTGACAGAAATCTGGCAGGAAATGCAGATGAGAGAAATGTCACACTTAGGCAATGATAACCTTAAATATCAGAGACTGAGCTCAGAAATGTTTTTATTTCAGACCATCAGAAGGGTTCATGAAATATGTCTGTTTGTTCATTCCTCCAGGAGACCCTCTCTGTTCTTACATCTCAGTGTGTTATGATAAATAATGCATTGCCTTCCCAATAGCCTTGATAAAACTGCTTCCTTAACCGTATGAGGAGTAGATTTCAAAAAGAGAACAAGCAAAGCACAGAGATGGAAATTAACCCCAGGACCGCCAGCCTCCATTAGCAATAATGGTGTCTGACAATTCCGGGGTTAAATGAGAAGTAGGTGCCTTTTTACTGAGTTCTGCTCTTTGTTCTTGCTTTAGTGTGTGTCATTGTGGAGACTGTCATGTAAGGTTAATGACAGCCTCTCATTACCCTTGTCAAATATGTAATAATGTGGCCCAACAACAGGGCTGAATGGCTCCTGCTTGTCAGACCCCTATGTTTTGCCTAGCAGATGGTCACTGTGTTTGGAGAGGCCCTCAGATCCATCAGTGCTATCCTGAACACGTGTGTGAGGGAGGCATTTTTCCCTGATGGGACAGTTCATGGATGGAATACTAATTGGGCACAGCAAGACAACTGAGGATTTATTTATTTTTGCTCCTGGTAGAAATATGTTGTGTTCCAGGGAAGGGGGGTGGGGGGGAGGGAGAGAGAGGCATAACCCTATTTCTGCTGCTGCCAGCCCCTTTTTTATTGTCTGACTCCTTACACTGGCAAAATTGCCACGTGTTATGCCTTATGCTGAAAGTCTGGGCTCTTCAGCTACAGTGTCAACGGGCGCGGAAATTCAGGCTTTGGTCAACTTTTGATTCTATATTTTGAAAGTCTGACTTCTGTTCTCATGCCCCTTAAAAAAGAAAACAAATTTGTTGCTTATTCACTCTAAGCTTTGGAGAGCATCATGTTAACATATCCCCTTGATATTACCTCCCTAGTTATTAGGATTAAATATTTATATTGTGGTAGCTGACCCTCCTGTGTTAGGTAGTATGCAAACAGAAAATATCTGTTCCTTCTCAAGGGAATATAAGCCCCTCTAGCATTAGGTTGGTGATGTGGAAGGCGGTGGTTTGCATTGTCAGATGTATCAGCAGCCTGCTCTGAAAGTTGGTGTACTCGGCCTTTCACCACGCACCTGCCTATTAAACAGAGAGTTCTTTGCAGCAGGAGCTTATGCTCCTCAGAAGCTTGGGCTGGGGCTGTCTCAGTCAGGTAGAGTTTTAGTTGGGTTTTTTTTGGGTTTTGGATGTTTGATTGTTGGTTTTTTTAAATAGATTTTTCTTTCTTAAAAAAAAAAAATATTAACTCTTTATTGTTCAAAATACAATCTTCAAAATGCAAAGCCAGTGCAAAGTGATGTAATATCATCTTTCCCCATTTGGGAAACTTTGCACTAATGGAACTCCATTGTTCTTTGTTGAAAATGCCTCATATGAGCAGCCTGCACAGCCATAAAATAATGTTTTATCTGATGTGGTTAGGTACAATTCGTCTACATCAAGGAGTAGGATTGATGTGACTAAAATTAGGGTAGTCATAATGGTGCAAATGTTCTTAATGTAGACAATACCTCAGTCTGCAGAACAAGAAAAATTTGTTCTAAAAAGAATAATCAGCCCTATTTGTTTCAGAGGGATGTTAACTCTGAAACTTAAATATAGCAGTGAAGAAATCAACACAGTTAACTACTTCACTGCTAGGCCTTATAATGGAGATAATCCCTATCACAAAGACCTTTTTTATTTTCCTAAGAACTAGATTCAAATAATGTAGAACAAAAATAACAGTGGGAAAGTGCGCTGGTTGCTTTACTCCATTTTGTATTACAATTATTAAAACTCTCCATTGCTGACTGTAATGAAGCTGCCCTGGAGTTCCCACCATCAAAGTTGTGCATATTGCAGCAGCAGGTCAGCTTGTTGCAGAATTCATATAACCAAGTCTGTTCTGGGTCAAGAAGAAAAACTGAGAGTCAGAAAAAAATATTTTGTATAGTTTTTCCCAGTGGAAAGACATGAAAAAATCACATGGAAAATCTTAATCACTTCAGGAGTGCAAGGAAAACAATGTACAAAAGCTACCCCTAAGAATGCCCACGGTTCTTTTAAGGAGATTTAGTCTCTTCATTTCTCTTCAGTCTCCCATCCCTTTCAAATCTCATTGATACTTTTTTTTTTTTTTAAAAGCAGTAAAATGACTATTTTTCCATCTGTAAACGACTCTGGTAAAGGCCAGATCTAAAAGTGGATGCCTAAAGTGGAGAAGCACATACAACTTAGTCACCTCACCTTTTGGGGCTGTGAGTGTGCATCTGAGAGAGCGCGAGGGATTTTTTCTACTGCCAGCCTGGCAGCAGGCTTTTAAAAAAAAATTCTGCAGTCAGCAGACTTTAGTACTTTTTTTAAAAAGACATTTACTGTGAATATCACTCAAGTTGGCATGGTTCCCTGTTCTCTCTACCACTTCCCCCTTACTGAAACAGCAAAGAAACGGAACATTTGTGGTAAATAGCTAGTTCAGGGGATACCTGCTCCTTCATACTGGTGTTTTTCCTCACAGAAAGGATCCTAAGAATAGCAGGCAAGAAATCATGGGAAGTTACTGGGGCTTCCTGAGGGAAAACAAATGAGAAATAGAAAGGATGCGGCATTTGAGTCAGCTTCCTACCATGCCCACACACATGACGATGCGCCGTGTCTCCGGGGAATGAGGCACCAGGAAAAATAATTGTTACCTTGTAGTAGGTCCACTTTGTTAAGACTAATGAAATAGAAAAATGTAGGCCAAGGCTGCTAATTAGTATATGTAAAGACAGTAAAGGAACAAAATTATGTAAATCAAGATGGCAACTAAAACCAGGGACATTCTCAGCAAGTTTCACTGGAATTAGCAGACATGTAATAAAGTTAACAGCCATCTCTGCTGGTGTTCTCAGATAGCACTTTCTGAGGCAACGCCAAGCAATATCAGCGTGAAATCTAAAACTCCCCCTTTTTTTATAAACCCCTTTCTAATGCACATTGCAGATTAAGCTTGTAATTTTTTTTGTCTCTCCAGTCACTTCGCTAATGCAGTGTTTTGCTCATGACTTCACAAAATGCTGAGAGATAGACAGCACTCCCACGTGACCCACATTTTAAACTGAAAGCCCCCTGCATTACAGGTGTGAGCACAAGCCTGGCAACACACAGATTTTCTGGCTGACCAGCAGGAGTGGTGAATCCAGCAGTACGTTAACAAAGGCCTGGGAAAGCCGCCTGATTTCCCTGCCATTAAATATTAGCGAGTACTGAAGTGCAAAGACCCTGCTTTTATGGGAGAATAGGGTAAGAAGGCAGAAGTGATGCAGGGGTGGCAAAAAGAAAGTGTAGAGGAAAGAAGGGTAGCTCCTAAGCTCCCAGGCTGATAGACGGGGTTGGAGTCAGTGTCTGTTACGGTCATTCCCACACAGAATGAGAGCGGGGCCAAAATGTAACTCCAGAGATGAAGAAAAGCCTAGCTTCAGTATTGAGTTGCACAGCTGAAGACTCCAAGGCAATTAAAATGAATTGGCTGAATTTGTTTATTTGAAGGCAGCGTGAGTAAAAGCTCTCCTTTTTAGGAATTCAGGTAAGGCTTGCCTCTGCCTGGGAAAGGCGGGGGCATTGATTTGACTGATAGAATATATTATAGCTTACTGTTTCAAGAGTATTGGTATGCTGGAGCAGAGTACGTAACCTGGAGCTACACA
Source organism: Rissa tridactyla (assembly GCF_028500815.1). Lineage (NCBI taxonomy): Eukaryota > Metazoa > Chordata > Aves > Charadriiformes > Laridae > Rissa > Rissa tridactyla. The sequence goes on along the minus strand of NC_071467.1, from coordinate 39,646,366 downwards.
ATTTTTTTTTCCTAAGCTGCCTGTCTTCTGAATATGATGTGAGGAAGGCATCAAGTTATTTGAGTGTCAATAAGCTAGATTACATATTTATGGGTAGTGAGCAAAATACATTTTGAAGTGGTAACTTCCTGAACACTTATAAAGCACAATTCTTTTAGTATTTTCTATATTTAACAATTCTCCCATCATAGATTGTGACAAACACAGAATAAACACAGAATAACAATGCCACAGGAGGGGAGCGAAGACCTGCAGCTGCCGAGGTGACAGAAGGTCTTGGGGTAGTCATGTGGTTGGGTAGACAAAGTTGAAAATAGGGTGTGAATAATGATATTTGGGTCAACTGTTTAAATGTTGTATTTGGGGCAGGAGACATTACTGGGCAACATTTGATATATGGATGTTTGGGTCTCCTCAAGCGGTGAGATCATGAAATGCTCCTGTTTTGTAGATGTCAGAAGTAGGACAACACTGTTGTGGTTACATACTTCTAGTCACAAAGGAGGAGAGCAGAGAAAAGTGAAAAAATAATAAATCCGAACATGAGTCAAAACCATAGAACTCTCTTTAAAAAATAAAGGTAATTACGATTTGGAGTCCAGTTTCTTAAGAAGCTTGAATTCTTGAACTGAGCAATGCCAGGAATAAAGGTACAGGTCCATAGAGATAGGTGAAATGGACTTTTCACAAACTGAGCTGTGATCAGCTTGGACTACTTGTCCCCCAGAGCTGACAATCCCTTGCTTTTCATATAGTCAAGGGGAGAGATAGTTATGATGCTTACTATATATATTACTATATATATATTACTATATATCTAAGTAAGCTGTAACAACTTTCTCTTTGCATTCACGGCATATAGAGACAGTTTCCTAGTTCTGATATAGGGCAATCTGAATAGGTGAATTTAGAGATATCATAGCAGGCAAGCAAGTTTATCTTGGACGTAGGACTGAAAATCTTCTGCGGTAGGGCCATGCTTTAGGTACAAGCCTCCTTGGGGGACTATTTTTGTAATGAGCATAAACTTCCACCAAAAAAAATTAACTCATTTACAGGAGATTTCTTATCCCTTGTCTCCTTTTAGCTACTGTTTTCATTTGAGTGCCATAGACTCCAAACAACATATATTTGCTGTAAGTTTTTGGGATTCAGTAGAGTAGTTGGACCATCGCATTAAACACCAGCTTCTTCCACTCACTAAGCAGCCATGAGACATAGATTTGATATTCTTAATTGAAGATTTTATTTCCCACAAAGTTACAAAGTTTGAAGTTTTCTCTGCTAATGATTTGGATCTGGACATACTTAACTGCTCTATAAAGCAGAGAGGAATGTACCTTAGTTTGTATGGACAGCCAGAACAGATTTGTCTGTTCCTAGTTATTTTGATATGGCCCTCTAGTTTTAGAACCACTGATGAGAAATTTTCCTGAGTAACTAAAACTTAAACTTTAAAAAATGAAAAGATTTCTTTGCTTCTTAACTGTCACTTAATTATGACTGTGAAAAACAAAGTAACTTGAAAAAGCTCAGAGCACTTTTTTTTGGAGAAAATGGCAAATTTAAGACTCTACTGTGCAGCAGCACAGGAAAAAGAGCAAAGCAATCTTCTCTATTTGGAACAGCCATGATTTAATTGGCTCCTACTGATCCCTTATTAATTAAAAAATATTGTAGCCTCTTTGAAGCCTGCATTTGCTTCCTATCTAAAAACACGCTTGTCGATCTTGCCCCCTCGCTGCATTATCATCCAGCGAGTGTATGGATTTTAAGGGTGCAGTGAGAAGTCTATGTGTTTCTTCCCTCCCATGTTTATCCCAGGACTGAAAGGCCAGCCAGGAGGTGAGACGCAGTGGCGTTCCCCAGCTTGCACATGATGTTTCTTAACAGCACAGTAGAGCCGAAGGCTTCCCCTTCGTACTGTTCTTGAGTATCAAGCCCAAGTTTCGTGTATGTAGCTTCAATTGGGATGATTTCACTGGCCAGAACTTAAAAAGCAAAAAAACCCTCTGCAGTTCCTAATGACACCCAATTAAACACAAAATTCAAATGCATGGCCCTATTTCCTCGTGTGACCTTCTCGTCAGGCTACTGCAAATGGTCACGGTCCCCAGGAAAAATGACAGCCTGAGGAAAGTGAGTGAACAAAAGAGACACACCTGCCTACTGTTGGTAGGAAGAAGGCATGCAGCCCATCCCCTGCTGACGGTCTTAATGGTGCACCACAGTTTCTTTCAGAGGAAGATGGGAGAAACATAAACAAGCCTGGCTTCCCCTGAACTGCTTCCTGAGTCAGGATGTCCTCTCCTCCGCGAGGAGCTCTGACATGGCTATGTGCCAGCAAAGCCATTTGGCTCTCACGGTGATGTTGGTACCTGGGTAATGATAGTAGGGTCCTTTTTATTTTGATGTCTTTAATATTCTTTTGAGTTTTCACAAAATCTGAGGTGTGCTATCACTGTCCTTTTCCATGAAAATATGGATAAGCAAGATATATATATCTGTACAGACAGTTTTTACTTTAATTCCGCTGCTACTGGTAAATTTGATTAGGAGAAAAGAAAAGTGCTGAACAAATATTTTAAAAATCTGCCAGCTGATTAAATCACACTTTCTTCCTATCTTCTTGGCATATGAGGTCGACTTGGGCATCATTTTAAATCTTCTAGTTTAGATTATGATCTTTAAAATGACATTAAGCTTGCTTTGATGCTCCGTGTGAGTACAGGACAAAAGCCCAGGAATTAAATGATTGTTCACATTGCAGCATCATGATAATATGGCTTCAGACTCCAGCCAAAAGGTAGTAAATGAATTATCCCAGAAATGTTCATGCTTCTACATTGAATCATGCCACTAGCTCTGTTAGAAAGAAAGTAAAAGTGCTTAAAGCCCCAAACTAGATTTTTTTAAACAGGACTGGGAAGTGGTATCTTGACTCTGCTTTTCTTAACAATTTCTGGCACTTTTTAAAGCGTCTGCTTTGAGATACATGGGAAGGCTTTGGTTTCAGAAGTTAGAATTGTACTTTGTTTTTTTAAGGTTGTGTTATTCTGGAGTCCTGTAGGAAAAACTGCAGGTGTGTAAACCATTTGTGGTCCAGCTTTTCTCATTAAACATTTTTCCATTGCAGAGGTTTCCTTACTCTAGTGGAAGGTAGCTTCTGTGTGAAGCCATGATATTCATTGGGCCAGATAGAGTTGAGAACAAAATGAAATTACCAGGGTTTACTAAGTTGTTGCCCATCTGCTGAGCTGTAGTAATTTTCCATTCCTGGCCTGTTCCAGTTGCGAGATAATATGGTTTAGCATTAACCTCTTTCAATTAACTTTAAATTGAAAGGCTTCAATTAAGTCGCATCACTTTACACCTGGGATGGGCTAACAGTACGCCCACAGTCATCTACCGGTGATTACAGTCACTTGGCTGACAAACAATAGGCTGGTAAACTCCTCTAACGTGGGCAAGCATCAGAGTCTTCAGGTACCCTAGGTCACTCTCATAAATGACCTTGAAGATGCTGCTTCCTGTATGAAGTAGACACAGCATCCTACGTGGAGCCAGGGGTAAGGACAAGGCACGAGGGTGAAGCACTGCCAGCAGTCGCTGCCACTGAGCTTCCAGGGAGCAGCCTTGTGAACCAGCTGTAGGGTTACCGAGGCCTGAATTACCTAGTCCCTGACCATCTCGATAGCAGCTCTGCTCATCACCAGGGCCTGGCTAAATTACTCTGAGAGATGAGGTGTAACTGTCTGGTCAGCTCCATAAGCAAATTCAAACTTTTCATGGCCCCTTATGGAGACCCCCAGAGAATTCATACTTGTTTGTGGCTGCTCTAATCAGGCTTCTCTAAAGGTTGTAAAAGTGTTACAGTTCAGGTCTCCTGGTTTTCTCCACCTTAAAATAAACTTGTGTGAAAAGTCTCATGCTTGTGGGTCATTGATTGCAAGTTGATGAAACTGGATGAATATAATATGTAAATGTCATCTGTAAGATATTTTATCTTTTTTTCCCTTTAATTACATTTTCACACCATTTTGAAAGGCTCTAGTTATTGATTTGTATCTTGACTGGAAGATATTGCTATGGATAGGATGAAGGATAGAACAAAACTGGTAGTAGAGCAGAAGGAATATAAAAAAATCAGAGGAGAAAAGAGAGGGAGATGCTTTAGGGAATCAGGATGCTTAAAGGAAGAATGTTAAGAGAAAAGCAAATAACATGTCTTTACTAGCTGCAAAATATGAATTTAATCAACAAAAAAGACATTTTTTCCATTGAGTTAGTAACACAGAAGTCCTTTTTTGAAGAGTTTTTCCTGTTGACAACCAGAGTATGCTTTGAATATGACTGCAGTCCTGGCTAACGTGAAGTATACAGTGATAAAATCTCTTGGAAGTGATTAAAACCCTTGAGAATTCAATTGGCAATGCCAGAGTTCAGTACCCTGAAGTAACAGAAATACAAAGAACATGAACGCTTGTGAAGCCAGGTTATAGTTCCTATAAGCTTGTCCAGAGAGAGAGAGAGATTGATTTTGAGTCACACGTTAAAGCTGCTCTAAGCTATGCTGTATCTAAACATAGGTTTGTGTTTCAGCTGGCGTAAACACAGTGAACCTGGTTAATTGGTGGTGGTCTCTGGAGTATGTAGAGACAGGGACCCCACAGAAATGCCTTAACAAGTGCCATCCGGGGGAAGGCAGTGGGGCACCAAAACGCCGGCGCGCACATTGCTCCGTGTGTTGTGCTGCAGTTTGCTGGCTGCTTGCTTGATAACTGGCAGGGAATCCAATGCAAAATTGACAAGATTCATGTCTTCTGCAATGCTTGGACAGCAGGGTCCTGTCCGTTCCTTTCCCCTGCCAAGCAGCCTGGCACAGAGAGCAGAGTGCAGATGGAGCGGCACAGCTCACCTGGGCGCTCGAGGCACTTATATCTGCAGTCTTACTGAACTCTATTTGTCTTTTTGCTGGTATTTTCCCAAACTAGAAGCTGGAATTTAAAGCACTGCAGCCTTTACTTAAGTCTCCTTGGCAGCATAAAATACAAAAGGATAAATATCACTTTGCAAGTGACAATTGAATTGTATAGGAAAGTGATGTAACTAGTCACATATTAATAGCTTTAATTTATCACAACCCTGTCTTAAGAAAAATAATACAATTTATTTACCAGGAACTGGTCTAAGCAGTTTGAAAAATCTTGCCTTTATAAATGTTCTTTATAGTATTTGGATCTACTTTTTCACTGTTTCTTACTTCTTCCAGCTCTGGCCCTGTATGTGGCCATAAAACTACCAACTAGAACCAAAGAGAGAAGCAAAGTTAGAGACAGAAAGAAGTCGGCACTGGATAATTTAGGGAATTGGCAATGGGATTTGGATCCTTTCAGTCTGTCCGAACCTTGCTGATGGGAACTGCACAAACAGCTAACGGGGATAAATGGTTTGTGCTCCTCATGCAGAAGTTGGAAAACTGCAGAATGCTGGAATATGTGGTGTTTTCTGAGAGAGGGCTGGAAGCAGGAAAAAAGGACAGGTTTATGCAAATAAAGGAAGGAAAGAAAGAGGTGGTTTAGAATGAGATCATCAAAGATAATACAAAGAAACCATTGGTGTCTCTGCTAGGTCGCCTTTGTTGTATCTTCAGTGAACAAAAGATTATTTAAAATAAAAGTGTTGCTATAAACGTCCATTTTCTCAGGATAAATGAAATTATTCTCAGCTCTAGGTGTGTTAATAGTTAAATATGAATAGTTTCTAAGGGCAATTAGAAGGTGAGAGAGTCCAGAGTCATTTGTCCAAAATTTTTTTGTGAACCATAAAGTCAAATGCAATAGTTTTGTTTAAATGGGGAATACAGACTACTACGCTTTCCAAGCTTCAAGGTCACTTCAGTTTGTATTTGCTGTAAGCTCCGATTCAGGACTATCCTTTGTGTTTGGATTTCATTTGTCCTTTTTCTGAATAATTTGGGTTGTTGGTAATTTCAGTTTTAGGCTTCATGACACTCATATTGTTGCCATGTTAGGTAAAGAATTTAGAACCTGTAATTATCAATATTGTGACTTATTTTAGTGTTTTAGAGACATACACCTTCCAGAGGTTAAAAGCGGAAAGAAAACAATGACATTGCTTTGTAACGCATATTGATCACAAGTATGTAATAACATCTCTGACTCGGAGGACATCGCCGCTTACAGTCAAAACCACAGTTTGCTTTTAGCCTTATCCAAACAGGCTATTAAGCTGGCAGGTGAATTGGTCGTTGCCCTTCTCTTTCCTCCTCAGCTCCTCAGTGCAGTAGATTAACTGCACGAGCATGTTAAAGCAAGGTTGATTTCAATCTAAACCAGTAAAAGCAGCAGGGTAAAAATTGCCAGCTTGGTATCTTCTCACCTTTGCCGACCGGAAGGTTGTCCCAAGTTTGGGGAGAGTGGAAATGAAAATTAACCAGCCTGAGGGGAAAAAAAAAAAATAAAAAAAATTGTAAGCATTCTTAGCGCAGGCATTGCTCCTAGAGCCTAAAATCATCTCTCCTTCCCCCATGCCAGTTTCTGAGGGAAATAAAAAGCATGCAGTAGAGCACAAATGTGCCCTGAAATTTTGAGGAGAATGTGCATTGACCTTTAAGCAACATGCACACCGTCGAAGAACCTACCTACCTACCAACAGGCAATTATAAACCGCCTGAGGTCCGCCGGGAATTCAGCTGTGGTTTCCCGCCTGCCCCGCTCCTCTCTTGGAAGCAGCCATATTTTGCAGCATGACCCTGACAGGGAGAGCTGTAGGGAGGTGCAGGGGGGGCTGCGCCGAAGTGCGGCTGCTGTGGTGTCACAAATAAGAAATCTGCAGCTCAGTTGCTGCCTCTGCCCGGTGCTTTGTCACTGCGCTTAGTAAAGAGAATTTTCTTTTACTCCCCGGTAAACTGTTTTCACTGAAGCTTTGACTCTTGCTGGATTTTGTCGACACTGATGTGACTAATCCTTCTGCAGCTGGTCATGCTCCTGGCCTGGGAGAAGAAAAGGTATCAGCATGCCCATGCCACCAGGTTGTGCGTGGAGGAGGAGGGCAACAGAGCAGCACCGTAACCCCTTGAGAACAAGCGGAGCGATGGCAGGGGTCAGGGCTTCCTTAGAAGGAGGTGTGGGCAGGCTCTACTTTGAGGACCTTTCTGCCTATATCTGGCGGGGGTTAGTGATGCATCTTCCCAGCCAGTCCCTGCCCTTGTCCCAGTTCTTGGCACCCTGCTGGTCATGTCTGAGTGAAAGGGTCACGGCTGCTGAAGAGCGTGAGCCTTCCTTCACTCAGAGAGAGGTGAGATCTGAGCGCACATCTCATCTGGGTGACTTGATTTAATCTCTCTTTGTTACACATCACTTTTTTGCAGGACCTGGCAACATCTATTTTTCACTTTATCCTGGGATGTGCACAACCTTGCAATGTGTGCGTTCCCTTCCTTTTACACAGGACAAAACAAATTTATCAATTAAATGGACAGTCTAACAATTTCAGAATAATTTTAGCATCTTCCTCTTCCTACTTGTGTCCCACAGGTATTTTTAAAAATTATTTTTCTTGTGTATGACAAATCTCTGATTATACGGGGTGTTTGTGTTAATTTATTTTTATTTCTGTTTGTTTTGTTGTTTGTTTTTTTTTTTCCCCTCCTGTAAGACTGGAGATATGAAGCTGTATTCCTTTTAATGTCATTGTTACTGCATTTCTTTAGCAGTCACACCCACACTGTTATCCATCCAAACTTGTTACCCGTGCCGCTCTGGGCGAAAGAGAAGGGGGGAGATTTAACAAGGACAGCTGTAATTTTCCTAACAGGGTAGAAACCAGCCAATTGGAAGCCCTTTCTCAGTAGACACTGACGAGACACCAGAATACTCGCTCCTCAGGTGAACGCAGCAGTCGCATCCCTCGCTAGCACTACGGCGCGTCAGTGCAGTGGAAGATGGCGAGCTGTAGGCTGCCAGCCCCCGCTATTTATAGCATCAAGAGCTTCAGGGTGTGAGGCAAGCTGTTTTTAACACAGTGGCATTTTCTTCTGTTTAATCGTGGAGTAACATCATTTTTAGGAAGTCATTACTTCTGCTCAAGAGAGTTAAAAAATTATGCTTCTTTACCTAGTTAAATAAGAGGCATTTGTGAAATGAAAATAAAATAATAAAAAAAAAGCACTTTTCTAAGACTTTAGATGGTTTAAAGGCCATTATGTTGTCTGGCAGATGTAGAAAGGAAAATCAATAAACAGCATGTAAAAGAAAGAGGAAAGATGCAATGAGACACATCAGTCAGGCTCCTGTTCCCTATTTTCCTTTTTGGTCCCATCCATTGTGCTGCCAAGCAGAGTCTGGAGATCCCACGCCCAGGGAAATGCACAGAACCTTGCACAGACTGAAACAGTGCTTGCGAGGCCTGAGCAGCAAATCAGTAGAATGATTTGTTATAGCAGGTTCACTTACAGTTCACAAGGACCTTTTCCTTTTCTACCTTTCTCCTCAGCACTTTCTCATGTAATGCCTACAGAGATATCCAAGTACGCAGGCAGAAGTATGCCAGGGCCTTGTCTTGCTGCAGTAGGATTTAAATGATTCCCACTGAGTCACACAGTTTTACAGAGATGACCAGGATGCAGAACATACCACAATGTTCACAAATCGTTAGGGAATGAGGGCAGAAAATCTCCAGTGAAGGACTTCCTGTGTTTTGACAGTGTCACCTTTTCTGGTAGACCCCAGGGGCTCCCACACACCTTCCAGAACTAGTTTATCTTTGTGTCACACAAAAAAGGTGATTGGAAGTCACTGGAAATGCAACAACCCTAATTTAACATGAAAGGAGGCATTATTTGTGCGCATTTTAGTATATTGAGCACCCACAGCTTATTTAAATTCTTGTAGTTCAATAGAATTCATAAATTGAAATTAAAACATAAAAAACCCCAACAAATAAAAGAAGCTTCTGTACCTTTTGAACAATGAAATGATTGAACATAATTTGTACATTTAGAAGCATACAATATTTTTAGCTTTTTCCCTTCTTGCCCACAGAAAGCAGAGTAAAAGATAAGGAGAAAAGAGGTGAGAGACCATGGTTTGGCCTTTAAGGTACAGCAAATGTCCTCATGGATGCATGAGTGCCATGAAAGGAGGAAGCAATGACCCACGCAGACATGAAGGTGGGTGAGTTTGCTGCTGGTTTAATATTTCCTGTGCAGCCCCAGCTCAGGCCAGGACCTATCCCTATGAATCAGATCAGCTTCTAGGATAGCTGGAAAAACTGATGATGACTTTTAGAAAGGTCTTGGAATCAGGGAAAGCAAGACTAGAGCAACTGGGACTGGCAGAAGGGGCAGAGGCCGTGTGGGCAGCCAAACAGCTGGAAGCGCCGGACTTTGTTTTCAGGAATTGATTGTGCCCCTGTACTCGGCCCTGGTGAGGCCTCACCTCGAGTGCTGTGTTCAGTTCTGGGCCCCTCTGTACAAGAGGGACATTGAAGTGCTGGAGCGTGTCCAGAGGAGAGCTACCAGGCTGGTGAGGGGTCTGGAGACCAGGTCATATGAGGAGAGGCTGAGGGAGCTGGGCATGTTTAGCTTGGAGAAGAGGAGGCTGAGGGGAGACCTCATTGCCCTCTACAACTACCTGAAAGGAGGTTGTAGAGAGGTGGGTGTTGGCCTCTTCTCCCAGGTGAATAATGACAGGACCAGAGGAAATGGTCTGAAGTTGCGGCAGGGGAGGTTTAGATTAGATATTAGGAAGAATGACTTTACTGAAAGAGTGGTCAGGCACTGGAACAGCCGGCCCAGGGAGGTGGTTGAGTCACCATCCCTAGAGGTGTTTAAGAAACGTCTAGATTTGGAACTTCAGGGCATGCTCTAGTGGCAGAGATTGTGGGGGGGGTTTGTGTGTGTGTATGGTTGGACTCGATGATCTCAAAGGTCCTTTCCAATCATGAAAATTCTATGATTCTATGATTCTACAGACTTCCCTTGTGACCTTGACCTTCAGCTACGTCTCAGCTGAGAGACCCAGGAGAGCCCTGAGCTTTTCAGCTTCAGTGCTGGATCTGGTCATGTCCCATCTCCATATCTGGGTTAGTCCCTGATGTGCACCACTCTCCTCCCACTCGATGCTCAGGGGAAAAACATGTATTCCTATCAGGTCCCATTTGCAATGACCAGGGGACAGGTCTTGCCATGCTGTGGACTCACAGATCACTTTGGTGGCAACCTGAATCTGTTTTTTCACTTTGGTTGCCTATATGCAAAATAGAAATGATAATTTTCTCCCATGGATAGGCCAGTGCCTTTCCTTAATAATAAAGCAATAAATAATCACAAAGTGCTAATCTTAGTGAACTTATGCAAATACGTAAATAGCTAAGGAGGTCATGAAGTCTCACTATGTTGAAGCCAAAATACGGACAGTTACCTCGATCAAAAAAGCAGACATTTATTAGTCTGTCTTCCTGCAAAGTCTTTCTGCCTCCTGCCTGCTCCATGAAGGGCTCCATGAAGTCAATAGCGCCTTAGGTACCTGGATCCATGTGGTGACAAGCAGCTGTTTTGTCAGGAACTGGGCTGTGAGATATAAATTCTGGGCCAAATCACAAGGACTAATCAACGTTTCTTTTTAGCTTTAGGTGTCTGAACAGAGAAAAGTTTCTCTGAAGTCCTTAAGAGTCCTCCCTCTGTGAAGACTTTCTGGTTTTAGCTCCTTACATTTCTTTTAAGAAACAACTTTCACTCCTGAAATACTCTCTCCAAATTAATGAATAAAAAGTAATGCATTTTTAGGCTGCTGAGGTGACTTGGCCCTAGGCCCCTTAATTATAATGTACCTAAGGCCTTAATTAATTTGTAGGACTGAGCAGGGGATGATGTCCCAAATACCTTCTGAGAGTCGAGTTGAAATCCTGTACTTATCAATGCAGAAATATTAAATCGGAGACAGGTGTAATATTTTTGCATCCTTTCCAGAAACTGAAATGTTTTTGATGAGAACAAAGTACTATTAGATGTGTTACGGGTTTATACGGTGATGTTGTGCTCAAGTTTCACAATAAACTACTTGTGTAGGACTATTGTACTAAGAAAAAAAATAAAATTGCGTACCTGGGGATAAGGAAGACCATTTCTCTCGGAGCCCTTTGCTAATGCTGTCTAAGTCCATAAACTTCTGCCATTGACTTCAGCTGGAGCACGATGGTATAGGCTGTGACAAGTATTGCCTCCTTATTCCACAGAAGAAACATCTGTAGCTATCTGAAGTTTTACCAATAGAGGGCTCTATTGGTTTGGTTTAAGTCACAAGGAAGGGGGAACTAGACTTTGAGGGGGGGTTAGGTTGCTATAGTAGATCCTATACTATAAGGCTCCACCTATAAGTGGAGTCAGCCGAAGTGAGTTGAAAGAAATGCTTAAAGGGACATCATTTAAGTGTTACTCTATCTGTTTTGTTGTTGCTTTGTTTTGGTATTTTGAAATACTGGTGCTGGCTGACTTGCTTATCTGCTTTTGGAAAGGCACAGTCCAGAATGCTGCGAGGTATTTCAGGAATATGAAAATATTAGCAGTGTGATAATTTTCAGTCACCTGCAATGTTTAAAGCACCAAAAATAACATTATGTGTCTATATATGCTTTACTAAATATTTTTTTAGTCATGTTTGCTCTTCTGTTGTATGTTTTTAAGCACAACGCATAAAGATAGATGTGCATATTAATGAAAAAGTGAAAATTCATGTTAATAAACATGAAAGTGACTTAAAGGAAAATATTTGCTTTCCTAGATTTCCTAAGGTTTTTATTCTATCCCACTTAAGATGGAACATATTATTGGTTCAGCTGTAGGAGGACATACAATAAACTGAAAAATAACCTGGAGCCTTTCTGAGGTGTTTGACTGCTACCCAGCGCCTGACCTCTCTCACTAAACAATGTCTTGATGCCCTGACTCACCTCTTCGCTGCCACAATAGGCCTTTCTATTCTACTTTTTAATTCTTGTTATCCGTTTCTCAGGGACTTGAAAGATGCTAGTCTCATAGCATATTCATGTTTTCACAGGTTAGCTAGACTGCAGCGTATATGTTCTATAATGCACAGCAAATGAAATTCACAGTTATTTTTAACGTGGACAGCACTGAACTGAAGAAAGGAACACAGTTCTAACAAACGTGCTTATACATGCATGATGGCTAACATATACATTTGCATACAAATATTATAAATATATCTTCTTAATGGAAGACTGTGATTTTTAGACGTCCTTGCCTTCTTAAGACACAAGTGGTACAGCTAACCAAGCGAAAAACCCTCTCTACATAAATGTGTGTTTACATACATACATACATGAGAAAAATATATATACAGTGTATAATTTCAATGTGTGTGAATGGAGTGTATTGAAGTTCATTTTATTGTGCAAGCATAGCTCGAGTTCCATTTTTATGCAACGGTGCAGTGACAGGCTTCCTATAAAATAAATATGGGCCACAAATGAAAATACTTTAGCTTGCTGTTCCTACATTTTTTCCTAGTAATGAATACAGACTTCAACTTGAGAAAATATAAAATGATCCTGCTTTCAGTATAAATGTCCCTACAAAAATCAATTCCAATTTCATCTTTGTTTTAGTAAAAAAAATAAAAGAACAAAAAGATCAGGACTATAAATAATGACTACCTGTGGTTTTCATAAATAAATATCTCCAAAGCAGTGGAAAGCTGTAGAAATGCATGGATATTTTATTTTCTCTTCCCTCATGAATTTGTTGTGTTGGAGGAATGTGTATAAATAGATGGCTAGATATGGCGTGGATTCCAATTCAGCCATTTTCTCCAAATAAAAACATATGTTTCCCTGTTGATGTTGCTTTTTGTCCTTTGGAATGCATTAACACATTAATAATGGAAAGACTGCAATAATGTATGGTCTACCTATGATGTTTTTAAAAAATCTCATAAATATGAATCTATAGGTACAAGAAAGCTGTATATGCTTGTGCCCATGTCGTAAATCATCCATCCTTTGTTTTTAAAAAAAAAAAAGGAAAAGGTGGGGGAGGAAGGAGTGAGGGTTTTCTCACTGGAACCTTTTCATCTCGTCTAGGGAGAACTAAGACATGCAGTCATTGACACTTACCTAGATATTTTTACAAAGTCATGTCCCATTTATTGTTCCTCTATAGGAAGGATGTTTTCCTTCTCTTTAGTTTTCAGGAAGGGAAAACCTTGTTCTGCTTTCTAGCCTTGTGAGAGAGAAAGGACTGCCTTTCCCCTCCCCCAGGTTACAACTTTAACTCATAATTCCCCCCCCGCCCCCGCCAAGGAAATAAGTAGATGACATGATGTTATGTATGCGAACTGATTTGGGAGACTTTCAGTTTAGTCTCTACAGTCGGGAGAAGTGGATGCAGCTCGATTCTTTCAATAACTGCACATGCATTTTTATTCTGGGCTCCATGCTATGTTTGCCTAGAGAAAGACAAATATACCACGCAACCTTGCATGTGCACCTCTGGATAGATTGGAAACTACATTACTGCATTAATTGCATCTCGTGAAGGCAACATTATCTAGAAATAAAAAAAAAAAAAAAACCAGCTTAGAAACCGATAGCTTAGCTGATGGTGTTTATCTGTAGTGTCTGACTTGTAATAATACCACACTGGAAATGCTGGTGTGCTATAGCATTATCCTTCTCTTTCTTCAGGGCAGATTGGTTTAGCCAGCACTTTATTCCTAAAACATTCATACAAAATGGATTGCTAGATTTAAACGTACTACCCAGTGCTGCTGACTAATATAATGTTATTCTGTCCCTCCCTCACCCTTCTGTAATCAACAAAGCATGCATAACAGTGGAGTGTTTCGCAGTAATTTTGGTGATGTTTTGCCTTGCTTGATTGGAAAGTATTTCTGAGGAGGATAAATAAGCTCACCCCCAAACTCTCCCCTCTATTTCCCTTGCTGATGTTGCAGGGAGTAGTTCCCTGCAAGACGCGAAACAAGAAATACAGTAGATTGGGATGCTTCGCAGGGAGCAAAATTTGCGTCTCACTGGCTTCTTCTCCCATCTGTATTATTAGCACCGTATAGATTTAATAATTATGTGATTGAAGACATTTTGATGATGGAGCGGTTTCTATGATCTGCAAAAGAAAGCATCTGTTTTCCTCATGTACCGATTAATTATTTATGCAGCAGAAAATACAGTAGACTACCTTGAGGATGAGCAGGTTGGGTGTTTGTGTAACAACAGCAAGGCCTGGCCTAGAAATTATGTCATTCTGACCTTCAAAGTCCAAACCCAATTATTTTTCAGCCAAGCAGTAAACAAACAGTACTCTCTTCTGTCTTCACTTCCACCTCACTTTTTGCCCTCCTGTCCTCACAGAGGGCCTGTCAGCTTAAACATCACCTTTCCTTTTATTTTCCATTTCCTGTCTAGGTACTTTATTAGCACCTTTTTCTATTTTACAGTCCCACGCACTGATTCGACATCAGCTTCGTCCCTCGCAAGTTCTACTGTTCAGACTAGGAACTGTTCTGCATTGTGAGAAATATGCAAAAGCACCCAAACCTTTTTTTTTTTTTTTTTTAATGATTGTCAGGCATGGATTCATTTTGGGAAATGTATGTTTCTAGAGGCTAGGACTTACTGAAGTTTGCAAACGAAAGAAAAGCAGATCCTTGGATCTCACAAAATGTGTTACTTTGTATTATGACAATGGTGTTCAGATGCCTGACATCCTCATAATAATATTAAGCTCTTTTTTTCTAACATTATGTACTTTATACATTTGTATAAATGTCACAGCTTGTAATCACTTCCTTTGTCATCGACGATTAATCTAAAAAAATCGAATAATTCACTGCCCCTTGCCATTTACATATCGTCTGCTACCATCTGTTCTTCTCAGCAGCAGTAAATGATGGGTAATTAACTCAGTGCCTTTGTCTTTCCCTTGCTGAATGTCTGACACATATAGATTTTCCTCTGTGTGTGTGTGTGCGCGCGTGCGTGTGTGTCTGCGTGTGTGCGCGCGCATGCATGTGTGTAGGGAAAGGAGAGGGGGATAGGAACAACAGATAGGGGAAAAGAAAAAAAAAAAGAAAGATGCTGAAAGCCCGACCTGAGAAAAAAACCCAAAAAGTCAGTACAAAAATATTTGCAAAGGAGAAAGCAGGACAGAAATGTTGGGGCTGAGAAGAGACTTATATCATGTGGCCTTTTACTCCCTTAATGTCAAAAGAAAGGGGGACTTGCCTGTGGACAATAGCCGCCCTGCGCATGCAAGTAGCCTTTTCTAAAGCTGTAAGGTCAAGGTCAAGATGCAGCAGTGAGAAAAAGCTTCATATGCTCCTCTTGTCAGCCCGAGTGCAAAGGGGGAACATGAAAATGAGGCCAAATGGAAGGAATACACAATGCCATTTGGCTCCTGGACTAGAAGCCAGAAGGTTCGCAACGTGTCATATTGAAACTATGATATAGTGGCTCTGCATATTGCATCCTTAGACAAGTGAGCATGAAGCAATATGCAGTGTAAAATTAAAAAAAAAAAAAAAAAAAAGAAAATAATATCCAAAGAGCTTTTTGCCCTTTCTGCTAAGCACTACAAGCCACCCCATCACAGGCTGCGGAATGGCAGCAAAAAAAGGCATTCCCTTGCCATCGTAGGAAATATGACATGAGAACCTAAGCAGCATTTCCCGGCATGACCCTTTCATACCGTTTATGAGGAAAGGAAGAAATAAAAACCTGAAAATGGTTCAAAATACTTTTTAGTAAAGGTTTTTAAGATGGAGAAAGCATAACAATGTGTCTCGACTACCGTTAAATGACTGTTTAGTCACATGTATTTATTATAATTTATTTGTCCTTAGGTAGTAGGTAGGAGCCTCCTTCAGGCTGAGGGCCACATTGTGCTAGGCACTGTAAAAGCATGTAATACGACGTAGTATTGTCACTCACAACATCCTCAGGGGTTGGCCAATGCTGCGTGTGATGTGCACTGTGTCTTTCATTAAAAGAAAAAAAAAAATAAAAGAAGTTAGTTCTTTTTTAATGTGATTCTATTAATCTCAGGGAGGTTACATTGCCCAGATATAGCTTCATGCCAACTTAGTTATTCTACTTACGTTATCTCTATGCCACATGGTACCGTGTATGAAGCTTTGGATGTTTCAACATGGGAGAAATAACAATTGGAGACAATTTCCCTACGATTCCAGACTTTCTCTTCCCAGCCCTCTCTGGGCTTTTTTCAAGCCTTCCCGATTAAGGCCATGCTACGTGTAACATCCCTTGCTGATTTTATGCAAAATTTCTTAATGATTGTACATCTCTCCAGCTTTCCTTCTATTTCACATACCCTTCTAACCTTCCTCAAATCTGACTGTCATGTTACTCCGTATGAATGCAATTCCCTGCATGAGTAATGAGCTTGCTCTGGTTCAGATATCTTAGTTCATGGAATAAGTTTAGTTATATTTAACTTGAATGAAAGATGGTTATTTGATCCATCAGCTTCAAAGCTGAATGGTGTAAACTGATGTGATGGGACTTAGATTGTAGCATTTGCGGGAAGTCCAAGCAGCACCTCCACTGCTAATCCAGTTCGAGTTTCTATCATGAAATTTTCCCTGCCCTAATAAAAAATGTCCTCTTACATCTATCACCACACTGGTCACTTCCAGCTTCTCTGAGGGAAGCAGTGGTGCTGCTATTGATGCCTCTCATTAGATTTCCTTTCAGGCTGGGAGGAGACAAGGTTTCCTGTTGCAACAAACTGCTGATAATTTCTTTTATCTCCTAGGTTTTCTCTAGCTAAGCAAAGGGATGCTCAGGTTAGAAGGCTGGCTGTATGTTAATACAGAATGACAAGTGGTTGGCAAATTGCCTCAAAGTGTCTAAAGGAATGGATAGAAGGGCAACAAAAGCTAACTAACAAGATTTTACCTCATCAGAATAGGTATGGAAGCTATAATCTAGGATGATTAAAATTACCCCACTGATATCAATAGGATGGGTCATTTTGTCTTGTATATAATGCATGGTAAGCATGACTTGAACTCATGAATAAATGTCCAAATATGGGATGGCAATGAATATTAATAATTCGTATTTCTATTTTGTATTGTCATGGTGCCTGGGAGTCTTGGTTGCAGACCAGGAAACCAACGAGGGGGACAACAAAAAGTTTAACCTTGCTCCAAAATGCTTAATGGCTAACAGATAACAGAGGCCATAGGTTGCCAAAAAGGGGTGGGAGGGAGAGAGACACAGGGACAGAGGATAATAAAGACAGTAATGGTACATTAGTCACCCACAGCCCATCTCCCGGCTACTGTTTTTTCAGTGTAGTCGTAAAAGAGTGGTTAAAGGAGGGAAATTATGAGGATTTTCTGGTAGTTGTGGGAAGCACTTTCCAAATGAGTTAAAAAAAGGGAGAACCAGGGAAGAGAGAAAGCACAAAAACCTTTGGAAAATTTACTAATTTGGTGGTGAAGACCACGTGTTGATTGGAAGAAGCAGAGTATCCATTTTTGTTGAATGAGCAATGACAGGGTGGTCAGGGCACAGGCTGTGAAAGAACCGAAAGTGAATCCAAGAAAGTCATGAATCATGAGATTCACAAAGAAAGGGGAGCTGGTGCAGGGATGGGGGTGGGGGAAAAAGGACACAGCCTCTCTGTCAGTAAAGACAGGAGGAGACTGAGTGGCACAAAGGAATAAAGTGGGAGATGAGGATTACTTAAAGAAAGGGAAACTTCTGGCTGTAATGGAAAAACTTGAGTGATGCACATTAGGGAGTGTAATAACCTGTAGTATGTGGTGGAAGGATATTTAGGTAGACTTAGAGACAGGCAATAATCTTGTATCATCTGGCAGATGGACTGGATGGCTGAGATTTTTTCCACCTCTTAATATCTCTGATAGGTGTACAATCTCTTTATGGCAGTGCATTTGTACTGTGAAAATATGGAAGTGCATGCTGGCTTGTCAAAAGACAGTGTATCAGAGAGAAACACTTTAAAAATCTTTGTATATGAGAGCAATTTCCAAAAATGTTTGTGTGTGTGAATACACATATATGCATAATATTTCTCTCTCTATACACACACATATGTATCATTGAATCCCTCTGTTCTGTTAGAAGTAAATGTTTCCAGTGTATTCAAACCAGCCTTTATTTGCAATATTGACGTGAAACTTGAGATAAATCTAAAATCCAGTATTTTTTTTATGTCGTATGCCATTAAAAGGCAATGATGGTAAAAATCTTACCTGAAAACCATATTTACTAGTACGCATCTTTACAGCTGTGTACTCATCAGACTGAAATCTCAGTTCCAAAGCCTTGATCAGGTGAAAGTATATAGGGTTTATGTTTTTAAATAAATGCTTTATAGAACTAATGAGGACAGCATTTCTTCTTCCATCTATACTGCAGATCCTTTATCTGCAGTGCAGATTTCTAATGCATAGCCTGTCCTTGTTCCACGAGCAAAGGAGATCTGCTTTTTAGCTCATAGACAGGAATTTTGACTGAAGTCTTGCGATTTGCTCGAACTTTAGGAGGATTTACTTCCTGAGGGTGTAGAACCACCATTGATGTACATTCACTGTGGGCGTACAGAAAAGTGAATGGACAGTTGAGCACAGGGACTTGGGCAATGCACATCCTTGGTATTGCCTGAGTTAGGCAGAATGTGACTTCGTTGAACCGATGTTTGATTTTTGTTAAGCACTAAAATAGAAACTTTTTTACTTTTATCACTCACTCACACTGTGCTGTATCACCACGCTGGGAACTCGCTCTATAATGACTGTCTAAAGCTGATATATTCATAGTGACGTAACATTCAGTGAATTGCTATTCAAGTATATGTGCGAACACCATATTTTTGATGGAAGATGGGGAAAATATATTGCATGAAAGCGGATAACTATTGAAGCTTCCCAAGATGGGAAATGAACTGCAAAAAGAGAGCAATAATTCCGTCAGAGGGAACAATGCACTATGCAGGACGTCACTAAGGAGGATTTTTGATGACTTGGAGCTTTTCATTGAAAGAAAGAATTGATGACCAAGACCAGTGGACTTTAGCAAGACTGACTAGTCCAAGTGTCCCTTAGTTTCTCTGTTCGTCAGTAGATAACACAGTCTTAGTGTGCCCAGGGTGGCTGTTTATACGAAAGGTTGGGGTAGTTTTACTCAGGCATTTTATTCCCCCCAGCCAAAAATTTTTCTAGGTTAACAGACTTGTGAGGGGGCCTTCATCATGTACTGAGCCTGCATTCTCTGGGGTACGGAGAGATGTTTTCACGCTACTTGATTTTCAGGAGTGGTTCTTAAGATCTCTCATTAAAAAAACAAATGCAAGGTACACCCAGTAAAAAAGATAACATAAATCAAGCATGCATAGTGGAAAAATGAAAATAGTACTGATGTCTTGCCACCACTTGATAAAGCCAAAGCATTTTAATTGATACGTTCACTGTATCATTCACTTTTGTGGTGCTCTTTGATATTTCAAGCATATATATTTGAACCTCAAGTATTTAATGGACCTGGCCTACTCTTTTGTATTGATCCACCTCACTCCATATCAGTGGTGATGTTCCGTACTCCCTCCCTGTAAAAGGAAAAGAAATCAAATCACAGTATCCTAAACTTGTTGATTCAAAGCTGTTTCACCAGTATAGAAAAATAGATTAGAGAATCTTTTTCACAGTCTTTCTCCTGCAAACTAAATTGAAGTGACCCGGCTTAAAGTGACCTGCATCT
Source organism: Rissa tridactyla (assembly GCF_028500815.1). Taxonomy (NCBI): domain Eukaryota; kingdom Metazoa; phylum Chordata; class Aves; order Charadriiformes; family Laridae; genus Rissa; species Rissa tridactyla. Next base: position 39,626,557 of record NC_071467.1, on the reverse strand, counting down.
TGCAATATGCCACCACAGTGGCAAATCCAAAATTTATGACTCATGTTTATCTCATCTGCACTTGGCTTTACTATTCTTTACTGCTTAGGTATAAGAACCCATGACACTGCTAGGGCCTCTGAGAACTGCTTGGCCAGTAAATTCGTGACAAGGCAAATTTAGGACCTAGGAGTCTAATTTCCAACACCCTCTAATGTTCAAAAATGTGACTTCTGAAGGAAAGGAATGTTAAACTTTTTGTGTCCTGTATTTTCTTTTGCTGCTTAGTTTTGAGCTTTATCTTTACTCCTTACCCTTTGATTACTGATGAAAATGGATAAAAGGTGGTTTTTAAGTCTGAGGAGAATCTTTAGAAACTCTGAAGTCCTTTAGGTCTTCCACATCGATGGGGAGATATTGAGATATCGTGGTGAAGCCTGTACAGGTTCGAAACCCCCATGAGAGGTTGTTTTCTGATCTTTTCTGCTTGCTTAGGACAGTGAGTTAATAAATGGTGTCAATCCCTATCTAATTCAGGATTTTCACCTCTATTCTCATTTAACTTTATAATCCTACTATTCTGTTTGAGATATCGCTTAAACTTTAATTTCAATAGGAAAAAAATAGTAACATCCCACTATCGGTTATTTTTGAAAGACCTGTAGATTGCCACAAAATCAAGGTGAAACATCTTGAAATATTTGAGGAGAAACATTACCCACAAATAATTCAAGTGCAAGTACCAAACTGAATCTAGCTGGACGCAATGGGAAGTCTGACAAACACATTTATCCTTGTAAGAGAAAGGAAGCTAAGGCACAAGAGTTAAGCTTTACCTATGATTACTTATTTCTACCTATTGTTTTCTTGTCACAGTAACATTTTAAAAATATTTTTGAATTGTGTATATGTAGTTTATTTAATATGCAATCAGCAGTAAGTCCGGAATTGGAGTAGTGTACTAGGAAATGACAAAGCTCTTACAAGAAGTCAAAATAAGCTGAAAGGATAAAGAAAAAAAATCAGAGCACACTGAAGTAAAAGTTGGACCCCAGTCAGTGCCAGACTGCCAACTGTTAATAAATTATGTCTTTGGTCTGTCGTATTTGAGATGTTGAACTAAAATGTCAGTAAGAGTGTTCGTATGCTGCTATTTGATGCTGAAAACTCATTATTAAAGACAGGTTGTCTATTCAAAAATTTCTTCCTTTCTTGTTTTATTTCATGCCTACCCAAATGGACGTATGTCTCTATCACAATTGTCCTGGACCATTAGCATGAATAAGCGAGGGTCTCTCTAAACTTGTAGTGTGTCTGTGGATACTTGCTGAATGTTATTTGTGGGGAACATGGCTAAGAAGTTTGGAAATTAACTGGAATAACTTATGAAACTTATTTCAACACCTATTGAAAGAATATTTTGGCTTTTATAACCCACATGTAGCTGCATTATCAAATTCTATAGGAATAGAAAAATAACAAAAGGAAAATAGTCAAGAATGAAATCAGTGCCTTAACAGATCTCAGGTAGTCTTTCCATACAGTTGGCAGAGAAGACCACAAGAAATCATTAGTCAGAAAAGACAGCCACAAAGTCAACCTGAAAGTTGAATAGAAATTGAACTAGAAGAAGTACCTCTAGAAGTTTCCAGATGTTGTCATGGTTAGGGTCACTGCACATGGTGGTATTCCTAATGTTGCTTCTGTTTCCAGTAACAAATTGCAAGCTCTCAATTTTCTGGTCCTCCATATAAGACTATGTTTACACTATGCCTTGGGGAACGTAAGGAAATTAATGTGTGTATGCTTTAGGTTGTTCCCTGACTACAGTCTGGTACTAAGTCTCCTGGAGGCTTGACCTGGCATCTGTTGTGTACTGATGACTTTTCCTACATGGCAGAGTTTTCCTCTTTTCCTCTGTGCCTTTCAGCAGCAGTTTCGTGCACCAACACGCAGTTTTAGGCATCAGCCTCTTCCTGGTAAGTGTTGTGGGCTGCATAACATAACCCACTAATGGTTATTCATCACCTCTAGCAGGTGGAACTTCTACATGTCATGTCATGTGCTGCTAGATGAGAAAATAAACATCAGACTATCTAAAGTGAGCAGTCTATCTCCAAGGGCCAAGGCTAGA